>NC_051180.1:131613266-131920766 GCF_013339695.2 Rhipicephalus sanguineus | reverse complement strand
CATTAGGATAACATCTATCGGTACCATCGAATCAGGCGTTCGATATTCAACGATAGCAAAGCGTTCCGCCGCGCACGATAGTGAAAGCAGCGAGCGGCACTGGCAGAACAGTGCAGGCTCCAGTATGTGCTAGCGCACGCCAGTGAGAATTCCAGCGTCTCCAGCGCTTCCCAGTGAGCACCAGCGTCACAGCAGCAAAGCCAGTGCCTCGACCAGTGCGACCAAGCTCTTTCCCAGTGCTTTCACTGGCGCCCCAGTGAATTCGAGCATATACCGGTGTTCCCAGTGCGGTCCAGCGCCAAACAACGTACAGGTATCACGCTGGGGGTACTGGAACGGCGCTGGTTTTTGCAATAGGGATATATAATGAAGTCGCGAAAGTGCGAGAGTGTGAGATGCATAACCCGTTACTTCGTTAATATTGCTCGCCTCTGAGTATTTTCTTCGGGCAGTCTTTTATCCAAAACGTAGCAGGGAACGTCGCTTCAAGACACTCGCTTGCCGAGCGTGAGGCTGACATTCAAACCCGCCAGGAAACTTTTTTTCATAATCCATTTATTCCGCTGACTTTCCTGTCGGCGGACACGAAGAAATCCCAAGCACGAGTCGCGTACAGCTTCGCCGTTAAGTATAATGTGATGCTTGTTGATGCCACTGTCTTGAGAGCCGGGGATCATGAAGATGCGGGCCCGCAGAGTACACAGTGATGTTAAAGACATTCTATCTCTCCGGTGGCCCCGTCTACGTCTGCTGAGATCGCAAAGCGCACAGCGAGAACACAGGGATTTAACGATACATGTATCTTATACGATTGGGCTCGTCAAACATCGGCCACACGAAGTAATCCTATAGTATATCTACTTTCGTTTTGTTCTTTCCTTTCTTTTCGCGACTCTCTCGGTCACTGTTGGTCCTTTCGCTGCTTCTTTGAGAAGCGGCTTGTCCGGGCAATTGCAAACCTCCGAGGAAACGCGTTTTTGATGGCTTCGCTCGGTCCGTGAGCCGCATTAGGAGAACTCTCGCTCTGTCTTTCGAGAACGCGATCAAGCGAGGGTGATCACGCCTCCTTTATTTCCTGCAGGCAGACCTATACTCCTCCGTCTGCAGTTTATCGTGAGACTTCGATGGCAAAAGGGGGAGAAGGAGGGCTAGTGGATAGGGTGGGGCAGTATGGGTATAGAAAGAAAGGAAAGAAAATACAAGAACGCCAAAGTGGGTCTTCTCTCTCGCTCTCTCTCTCTCTCACACACACACACACACGCGCGCGCGCGCGCGCGCGCGCATGCACAAAACCAGCTGAACTCATTTGTTCTTTTTTCTTCCATTCTGACAGGCTAGCTAAAATTGAGATATCAGCGAAAAACAGATGAGCGGTGAAAACTTCACGAAGAAGATAAAGGAAGAAAGAAATCGCGCTCCTTGAGCTGAATGGCGGTTTCGGAATGACTGAAAAAATCTCAGATGTTCTCGTCGTTTGATCGAGAAAGAGACTTAAAAAGCATTAGATTAGTCTTGCAATGAGAAACTAGCAGGAACGTCTGAACAGTTTGCTTCTTCCATCAATGTAAAACCAAATGATGAGCAAATGTACATCTCAATCGAGTGAGTGCACGCGATCTCTGTTCTCTTCGAAGTGTTATTTTCTCACGCATCGTCGACGGCGGCGAGCTCCGCGCTCATGCTTTCACGTTAAGGGTATCTATGGCCGCCAGACACTCAGACTGAAGGAATCAAAACGCGTTTTCAACCTTTCAATCCGGCGCACGTCAAGAGTCGCTGAGACGTAAAGGAGCGATGCTGCAATGACGAAGGGGCAGGAAGTGCGGATTGCTTCAAGTTTTGTCGATCGGCGGGAAAAAAAAGGAACTAAAAAAGCCGCAGGAAACGATGCCGCGATCTAAATCTAAACGAATAGGAAGAATCGCTAAGGAAAAGCAGCGCATGGCAACGGGGATCTCGTTAGCTGGCTCAACATGAAACAGTGACTACTCTCAAGCCGACCCTGGTGCCGTGAAATCCGTGACTCCACTTTCAAAATGAAATAAGTGCGTACCCCAATTGTTTAACGCTCATCGGTTGAGCGTTAAACAATTGGGGTTGAGAACAATTTAATGCCGTTTAAGAGTGTTACTGGTATTGTGAGTACTTAGAGAACGACATGTCAAATTTTCCGGAGGCCTTCACTAAGGCGTCTCTCATAATTGTATCGTGGTTTTGGGACGTAAAACCCCAAAGGGGTTTTAGTATTGTGAGTAACAATAGAGGGTGAGAAAAAAAGCAAGAAGCGCAACTTCCGATTTTTATGTTGCTTCAATATGATGCGTGATGATCGACCTTTTTTTCATAGGGCATGCCCCGTACGCGGTATGCTTACTAAGTTGACGCACGACGACAAAACGCGCAGTTAGCATATTCATATTTACATGATTAAGTCTCTTGGTAAGTAAGCCATTCACCTTCAACTCCTTAGTCTCTCGCGTTATAACCTCTTTGTAATGCAAAAATCCCGCGCCATTCGCGTTTTCACGACAGATCGTTTAAAGTGACAAGTATTGTTGTCCCACTGACTTCATTATATAGTCGTGTGCTCACAGCCCTTTACAAATCTCGTCTACTCCACAGTTGTTACTAAATCTATATGGCATCCTGTGATGTGTAAAGCAATCTGCTTCAAATTCGGAGGTGCAATTAAGTCATAATTACTGGACTCCATACGCAAATTCTTAATTATAGGCGTCAAAATTTTACATCAGACGACGGACCCCCTGCCTACTTCATCTGCTTTACAAAATCACTGTTGTGCCGCAGTGATTAACGGACTGACGTGACGTTTCATGTAAATGAGGAAGATGAGATCATGCACTCATTCGGAGAAATTGAAGAGCGTGCACGACGTGGATAACGTAATTACGCATATCGTGTCGTTGGCATAATTTATTTCCGTGCCGAGCAAGACCTGACGCAATCTTTGTAACAAAAGAATAGTAGATCTCGGACGCCACAGGAGGGCTTCAAGGCAAACAGACATCCGCCCTTTCATCGAGCTTGCTTGCACCACTGAGTTTCCTCATTCCGATGCTCCAGTCACTCCCCTGGGCATTCGAAAACGACTGCTCCACTGGAGCGCGAGCGCGTTGGAGCTGAAAGCGCGCTGTATTCAATTACACGTCGGGCCCAATCAGCGTGAATGCAAAATACGCGTCTGTGTTTTCACGCACGAGCAGCGATGTGCGGTGCGACTTACGTGGAACACATTCTCGCAACGTGGGCCTTCTGCGCAACAATATACAGACGTCATCTAGAGGCATCGTTGATGGCGAAATATTCGGAATGAATGCTAACGGACCCGTTGTGCCGCGCAGGAGAAACATGCGTTCGTTTAATTATAGGCTCCCCTTGAGAGAAACGGCTTCCGCTTTTTAGAGCGCAGCTCTGACACGTCCATTCCTACGTCGAGCGGCGTCGCCGTTGCCGTTGGTGGCGTAACTGATAGACATGCAAAAATAAAATTAGAAAAAAATTCGGCAGATCCAACGCGCTGTGGGAATCGGTTTCATGTGAAGCAGTCAGCGAGTACTTCTGTGCTGTGATTTATGGCGTTGAGCCAAGTGTTACGAGGTGGATCGACGTGTTTTTGTAAGTGTAGTAGCTGTATGCACATCGTGGGCTTACCACGCACATCGACAACACTGGCGTTGAAAGAGTAAATTATGGTGCGACGTAACGTCAGGCCTCACGTTAGCCTGTATACGTGAGTATTATCGAAACTAAGTGCACTTGATAGTGCAGTCATGTGAATATCATACGTAACTTTCTTTAATGTATTCTCCGGGGTCGAGCAATGTTTCAATATAACTTGCTGAATCATTGGAATACAAATGTCATGTTTATTAGACTGCTATAAAAGCGGAGCCAAGACTGGAACCACAGATGTTATTCTGATATGACGCCTGTATCGTAGGAGTACATATGTAGTGTTTATTACTTTCTTGTAAAATTAGATAGACAGCACCACAACCACAATTGACATTGCACCGACACTACGTCTGCAAGGCTGTTTTTCCAGACCAGTTTGTAGACATGGCGTGGCTCTGTGGTAGAATACCTAACTGCCACGCAGAATGCTTGGGTTCGATTCTTGCTGGGATCCTAATTTTTATGCTTTCCATTTGTCGGGCCAACGCTGCCGATGTCGGTCTTTCTTAACGCTCTTGCATTTAAATTACCAATGTCTGTTCTCACCGTTCTTGGGTAGATATATACTGTCAATCACCTGTGGCACATGCCCGTACACCGCGCCCCATGGTAAACGGGTACGTGCCACGCGTGTCTGGAGGTACGCAAGAGGATTTTCCCGTTATTCATATCATGACCCGACAGTCATATTCGTCAAATCCTCTTACCCTCCCATGCCAGTTTTGGTCTACACTAATTTAAGAAGTTGATCATGAGAGCACCCAGACGTAGGCGGCCAGATAGATAGATAGATAGATAGATAGATAGATAGATAGATAGATAGATAGATAGATAGATAGATAGATAGATAGATAGATAGATAGATAGATAGATAGATAGATAGATATAAACAATCAAAGTGCCAAAGGTTCGCTAAGAAATGCTTCGCATTTAAAAAACACTCAGAGTGGAATGGGATTTATACACGGGCCCTCTGTTTGGCAGTCGAATATTCTACCACAAATCCACGCTGGCGCTTGAAACTGATTTCCAAACGGCTCTACACAGGCGTCATGTCGGGCAAGGATTCGCGTTAACGTATGTAATGTCGCGTGGAAGAAGAGCAAAATAACAACCAGTTATCACACAATGCTAATTGCGCAACGAGAGTGTCGTTTAATGCTTCCCACCCATTGCAAAGTGCTCAGCCATAGTTCTTCATCGTCATCAGCCACATGCAGCATCAAGAAAGTGCACTTAATACCTTACAGCTGTGCCGGGTACCTCGCTTATCCGCAGAAAAACGAATAATGGCGTAGTGGTTCCTGTCCTACTTCACAGAAGTAAGACTTATGGCGTTCTGGGTACCTTGCATGTGTACTTGTATTAACGCGATAGCGTTAAAGAGTTCGCTTCGCAAAAATTCTGGTGTCGGCGTCGGTGTCGGCGTCGTTGGTTGTTAGCGAAATATCATCACCTTGTCTGTGACAGAAAAATCAAGAAAGCTGCAAATTAAAAAGTAATTAAAATGTTGAGTCCGAGTGACAATCAAACCCAGGACGTCTCAGTGACAAGCCGATGTTCTACCACACAGCCATGCCTCCGCTTAGAACTGCACTGGAAGTAACTTTGATGCTTCACAAACATACGCGTCCTGTATGCAGGTGTCACAGTAAGAGATGTAATATCGCAGTAATATTGCGTGGTACAAGCGTACATTGCCATCGGGCGTCACACGATGTGAACATCATAACGACTTGGTGGTTTAAAGCCAGCCACCCATTACAAAAGGCACACACATTACTGCGTGTATTCCCTTAAGACCACGTAGTGGGTGCATCGCAACTTCGAAAAAGTTGCCCGCGCATAATTGCTCCTCGTTAAAGCATCCTACCCGTGACATAAGGCGCGCACCTTAGAGCGCGCATTCCGTTACACACACGTAGTGGTCGAAGTACGCACTAGGGGCAGGATATCGCTATGGCGTTCAACTCTTAAAGGCGAAGCGTAACATTCCTCAATTTTAGTTCTCCCCAGAGAGTTTAGAAGAGACTCTAGAAAGACCGCTCTTCCAGCTTTTGATGGGACTGTGCTGCGCGTTCAGCGCAAGCCTGGTGTTTCAGAGCGCTGCTCTTAGGCGCTCGTTTCTGCGTTGAGCGGCGTCGCCGTGTGCGTCGGCGTAACCGATAGAGCGAACGAGGAGAAAAAACAACGAACGCGTAGAACTCGAGCGCGGGTAGCTTATGCGTTGCATTGCTACATTGCTTCTGTGTTACAATGATACATTACTTCGACTCCAGAAAGCCAAAACTTCAAACACTGTTAACTGGCTTTGGCCCAACACGAAGCTGCGCGCAGAATTCGCATTAGGCAGTATGGTAATCGCCGGTGATCTTTTTCTCTGCATAAGCGACGCCTTCTCGCACATCTTTTTCAACTTGTTGAATAAAATGGACTGCCAGAATGCTGGACTGCCTCTGCGTGGCAGTCCAGTATTCTACCACAGAACCACGCCGGTGCTTTCAGGGTATTTATAACAATTGTGCGTTTTAGGATACATAGCGAACACAATACTCAAGGCGGCCTCTACAAGCGTACAACAAGTGTTACAAAGAAATAAGGATAAAATACCTCTGTGTCATAAAAGGGTATTAAAGCTGTACATGTCGTGAAGAGTCCGTGAAGAGTCCGGTTAAAACTGTAATTGTTGATAAAAGTGTTTCAGCTGAAGAGCCATTTCAATGAAACGCAGCTTGAAACTGATTTGCAAAAAGACACTATGGAGGCGAAATGTCGGGCAAGCAATCGCTTTAACCTATGTATTATAGCGTGGCGGAAGAGTAAAATAACAACCAGTCATCACGCAATCGTAAGTGCGCAACGAGTGTGGGGTTTAGTGATTCCCGTCCACTGCAAAGTGCTCCGCCATAATTCTTCATCGTCATCAGTCACATTGCAGCATCAACAAACTGCACATAATACCTTAAAGATATGTATAGTGGGCGCCTCGCTGGTCCGCAGAAAAATGAATAATGGGGAGCGGGTGCTGTCGTACGTCACAAAAATTATGATTTATGGCGTAGTCGATACCTTGCGCAAAGCCAAAACTTCAAACACAGTTCGACTTGCCACAGCCCGAAGCTGCGCTCAGAATTCACCTTAGGCAGTATCGTAATCATTAGTCAATTTTGTTTTGTTAGCGTGAGAGAATGACTGTAATGTTGTCATTGTGCACCGCGCCTCTTTGTTATGTAAGCGTTCGTGTAGTGTTCGTATACATCAATTTAACAATGTTTCAATTTTTGTACAACCGCTCCTAAATGTGGTTCAGCAAAGCAGTCTTGGCACTACTGTTTAAGCTTTATAGTAGCAGCAATATAGCTCTGCCAAACGTAATCCCGGAACAAGACGCACCGTACAACTATACCCGTGTTACTAAAGCACTTCTTACACGAATACCTTGCCCTGTGTTTTCCGCGCGTCCGCCCGTCCGTCCGTCCGTCATTCGGTCGTTTCATTCATTCATTCATTCATTCATTCATTCATTCATTCATTCATTCATTCATTCATTCATTCATTCATTCATTCATTCATTCATTCCACTTCATTTCATTTCAACATTATATCTATTCGTAACGCATGCTTCGTTCAGGGCACAGGTTTTAATTGTGCTGCATAAACATCTTGACTTCGTGAAGACAACTCCGATGACTTGAAAGACAACGGAGGTGTTTTAAGCACTCACTTCATCATCATCATCATCATCATCAGCCTGTCTACGCCCACTGCAGGGCAAAGGCCTCTCCCATGTTCCGCCAATCAACCCGGTCCTGTGCTCTCTGCTGCCACGTAATACCTGCAAACTTCTTAATCTCATCTACCCACCTAATTTTCTGTCTCCCCCTCACGCGTTTGCCATCTCTTGGAATCCAGTCAGTTACCCTTAATGACCACCGGTTATCCTGCCGACGTGCTACGTGCCCGGCCCATATCCATTTCTTCTTCTTGATTTCAACTATGATGTCCTTAACCCCCGTTTGTTCCCTGACCCACTCTGCTCTCTTCCTGTCTCTTAAGGTTACACCTATCATTTTCCTTTCCATCGCTCGCTGCGTCGTCCTCAATTTAATTTGAACCCTCTTTGTAAGTCTCCAGGTTTCTGCTCCGTAGGTAAGTACCGGTAAGATGCAGCTGTTATATACCTTCCTCTTGAGGGATAGTGGTAGATTACCATTCATGATTTGATAATGCTTGCCGAATGAGCCCCAACCCATCCTTATTCTTCTAGTTAATCCACTCTCATGGTTCGGCTCCGCGGTTACTACCTGTCCTAAGTAGACGTACTCCTTTACAACTTCCAGTGTCTCGCCACCTATCGCAAAGCGATGTTCTCTGCCAAGATTGTTCCACATTACTTTAGTTTTATGCATATTAATTTTCAGACCTACTCTTCTACTTTCCGTATCCAGTTCAGTAACCATGAGCTGCAATTCGTCTCCCGCGTTACTCATCAATGCAATGTCGTCAACGAATCGTAGGTTACTGAGATACTCTCCATTAACTCTTATCCCTAACTCTTCCCAATCTAGGGCCCTGAAAACCTCCTGTAAACACGCGGTGAATAACATTGGAGAGATCGTGTCTCCCTGCCGTACGCCCTTCTTTATTGGGATTCTGTCGCTTTCTTTATGGAGGACTATAGTGGCTGTGGATCCGCCGTAGATTTCTTCCATTATGTTTATATAGGCTTCGTCGATGCCTTGATTCCGCAGTGCCTGCATGACTGCTGATGTCTCCACCGAATCAAATGCCTTCTCGTTATCTATGAAGGCTATGTATAGGGGTTGGTTGTATTCCGCGCGTTTCTCTATCACCTGATTGATAGTATGAATATGGTCTATTGTTGAGAATCCTGTACGAAATCCTGCCTGGTCCCTTGGTTGATTGAACTCTAATGTTTTATTAATTCTGTTAGCAATTACTTTTGTAAATAGCTTGTAGACAACGGACAGTAAGCTTATGGGCCTGTAATTTTTCAGGTCCTTGACGTCCCCTTTCTTATGGATCAAGATGATGTTGGCATTCTTCCAAGATTCTGGTATCCTCCCCGTCTAGAGGCACTTGATATACAGGGTGGCCAGTTTCTCTAACATAATCTCTCCACCGTCTTTCAACAGGTCTGATGTTACCTGATCCTCACCAGCTGCTTTGCCTCTTTGCATTCCCTTTAGGGCTTTCTTTACTTATCTTGTCAATACTGGTGGGATGTCAGATTCCTCTGCGCTATTACTTCTTCTTACGTTATCATCCTGAATGCCTCGGCTGCTGTACAGATCCCTGTAGAACTCTTCCGCTACCTCAACTATTCTATCCATATTGTTTGTGACCTTGCCTTCCTTGTCCCTTATTGCATACATCTGATTTTTGCCTATGCACAGTTTTGTCTTCATAGCTTTGAGGCTTCTTCCGTTCTTTAGAGCATGCTCAATTCTCTCCATATTATACTTTCTTATGTCGGCTACTTTACGCCTATTGATTAACTTCGAAAGCTCCGCCAGCTCTATTTTGTCTGTTGCATTTGAGGCTTTCATAGCTTGACGTTTCTTAATGAGGTTTTTCGTCTCTTGGGATAGCTTACCAGTGTCCTGTCTAACGACTGTACCCCCGACTTCCACTGCACACTCCTTGATGATACTAGTCAGATTATCATTTATTGCGTCAACGCTAAGCTCGGTTTCCTCGGTTAAAGCCGCGTACCTATTCTGAAGTGAAACTCTGAATTCCTGAACTTTCCCTCTCAGAGCTAGTTCATTAATCGGCTTCTTGCGTATCAGTTTCTGCCGTTCCTTCCTCACGTCAAGTTGAATTCTAGATCTTACCATTCTATGGTCACTGCATCGGATCTTGTTAACTACTTCCACATCCTGTACAATGCCCGGGTGGCCGCACATTATGAAGTCTATTTCATTTTTAGTTTCGCCATTAGGACTCCTCCACGTCCACTTACGAGTAGCCCGTTTTCTGTAGAAGGTATTCAAGATGCGGAAATTATTGCGTTCTGCAAACTCTACTAGTAACTCCCCTCTGGCGTTTCTAGAGCCGATGCCATATTCCCCAACTGCATGATCTCCAGCCTGCTTCTTGCCTACCTTTGCATTAAAATCGCCCATCAGTACTCACTTAGCTCGCTGCAAATATTCTCGAAGCAGTGGTACATATTTTTGGTTACTTAATTCAGTTTATTATTTTTCACTAGGATTCCTAAACAAGAGCACTCACCTCCCCCGTCCGGCTGCGCGCCATCGCGCGGAGAGAACTTCGGGAGCATTGAGAATTAGACGGGAAGAACACGAGATAAACGAAGAAGCGAATATTTCACTACTTTCGGAAACATAGCCCTTATTCCGATTGCTCAAAACACAGTATTCGTGTGGTCAGACAGCAAGCTGTTTGCGCTCAAGCGTTCACGACGCAATGAAGACGAAGAAATTACGGCATAAAACTCGCAAGCGAATAAAGAGGTCTGCCTGTGAGTTCTCGAAACGCGATTCAGCTGTTACCACTATCACGTTCTAAACAGCCACGAAGCAGGGACGGGAACCGGTCAACCTGTATATTGCTGCCCATGTACATATATGCTCCACCTTTCAAAGCGAGGAGTACTGAACGAAGGAAAGCAATCAAGCGTTTGCGGAGACGTTTCCGAAGATGTCAAGAGCTTCATCAGGAACGCATATCATGGCGGTCTTAATAGATCTTGTAGTGGTATTTTTCGTGCGGAATGGAAACTACATATATCTGGCAAACGGTGCTAGACACCCCTCAAGGTTTAACTTAGAATAGAAAAATATCAAGATTGTCGCAGGTTGTGCCCACTTGCAGAGAGGTTCTGTAGCCCACATGGCTAGAGAACCTCTCTGGAGAAAGAAAGCTAGATAATGTTTCAATAATAAGAATGATCGGGGCAGCAAGGAGAAGCCCATAGAGCTCAGGAACTGACGCCGCAATGCGTTTAATATTTTACTTTTAGGCATTTGCCATGAAAGTTTTGTTGTATAATGTAGCGTTGTTATGAAGTGTAATTGAGCGCATGACCTGGTAGGTCTTATTTGAGCACCGTCACGCACATTTTCAGATGCATATTTGTTAAAGTGCACGTTTATTCATTCATGTTGAATAAAGTCCACGTCACTTTATAATATGCGCTGCCGGCTGCTCCAAAGAACTGAGATATCGCTACAGTTAAATGCCGCCGAGCTCACGCAGTGAAGTGCACACTTGATAGCTCGGTTTAGCATCAATGAGGTGGCATACGTGTGTCGAGCTGAAAAGGAGCACTGATTGTTTCTAAGAGAGGTACATCTTAACGAGGTGTTTGAGGTAATTTGCGCATGCAAAAACGACACACCAGCGAAGTGTGTTCTTCGCTGGTGTGTCGCGAAGTGACCAAACAGGAAGTCGCTACTGAGTTGCGAATTCGAGCTGCTGCTGTCTAGATCTTATACACCATGGCGTCGTAATTAGCCTGGTTGGTCCATATGTGGCATCGTAGACACTGCATGTTTGTCAAACGCTAAACTTGATATTATTGCACAGTAGCACGCTACGGATGCCACCGAGACAAAACACGGACTGCACGGTGTTCGCTCTTCCTATGGGCTAACCAGCCGTGTAGCTTCTACAGTGCTGCAGCCAGTTTGTGAGATAGACGATAAAGATTATTTACATGGCACATTTTGACAGCAATATCGAAATCCACAGGATATCCCTAGCACTACTAATTCGAAAAGAGCAGTAGTTTTCAAGCGATGCTTCTATTACTGACCTGTGTTCCAAAAAAAAACACCCTTGCCATCAACAATTGGCGCGCGCACAGCAAAGAAATAATAAATAGAACAAAACTAATTTATTTGCGGGCCTGGGGTTTGAACCCGGGTCCCTGTGGTCCGAAACTTAAACACTACTTCACGAGCCCATGCTTGCCCAATGTGAACTGAACTGAAGCATATGAATGCGTTCTCGTCAACGCAAAAAAATAAATAAAAACAGTGGTGAAGCAGTCATGCAAGCAGTACACTTGCCGTTGGCGCTTCATAGCAATATTTCGAGTTCACGGCCAAAAAGCCATCTGCTGGACAACGCGCGAGGTCGATATTATACATTTCAGGAAAATTCCGGCTTCCAGAAAACTGGGGGGCGATCGGAGATCTCTGTTCTGCGCCGTTCGTTCGCGTTCGTTCTGATGATCGCACGCGATTGGCTGAAGCCGGACAACTCACGCCACTCTAAGGGGCATGGTCATTTCTTTTTTTTCCTTGATGTTTTCTTTTTTGGTGACGTCATGCCGCGTCATAACGAGCATGTCGTCTGCTAAAAGTGAACGGAGAGCGAGCCCGTTCGCTCGCGTTCTCTCGAGCGGACAACGGCGTCGCACGCCATGTATTTGTAGTGATGCGGCGGTTGCGGCTGCCGCAACAGCTGATTTTGAGTAAATGGCGCTTGCAACGGTGCTTCCCTGCTACGTTGGCGTTTCTCGAAGCAGATGCAGAATGGTAGGAGGTGCGAAATGCGTCTGAAGAAATGAGCGAGTGTGAATTCCAGCGTCGCTTTCGTTTCTCGAAACGTGCTGTACACTGGTTGTGCGACGAACTCGACCCCGTCGTCGGGTGCCAACGAACCAGTGGGATTTAAAGAGAGCGGAAGGTGTGCGCGCTGAGATTTTTTTTGCGATCGGATGCTTCCAGCGAGCTGGATGCTTCCAGCGAAGCTCAGGCCATGGGCTTCATCGCAATCCAGAAGCCCCATGGCCTGAGCTTCGAGGACGCGACGCATTACATGTCGCGGAAGGGATTCTACGCATTCAACATCATGATCGTGAGTATTATTCATGCATTATATGCGTAGCTAATTGTTTTATTTATATTGCTTAAACTTTCCGCTTTACTGAGGCTGTTGCAATTGAGTATAGTGGGAGTGGTATTTTCGATCTATCTAGAACGGGAATTGGTTCGTTTCAGGGCACTTCGCTTAGGAAAGGCGATGAAATCATGCGACGCGGGGTACACTTTGGTTCAGCGGCCTGCACAGTGCATAATATTACCGTTGCTCGTTCGCCATGTGTACCCGAAGCTTGATTCTCGATTTGTATTTGTTGAGATTAGCGCTCCCAGAATGTGCCGTAGTATGTCCTTATTGTTCATTGTCGTGATGGACGTTACATGGATCAATACACGTACATTAAATACGCATTGTTTCATAATCCGTTTTTCAGTCGCAATTTTTCATGTTGCAGGTATTTTGTGATACGTTGCCTTAAACATACAGCAGTAATTTAGTTAAAAGGCTTTGGTGGCTGGAAGATGGGTTGTTCCAAGCAGTAAACATGCAGACTACCCTTTGACACTGCATTGTCCGCGTGTTAGAACTTATGGTACAAGTCCTACCTTGTCGATGATTTGTTCATAGCTATGTTTCAACAGTCAGTAACAGTGCAGACAGATGTAGTTACATTAACATAATACCCAACATTGTACCCAAGGTATTTTATGGGTACAATTTTGACTGAATTGAATTCTGCAGACATGTGATGCCGACCTCTGGATTCTGGATGTCAGTCCATGTTTCGGGGGTCACGTCATGACTCGTGGGTATGGTGGGGGAGCCCTCTCCGTCAGCACCTGGAAGCAAAACTGCGGCTTGCTTGGTAAGTGCTGTCAATCCTTGACACATTCAAGACGTTATCACTACAGCTGTCATGCCGCCCTCGTGCAGGAGACTCCAGCTATCCATTAGAACCGTGCCTCCTGACACCAGTGCCCGGACGACCAGCTCCTGGCGCCCCTGAGAACCACTACAACAAGGCCCAGACCGCCATGCGCACTGTTGTGGAGAGGTGCATCGGGGTCCTAAAGAGCAGGTTCCAAAGCTTACAGCGTTATCAGACCCTGCTCTACAATCCCGATCGAGCAGCCACCATCATTGCTGCTTGTGCAGCTCTGCACGATATTGCGTTGGCGGCACATGAGCCTGTTCTCGAAGGGCACGATGACGACACAGACGATGTTGAGCTGCTGCCAGCAGCAGCTGTACTACCACCAGCATCACAACGGGAGCCAGCAGCAGCGCAACCGCGTAATGAACCTGTTTCTAGGACCACAGGGCCTGCATGCCGAGCACCTGCGCAGAGTACGCCACCGCCTGCAACGACCTCGGCAGCATTGTGTGGTGCGTGTTTGTCTTTGTTCATGGTGTTTGTCACTGGCATGAACAAAAGGCTGTTTTTTTTACTACACTTCAAATGTTTGCTACACATATCAATGAAACAGGGTTCTCCTATCAATGAATAACCCCCTTGCATAGGTCGGCAAAAAATGTAGAGCTCACCCTGACTCACTCATGAAATATATTTTGCCCTTGGGGCTCACTCGAACTCAGACTTACCAAAATTTTCCTCAAGCGGATTCACTTGGACTCGGGCTCACTAAAACTCACCCTTGTATTACACACCTGGACTCGCAGCTCGATCTGAATCTGAGTGAGTCGACTCATGAGCGAGTTTGCCTACCTATGTCCCCTTGTCACACGCCATGCTGATGAAATACTTCGACCAGGTTGTAAAATACGGCGCTTCACACTAAGCACAAGTGAGAGCTCAACTGTGAATGGCGCATTGTGCCATTCACAGCCAAAGTGGTAACCTGAAAAAGCTGTTTGAATCAGGACAGCAACATGCGGTAGCTTTAGTGCAACAAGAATCGTGCTTGTAAATGAAGTGAACAATATGGGTGGTGTCAGAATTGAAATTTTATTACAAGTATGACGAGCAGTGCACATAAAAAGCAAAATAAATACATATCCCTTAAATTTAATGCCAAGGAAAAGAATATAAAAGTACCTTCCTTTTATAATATACAAATGGAGTTATTACAAAGTTCCTGCTGCTCCTCTGCAGCAACACACGCGTCTCGCAGCACGAAAGTCATTGTATTACATGAAAACAAGGCACAGTCGAACCGGTATTAATCGAAATCGCTAAAAAATGCAAGTTGTTGGCTTCTGATATGTCTTCCTCTATTATTGATTTCTGTTTGTACCCAATCCTGTAGTCTAAACACTTCTAAGCAACAGAACACGCATTCGTAAACTATTTTTTGGTCTTGGAATATTTCGAAATTGTTGTGCAACCTAGACCATTCACAAACGCTTTTCTTTTTTTCTAGGATGTGTAAAAATCGATAGAAAACGTACAGTGTGCCACAATATTCTACACGTATACACTATAAACATAAAGATACACTACAGTGCACTATGTGCATATACTACAAAATAAATCTACATATATGTACAACTAGTCTTCACAAAATTAATAACTGTGCAGGTGGCTTCCGCTGCAATGAGGGCCCGGGCGAGGGTACCAACGCCTTGCAGTTCGTGGACCACGTCACCGAGAAGCTGAATCTGGCGCAGCTTTCCAATGATGCCTGGCACTGCCGTCTGGTGTTTGCGGCTAGTAACTCCAGCGCCTTGGCCTGCCGGTTGCCCACATCTTGCAGCTGCGGCATGAGCTGGAAACCAATAAATGTGTTGCCATTATCATCTATAAATTTCCTGCTACCGACTCTTCGCTGGAAGCTTCTGTTCGTGAAGAGTTTCAGTGTGTGCAACAATTTCCTCCCTGTTGAAAATCCATTGACCCAACGGCATCCATGAATGGTGCTTGGTTCACCGCACAACCATGCACTTCGTTTGGACAGACCAAAGCGGTGCCGGAATTCATTTTCGCTCATCTCATCAAACGCATCTCACACATCTAACCACATCTGCATGAGAAGCAACCAAACAGCCCTTTTCAGGGCTACACAATAGTTTGCCCGGCTTTACGCGATGACTGACAAAAGCTCCTTCCGAAACCCTAGCTGCTGCAGTATGCAAAACATACAGCAAGCAGGTGTAACACAGGTGCAAACATGTGCATTTGTGTATGATGGCTATGTGTAGAACATATATAACGAGCTTGCTTTTTGAACAGTATATTTAGCAATAGCACATTTTCAGTTTCACTTTTGAGGCAATTGACAAAATAGGGAAACATTTCAAGATGTTGAACATTTTTGCAATGCAACTTTTTTGCTACATTTAACCATAACTGCAAGGCAGGACACCTGTTTATTTCATCTGACAGTTATGCATACAACTAGCTTCTGCAACCGTTTGCCAAATTTTTTTTTGTGCAGCTTTTTGTCTTTATGCCCACAGATGTCATCTCTTCACAAACATATGCCTACACGCATGAGCATCACCTGTGAGCACGTAAAACCATCCACAGTTAATCAAAAACATCAGTGAAACTTACGTGTTGGGGCACGGGGAAGATCCTGGGCCACATCCTCTTCAGCCACACCATCAGCAGCTGGAGCAGGGCTCACCTTTTACAGTAAGAAGTTTCTTGATTGACACACTGAGTGCAATAAGAAGTATGGAGTGGAAGTGGACAATAGCAATGTTTTTTTAGAATGTTTCAACAGCGGCATGCTATGACACACAGACTTCGGAGAGAGGGGTGGAGGTAGGCAAGCCTACTGGCTACGCACCTCACTCGACTCGAGGGTCTGAGAAATGGGTTGGAACACGTAGGGTGCTCTAATGAGCTTCGAAATATAGTTCGCGGCTGTTCTTTCGTCATCACCGCAAATGTGGCTGTTTTGCTTTCTGTTCTGAGCGGCGCAACGTGTTAGCACCTCAGCCAATTCGGCGGCCGGGTGATTCACTCGATATTGCTTGAAAAAGTAAAACTGACAGCGCGTAATGGCTAGAAGCAAATGAGCACACTAGTTCGCAGCATACAAGTAACAATGATATTCTAAGCCAGAGCTTACCGATTCAGATCACCCGAACTTTGGGCCTCGCGTACTGTCGACCCGCGCGGTCCCTGTCAAGCACGACGCGGCCGCGGTAACCCGTAATCTGGCCACCTCCGGTGCCGCTGTAAAGCACAAGCGGGACGTGTAAGATGACCGACCACAATACAATTGTGCTCGCACTCACCTCTGCTGCTCTCGGAGTTTGGCAAGGCTGTGGTGTTACGCGCAGGGACTACGTTCAAAAGCGCTACCAGCTCCTGCCACATGTCGTCCCGGTCCTCCCTCGTGAACGACGGCTCCAGCGGGCACGACAGCGTCGCGATCTGTGGGTGCTCTTTCACAAAAGCCAGCAGAAGCTCCTTTTGACGATCCGACACCCGAGAACCAACGCAGACTTTACGATGGAACGACATTTTGAAATTGCGTCAGCCGCTACTTTTCTCTTTTTTTTTCGCGTGCGCGACACCATCTAGCGACGACGTCAAAAAAAAAACTAACATTATTAAATATCATTACTCAAAGCTGTTGCGTTTGAAAGAGTGTTTGAGCTTGAGAAGCAAAAACAATAATTTTCTGTAAAGTAATTATATTTATTAAAAGGCGAGAAACGCTTCACGGTCCCCGTGCCGACGTCACAGGATGCGCGTCTACTTCCGGAAAGCTCTCCGCTTCGCGATTGGCTGTCCTCTTCCTCTCGGCAGTTCTCGGCGGGAGAGCTGCGCCTCCTCTCTTTTTTGTGACGTAGGCACCGCAGAACGAACGCGAACGAACAGAGATCTCCGATCGCCCCCCTGATTTCTTAAACCGCGTTCTCATGATCACGTGATGGCCCTTTCGTTGGGCCGTTCTGACGAACGCTGGAAAGAACATGAAAGACGCCACGCTTATTCCGACAGAAAACTGACCGTTTTCACGGAGAGGAGGAGCGTAGCCTCGAGCCGATGTATTTTCATCCCTCTCTCTATCTCCACCGCGTATTTGGCCGTCGGCGTCTGCCCCTAGTGTGTGCAGATTGCCGCGTTTTACATTTCGTGGTGCGGGAGAGGTCAATGTGTTTCCATGTTTCGACGCGCCTAAGCAATTGTGCTGCCGAAAATTTAAACGTCGGACGAGAACAGGTCCACCAGCTGCCACTGCGCTACGTTTGACTGCAACAACAACTGTCGGAAGCGTAAAAGTCTAAGACATGCGACGTGCGCCGTGCTTCGAAATGTCTTCACTTCTCTTCGATTACACGCCTTCTTCTCCAACAAACAGTATATTATATGTCGTGTCTGCACTTGTGGCCATTTCTACAAGTCATCCCACCAGCTTGAGATTGTGCTTGGGTGCTGGTACACTTTGTCATCTGCACCAAGGAGAAGCAGTGCCAAAGCTGACAATTTATAAACAAAATGTTTGCCCAAGAGTTGTTCTCTTGTAACATCCCTCCTTTCTATGCAACAGCACATGGTTTACAATTGCTGCGGCTTGCGAAATTTTCTATCTAAGTGCGAGCAATTACGAGATTATCGAATTAGCGCTTCGCAAACTACATATCAGAAAGGTCCGTAGGGTATAAGTGTTCTTTGGAGCAGGTACGCGCCTCTGGCGTTTCGTCGAGCGCACGTTCTCGACTTGTCAATTTTATGACGATTACTGGGGTAGCGTTATGACAACCGCACTTCTTAATTTTAATTTCCTCGGGGCAACCTGGGTGTCGTGAATAATCGACCCGCGTTCGTTAAAGCCAGATCGTTACCTCAACCCGTGCACTCGTCGTAATGCTCATCACATACCCATTAAAGAAACTGTCAACAATGCTGCCACACACGGGCGCGCATTAGGTGTGTCGGAAGCAAGCCATGCCGTGCTTCCGGATGTGCAACAAGTTTATTTTTGTTTTCGCATCGTGCTGTTTCTACGCCGAAGTTTGAGCTCAGCCGTCGTACATCTGTTTCTTATCCTGCGTAACGATCATAGGCCACAAGGTTTCAACGATGACGACAGCACGAATCAACACACGCATCGGCGTTTGTGCTCCCTTCGTTCCTTGAACTTTGTATTGCAACGTGCCAAGCGGAGCCAGATGAACTATCAGGGTTATGTTGAATTTGAATAATCACGGTGAAGAAACACGACAGTGATTTTAAATACTAAAGCTCGCACTTCACGTGCATCTGGACAATGGCCTAAGTGTTCGCTCGAGTCTCCAGTTAGGTTTTAGCTATTACTTCAAGAGTTGTCCTAAAAGTTATAATATAATAATATCTGGGGTTTAACGTCCCAAAACCACGATATGATTATGAGAGACGCCGTAGTGGAGCGCTCCGGAAATTTCGACCACCTGGGGTTCTTTAACGTGCACCTAAATCTAAGCACACGGGCCTCAAACATCTTCGCCTCCATCGAAAATGTAGCCGCCGCGGTCGGGAATCGATCCCGCGACCTTTGGGTCAGCAGTCGAGCGCCGTAACCACTAGACCACCGTGGCAGGGCGTTGTCCTAAAAGTTAATGCTAGTGCCTGTTCGCAGAACCCCACCAGGCAAGCTATAACAACAACAACACATAAAAACAATTACAAATTTATACGTGCTGCTTAAGATCTGCATTGGAATTCTACTCACCTCCCATGTCTATCGTCAGCGCCGCTGCAGGCACGTCTCGTGGACCGCCGCTACCTGCTGCTTGAGCTAGTTTGAAGCTGACAACTTAGGAATCAATTGCTAACGCCTTTACGGTCACAGAGGGTTGCTGTGTTTTTCCCGTGTAACAGCAATACCTTGTTCACTGAGCGTACACGCTACGTACACCACCGCAGAACCCCACACACCGGCATGGAGGCGAAAGATCGCAGGCGCTAGACGGCGCTGCAGCGATGAGGTGCTTTAAAAACGGCAGCCTCCTTGTGAAATTGGTGTATCAAAGCAGAAAGAAAGAAAGAAAGAAAGAAATAAAGAAAGAAAGAAAGAAAGAAAGAAAGAAAGAAAGAAAGAAAGGAAGAAAGAAAGAAAGAAAGAAAGAAAGAAAGAAAGAAAGAAAGAAAGAAAGAAAGAAAGAAAGAAAGACAGTACGTCAGGCACACCCATGCCAAGCTTCGCTTGCCCTTATTTCCCTTATTGGCGAAGGGCTCCTGATTTTTTAAATGCGAAGCATTTCTTAACGAATCCCAGGCACTTTGGCTATTTCTATCTATCTATCTATCTATCTATCTATCTATCTATCTATCTATCTATCTATCTATCTATCTATCTATCTATCTATCTATCTATCTATCTATCTATCTATCTATCTATCTATCTATCTATCTATCTATCTATCTATCTATCTATCTACGCTCTCCTGGTCGTCTCCATAACTTGTAATATATCAAATTTCAGTGGTCATCAAATGAATAACGCAAAACGCCTGTCATGTACGTCATTGTTTCTCTCAGTCACGTGTGGCACATCTCCGCGTACCACAGTTCATGTTTTGCGGGGTTCTGCGGGCATGCATCACAGATATCCAGTCGCAATCAACACAGTAACATCCAACATAACACATTGAAAATTGTGGCAGATCCCACGCATTGTGAAAATCGATATCATGATCACTCACCGAGTAAAACAGCTGTGGTACGACGTCAGTTGTTGTTGCAGCGTTGCCTACCTGCTCTTACAACAATTCATAATTAGCGATCTTAATAAATAGTGTTGAAATGCATAGATATATGCCAAAAGCATTACATAAATAATGTTCAGCACGTACAATGGCCCATCAGTCGGAGCTTGTGCACACGTAGAGCTAGCTGGCACCTGGTCTCTCGACGATCAGTGTGACCTCATCTGCTGACCGAGGAAGACGTCACATCGATTGGCCTCTTTGTAGACTAGACTACCTGGGCTAGCTATGCCCAGGTAGTCTACGAATACGATCAGCGCTATCCACTGACGTTGGTCTACGCAGCACTATCCAGGGCTACTAGCCTCGATGGCCTATACCTCACCAACGCAATGGGTGACTGCAGGTTCCGACTTGTCGCCGACTTTATTGAGAGACAATTTGTCGGGGAAACGAAAGAGGCATCAACGATTTCCAACAGCTACGCTATACCTCATACTTCACTACATACAGACCCCTCGTTACCGCGATCAGGAACTTATGCGAAACCATTCCTGTCCAGCTACTTGAGCTCAGTGATCACGGTGACGATGACATTGCTCAAGAAGCGTCAAGAACCCCTTCCGCACACGCACACGGGTTCATAAAACGTGCGTGCGATCTCCATCCTAATGGGCAGGTATAAGCACTACATATCAGCTTACCGATTCTGGTGTTGGTAATAAGCATATTGCTGTTGGCCGAGTTATCCAACTGTAAACAACTGATTATATAACGCATATGCGGCCCTATAACATAAGTGTAGGCGTATAAAATTTGTACATATCTCTACCGTCATTTCGTAACCCACTAAAATAATTACGCCACAATCACCTTCCCGTACAAGGGTTCATAAAACGTAATTGCGTTCTCCGTCATAACGGACAAGTAGAAGCACTACAGATCAACTTACCGCTTTTGTTGTTGGTGATAACCATGTTGATGTTGCTAGAGTTACCCGTCTAGAAACAGCTGGTTATATAACGTGTGTGCGGCCCTTTAACATGTGTGCATGCTTATAAAATTTTTACGTACCTTTAGCGTCATTTCGTAACGCTTTACTCAGTAAAAATTACGCCACAGTCACCTTCCCGCCGCATGATTCGCATAACATCGACTCGCACGGAACATGGAATCTGCTAAATTAACCGTCCTCTACGTTTTTTTTCAACAGCATATTATGCCGGGCCGTTCACCTGGACAGCTTGAGGTTAGACGAGCATTTTAGTAAACGAAACCATGACATGAAAATCAGGAAACATGCCATTCCATGTGGTGGAGTTGTCCTGACGTAACGGCTTCTAACTTTTATTTCAGCACCTGCGTCCGGCTCTTGCGAAAAACAGCTACGCCAGATAGCTGTCTTCGAATATGCAAAGTGGTCTTCATAACGGGAATAAAAGCGCATTCAACTGGAAGATGAGGTAAAAGACGTGCAAACTCGAGGGCATCCACGAGCACTTCGCTGGTCGGAACTTTGGTGATGGTGTCTCGAGCGGCTGCGCACTCTATGTTGTCACGTGACCACTTCCAGGGTATATAAAGAGCCGATTGATGGCCATTCAGTCAATATAGGTGATGAAGAAGATCGCCTCAAATGGGCTGCAGCCTGGGCACGATACCTTCACAGCCCAAAGGGCAAATGTTTTCCGGTAATACCGGCAACTGATGCTGGATGGATCAGTGGCTGGTAGGGGGAGGGGAGCAGAGGGAGGGAGGGTGGTTTGCACCCCCTCCCCCGTAACACAGTAGAACAGAGATGAATGGCGGAGAGGCCAGACTGACACATAGGCTGACCTTGTTGTGTTACTCTCTTAAAGGTTATGCTTACTTTTCGGGACTATATTGTTTGGGATAGCAAGAAGGCTGTGCTGTGTGTTCACATAAGAAGGAACACGAGGTCCTGGTTATCGTTACCGATTTTCGTAGAATTTAGTCATTGCTCAGGTTTTAGAGCCTGAACAACGATTTCGACCTAAGTCTTATAAAAAAATGTTTGTCGCCTAAAAATACAAATATTGGAGGCAAAAAACACTTTATCTGCAAAGTTCGCGATTTCTGAATTTTGAGCACGTCTTGCCAAAGAACAGCTAACTTTGTGGTCACAATATTTGTTCCCGTCAAAGAGCATGTAAAATACAATCTCCTGAGTATTTTATTTACCTTTGCTGTCGAAGGATTGTTCAGGGAACAAAACCACAAACATGGTAAAGTGCACAAATATCCTGTATTTACGAATTTATTGCTGCAGACAAGTTAAAGTGAGGTCATTAAAACTGGGTACATAATGACTCTGAGCTATGTTCTATAAAAATCGTGGTTTTTAGCTCACCGTTATTCTTTGAAAGCGTGCTGAAAAATATGTGTATACCGAAAACGCCGATGTTTGAAAGTATATTTCCCAAAAAGGTCATTCTTAATTTTTAAACATCACTCTGGTCAAAGTGAAGGACCTTTCCCACCATTCTGCTTTAAGAAATGTAATATTTAAGTTGCTAACACAGCGCTCACATTGGGATCACGGGTACGCGGGTTTGAATTCTTTTCACCAGGAATTTCTTTATTTCCCTCTCTCTCTCATTCTTCCTTTCTCTGTCTCTCTGTTTCTTTGTGTCTCTCTGTACTGAATCTCTCAGCCATCAGAGTTATCGCATCCCAAGCCGTACAAATCGGTACACGCGTTCTGGGAGCCAAGCAGAAGATGGAGACGAATGATGATGGTGATAGTTTTCTCGTGACTCCGCACGGCTTGGAGAAAAGCTTAACGGTTGCACTCTTACAAAAAGATTGATGACATCGAGTTTACATTAAAGGATTCAGCGATAAACTTACTAGTCTCGAAAGAAACTATTCGAAACGTAGAAAGTGAGCTCGTTGTTTTAGAGGATCGGAGTTGGCGTGACAGCCTTGTTGCGATCGGCAGGCCGGGAAAAGAATGAGGACCCCTCTGACGTCCACAGGGGTAGCTTAGTTGGCAATGTGTATAAACATAATTCACCCCTGGGTGTAAGCCCAGTCGATCAAATCAGTAGGCATGGAAGAAAGCAAAACGGAAGAATGAGGCTAGTGATAATGAAGTTATTCGATCACAGTGAAAAAAAATCAGGCGAACCTTGCACTAAGCCGCGCAACGCTTGAAACAGCGAAACTGGGTGATTCTCAAGACTAACATGGTTGCATCTAGGGTGTTTCTAGGCCTTAGCTAGGTGATGCAGGTTGTTTTTCGGTTGCGTCTAGGTTATAACTAGGCTTCAGAAGTAGTAACATTTCAGAAGTAACGCGCCATGAGGCTCCCTCTTGGCACGCTTTCTCTTTAGCTCGGAGTCGCCAGATGGAAGACAAGGCTGCGGAACGGAGGGCGCGCAAGCCGGCGGCAGCGCGCGCTCGCAGACAGAATCTTGAGGTGAGAGCCCGCGAGGCCAAAGCTGCACGTCGACGCCGCGAAGCAGATTCCGTCGTTCGAGCCTGCGAAGACGAAGCTGCTCGACAAGCTGCACGGCTGCGGCGAGAAGACCCCGCCGATCGAGCCCGCGAGGCCCAAGCTGCTCGACAAGCTGCAGGGCTGCGGCGAGAAGACCCCGCCGTTCGAGCCCGCGAGGCCGAAGCTGCTCGACAAGCTGCACGGCTGCGGCGCGAAGACCCCGCCGTTCGAGCCCGCGAGGCCGAAGCTGCTCGACAAGCTGCACGGCTGCGGCGCGAAGACCCCGCCGTTCGAGCCCGCGAGGCCGAAGCTGCACGGCTGCGGCACGAATCGTATCTTCAAAATGTCAAGGGCCGTGAAGCGGCGAGAAAGCGCGCGTACCGGCAGGCAGAGCCCGAGGCCGTGCGAGCACGTGAAGTAGCTGCAAAACGCATCAGGCGGGCTCTGCCCGAAGGCGCCGACGCGCGCTTCCAGTGGGACTTCCTTGACAACAGTTTCGGCCATAGTTGTGGTGTGTGCAACAGATTGTGGTTCGCAAACAATCTAGTCCCAATATCTTCCATCAAGAAGGACCACGCTCGCGCCATTCGCCGTGCTGCAGCGCGAGTTCGCTTCGCCCCACTCAGAGCCGTATATTCCTTCGGAGAGTTCGGCGGAGGGGCGGAGCCAACAACCATCCAAATTTAGCGGCGGCGCGGCGCTGTCCGCCATTTTGTGCCGCGGCACTGTAAGCTCGCGTTGGCGTGCGCCCGCAACGCTCCGTCTCTGGGGAACGCTTTCTTCAGCGACCGCGCTGCAAGCCCCCATTGCGACGTCCGTGCAGGTCCACGATGTTCCACGCAGCCGACACGTGCACGATCAGCAGCAAAGACACACCAGGTCGGTCACAGAGGAAGCATAAATGCCGACAGCGACGTCACGGGTACAGCATCACGAGAAACCTCGGCACGAAATGGCGTCGGCGGCGTGGAAGCGCGCTGTTGCCAGACTGGCGGCGAGATCAAAAGAGCGCCGAACTCTCCCAAAGGGAATATACGGCTCTGGCCCCACTCATCATCATTCACCATGTAGATATGCTGTGATTTTTTTGAAACTCCTTGGTCGCAAATAAACAGATCAAATGACGCGGAGCCAACTTCGTTGTTATGCATTTCAATGACACTTAGGAGATGACTACAGTCAAGTCCAAGAGCTCTTCAAAGCCATACCATTCTGAAAAGCCTCCGTACTTTCTCTAGGCCGGTCGCCGATTCGAGCTGCTTATATAAAGTACTGCGCGAACGACCAGAATCTATTTATCTATTGATATCTACCTTAACCATTCCTTTATATTTATTAATCTAAGATCTCGAAAGTAAGCACATATATAGCTAAAACGATGCTCCGGAAAGCCACTTTCAACCACATATCAAGAAATGATGAAGCAATATCCAGGTTGGGCCTGGTCTAGGTGATACCTAAGCAGCCACCTAATTATATATATATATATATATATATATATATATATATATATATATATATATATATATATATATATATATATATATATATATATATATGTATATGTATATATATATACAATGTTAACGCCACGTATAATTAGACTAGTGAGTTTCCAGCCTTTGCATCCAAGCAGCAGTGTCATTGCGCTCAACGCACTGTAGCCAATAAACCTCCTTCACTGTAGCGTTGCATCAAACGGACGCACGTGTAAGACTGCGCCGCAGTTGTGACTGGTGGACTTCAGTGTTTGTTCTGTGTATGCTCAAGTTCGTGCTTGGATATGTGCACTCAGGGACACGAGGGAAGAGGGTTTTCGCTTTGTGTGTGGGAATGTTCGGGCGTAGCTGATCGTAATAAAGACGCTCCACCAATACGTCTCATTGTACAGTTGAAACACGGGCTACAGTGCACAGTTTCTCTCCCATGGTACATTAACGCGACAACATTAAAGAAGGTCGTTTTGATGCGATTCCGGTGTCGGTGGCGGCGTCTTTGGTTGTGAGCGACAAATCAGCGTTGTCCGGGAGCAAAAATACGAGGTAAATGCAATTGACGAAATCATAAAATAAGATGGCTGTTCTCTCCGTCATAGGAATAGGTATAACACGAAAGTGTAACGTGTCGTCAGAGAATTAGTTGATTGTTTATAGTGCATTGGTATATGAGAGCTTGTACAATGTGTATTGGTGTTTGGCAGATATAGCACCGCTTCATGTGGACGCACCCACGCTGACGCCTAGTGGCACGTCTCTGTACCGACGACTAACGCCCATGATCACGATTTAACCCTTGCGGTAGCTGAAGTTCTTCACATGCACGCTGACACCGCATATTGAGAATTGCGCGCAAATATGGAAACACTGTTACTCGATATTCACTCCTCCAAAGCTTCGTGAAACGCGAACAGAAACGCTGCGCGCGTCGTGTCTTCCCTCTAGCCTGGCCGTTACTTCTCACAGGGCGAGCAGGGAGCGTGGTGCGACCGCCAGGTAAAGGTCGGACAGCTATTTTTCGATATGGATGGATGCTATGAGCGAGGTTTGGGCTAAAGCCGCGTCCTCGCGGTGTTAAAGCGTTGACCAAATCACACTTCTATTGGAAACACGCCGAACGGCACGGTCATAGCATAGGCGCGTTCTTTTTTTAGGGGCGAAGCTCCTTAAGGCGGCACCCGTTCGTCCCTCGTAGTCGTAGTCGTAGTCGTAGTAGTCTTAGTGCGTAACCAGTCTTACGCTTTGACCTCCAAGGTGGTGCCGGTGGGAGATTTTTCCTGTGCGTTGTTGAACAATAAAAAATTCGCAGCGTGCGCGTTAACTAAAAGCCGAATTCTTCTGTCTCTCATTCCCCATTAGCAGCCATTGGCATGTTCCAGTAGGAAACGTTAGTAGAAGTAGAAGTGTAAGTGTTAGCTAAAAGCCGACTTCTGTCTCTCATTCCCATTAGCAGCCATTGTTTACCTCCAAGGTAGTGCCTGGTGAGATTTCTCCTGTGCGTGATTAAACAATAAAAATTTTGTTCAAAACGCCGTTGATTGATGAAATAAACCAACGAAAGACGCCAGATGTTTTGTAAAAGCAAAACGAAAGAACGCCAGATGTTTCTAAAGCAAAACGAAAGGACGCCAGCTGCTTAACGAAAGACGCCAGATGTTTTCTAAAGCAATGGTTTTCTAAACAATGAAAGTTCACAGCGTACATGTAAAATTAAAGTGAGCTGCAAGTCGTCATAACTCATGGAACCTTTAGTATAAACGCGCCCGATCTCACGTCGGTGATGATGTGCTGGGCAGAATTCACGGAAGATTCACGGTTTACCGATGAACCTCCGCAGCTTCGCCCACTCGTCATCATTCACTCCGTGGATATGCTGTGATTTTTTTAAAGACG
The DNA here is from genome assembly GCF_013339695.2 of Rhipicephalus sanguineus. NCBI lineage: Eukaryota > Metazoa > Arthropoda > Arachnida > Ixodida > Ixodidae > Rhipicephalus > Rhipicephalus sanguineus. Next base: position 131,893,799 of record NC_051180.1, on the reverse strand, counting down.
ATAGTCTTTCTTGGGGAACTTAAACGCAGAAATTTTGGTCTGTCTTTCTCTCTGTCTTTCTGTTTGTCGGCACGTCACTCAATTCAGCCAACCGGCCAAAGTTGAACCACTTGCCCAAGGGCCAGCCATCTTGAACGGCTGACTAGGTTCATACTTGTGTACATTGTTGATCAAAAAGCAAACATTACGCATATCTGAGGCGCAACATCACTAGTTAAGTATTAGGTGGTGTGTTCCTTTAATAGAAAATACACACATACGTAATTCTAGAGATCCTAGCTTCTTAAGCTGCGCTGAAACTTGCCTTCCTCCGTGCTCTCTGCACGAGCTCATTGTTGTGTTTCGGTTTCGGTTCTGTATAGCACAGTACGAATGCCATGGGGCGCCGCTCTGGCATTGCTGTTTTACCCAGGCGACGTGTAATTAAAAGAGTGTGTGGAGAGTACTCGTTGAGTGCGGACGTTTCTTCTGCTGCGGCGCTTCGCGCCAAACCGCGTGTACGGGCTGGCTGGCGTCCCCGCCGGTCGCGTTGGTCACTGCCGGTCTTCGCCTGCTGCTGTGCCGGGAATACCAGCCCGCAACACAGCACTCATGTTTCCCGACGTATTGCTAGATGGCGTCCATATCTCACGCAGCGCCTCTTCTATCGTCTTTAGACGACATTTGCAGTGAAGCACGCAGATACGCGGCCAATTTTTTTTTTCGAGCCTGATGACACACATGGCAGAGCCCCATTATATATGGGACGCTCATAATATCCATCATTTCAAGAGTTGTGTTAAAGGAAGGTGGGAAAGATAAAAGGCGCGTTCATGTAGCCTACGCAATGTGTTTTGCAGTAGCTCAGTGGGTTAAACGCCCGCCAGCCATCGTCGCGGACCGAGAGGTCATAGGTTCGACTCCTGTGAGCGGGACTTTTTCTTTTTTTTCTTTGCCGTCTGATGGCGTTTATTTTGCTGACGTATTTCTGTGACGGAAATACGTCCTGAAAGTCTTGATGTTCCCCGGCATTAAACACGTTCGTGTTAATATTCGGTTCGAGTGCGATCGGGGACTCGAACCTGTGACCCCTAGCTCCGTGCCGCGATGCGTTTAGCCGCTTGGCCACCACGTATACATACTGAAGCATACTAACTGCGGGATTTAGCCTGGGTGGTACGCACATCTCGGAGGTTCTTTAGCGGCTTGATTATCACCCTCGAGATGGCGCAAAGGGCCCATGGGACGCGCTTTTAAGTGGCATCACCCCGCCGTGTGGCCGTCTGTCGTCGCGCCGCATGCATGGATATTGTAGGCGGAAGGCGTCCGCACTTTTGCTTTTATTGGGGCACGGTTTAGGTCTCTACCTGAAAGCTAAGCAGGTTAGTGGTTAGGAAGGTGATACGATCACGGTCCGATTACGCTATTGCGTTCTATTCTTGAAAAGGAAACTCAAACGTCCTGCAAGTTTTGTGTTCATTTTTGCTGTCAACACCCACGTTTCACTGTAGATTGTTGGGACCATTAGCTGCGAAATGGCAAAAGAAAAGCGGTACCAACGGTATCGAGCCCATCTAATGAGCTGCAGGCCCACTCACACTACGTACGTTGTCTCCTTGCTCCGAACATATCCGCCAGAGACCTCATATTAGCTGCTGTCCTTAGTAATTGCCTCGTGCCGGGTCGCTCGATAAACGCATGCATGCTGCCCCATAAGATCTGGACTAGCTGAGGAGGTAATCGCGCCAACTGGCTAATCCGGCGGAGATTTGTCGGATCGGTATATTGCCGGAACCTAATGAGCATAAATCGGGAGATGGAGTGGTCGAGTCAAGAGCGCCTGCGTATGCGCCTTCGCGTGCCTCTTATGAGCCTGTTTCAGAAACTGATATGTCAGACAGACCTACACTCTAAGAAACAAAAAGAATAACGTGACTCTTTTTTTTGCCACGTATGCAACAATCACAAATATTACTTACTGCCTTTCGAGGTACACGTTAACTCTATTTTGGAGAGTCGTGGAACGCACTATACTCTCCGAATGTGAGTTAGATGCAAGGACTAGCGATCTATCGGAGTATTCGATAGTGATCGAAGCAGTAACATGCAATTCTCCTACGTCACGGAATTATTATTGAAAAAAAAAGGGTCGTTCCTGTCTCGTCTGAAATAAAATTTATTAGCAAATATTCTTAATTAAATTAATACGGTGGCACCGCTTTCTGGGCACACTTAGATAATAACTGAAGTTTGCTGTTTTCAATTACTTTGGAGAACCCCAGCTCTTCTGTCTGATGTTTCGTGTTCTACCATTTAGCTCCCGCTATAAAAATGCACTGGTTAGCACACCGAGCGTATTAAAGAAACGTGCTTCGTCTTTATAGGATAACAACTATGAAGCAACGCTGGTATCGATATCTATACGCCAACGTTAACGTTGTTATTCCTAAAAGTGTAGAATTTCTAAAGTGTTGTGAATAGATAAAAACGAATTTTCGGTCGTCACAACATCACTGTCGTCGTCGTCATGACTCTTTTTATTTTAATTTGTAAGCATTCTATTGCACCTTTCCTTGAAACAATTGGCCCGTTTAAGTCTCGTAAAGCTACTTGTCAAGAGTGATTTCAAGGGAAAAATATCAAGAGAGAAAAGTACGTTTCGTCGGTTTTGAAAACACTACGTACACAGCCGGCGGCTGCCATAGCTTCTGCCTTGGCACGCTTCCGCTCTTGCCTATGTCAAAATACTATGACGAAGAGGTTCCACCGGATAATAATAAAGTTCTTCCAATCCAATCCAATCCACCGGATAAAAAATAAACAAGCACGTACGCAAACAAAGATGGCTTGAATTAAATAGTATGAATGTATGTAATAGAGGTTTGTCTATGTTTGTAGTTCTGTCATAAACATAGCGTTAAGAATTGCGATCGCACGTGAACTGAAATAGAAATATCTCTAAAAATTCCCAAACACTTCTTGGTACCACTACATTGAAATTAAGTGCAGTGGAGAAGAGATGTGCATGACATTTTGACCCAATCTAGGACAAACAACCCAAGAGATGTCCCTGTTGAATGAACACGCCCAGGGAACTAGAAGACAGTGCATCACCGAATGAATGTCCCAAAGGAGTTTCTTGATATCTTTCTCATAGGCATTTCTGCTTATCCTTGCAGAAGTGCTTCTTCTTCCGGGCAGCGCTGTATTTCAAAGATTAGATAGCCAGTTGAACTCTATCTCCTTTCTTTATAGCGCTTCGTTCACTTGACATATCCGCCTACTATAGCATGGAGAGCGTGTAGGTGACAGTGAATTACAACGGCGGTCGAGGTAACAAATCGCGAACCTTTCACTGAAGGATTCAGCGAACGGTCACTTCGTATGACGCTGCAGACCGTAACTCCAGCGTCTGCGCGTAAAAGCCAAACGCGAGACGCTGACTTAGATATTCTTTCTCTGTAGGTTGTCCGGGACTGGCCAGAACTAGTAGAAGTAAACATGATTTTTTTTTCGAAGTTCCTTCTTTGAGGAGCGCCCATTAACGGCAGTAAGGAAAAAACAAAAAAAACAAGACAGACGAAGATAGATGCGACCAAACGTCGGTGAGCGTGGGTACGCCTACGCATACGCTGATTCATGAGAGCTATCAGAGAAGAAGAGAAAAAAAAAAACGACAAATTCGTCTTGCCCCGCAAGCCTCAAATGCAACGCACAAGGAACTGCCACACCATAGTAAACTTCGACGGGGCTATAATTCAGTGAAGCCAAGCCAGCGCATAAGCAAGAATACGCTTTGCAATTTATTTTGCTAAGTGATGGTAGTTGTGTTCTTGCCCAGCCTCAAGATGTATTGATTATTGTCCATTGCACTTTACTTACTAACCTTACTTACTACACACCCTATTTAAGTGAAGCTGGTATTGCACGTTTGCCGTACGTTCGCGCCTGAATGATCACGCGTGTGTGTCTTTTGTTCATTTGAAACAACTAAAGAGAAACTGAAATGGGGCAGCGGACCATGTTCGTAGTTTATCGGTATCATATGATATCGTATGACAACGTTGCATCATTCTGAGCGTCAAACGCAAAACCAGCAAAGCAAGGCCATGACATCGCAGCGGGGTGGCGGCAATGGGATCTCCATCCCATTGCATTCCACGATCTGTAGCTTTCTAAATGTTATTGTTACCGTTTTACTTCATTCCTGAACGTTCCACCGTTCATTTTTATTATAGATGCTCCCGCTTCATGTAAAGAGGTGTATGTTTGTGTGTGTGTGTGTGTGGGGGGGGGTTGACTTTGAGGCTCAATAATTTAAGATAATGATTATGAAGTACTGCGTACAATCAAGGCACAAATACTAAGGTATTACATATTCCTTAGAAAACAGCAGTTGCTGATGCGAAGGCCGAGTTCATTCCTTCTCTGCATGAGGCATGTAGAGATTCTAAACGCCTTAATGGCGGAGTTCAAACGCTGTCCGTGTATCGACGACGTTCCGCGCACTGCTTCATGAGCAACGCTCTGCGCGTACGCCTATTGGAACTTCGAAGGCTACTGAGGAGTGTTTGCATATGCAATGGTCGTTCTTGATTGTGCACATATACCGCTGCCGCATTATAGCGCTGCGCACGCGTATTCCACTGCCGTATAAGAAAAGCGTATTATACGTCTCATATGAACGTGAACTTGAGCGAAAAATTGGCGTGTCGTACAAAAAGTCACATGACTATCCCTGCGCCTCCTGGCTCGAATCAGGGGGGCAGCGCCTTCGCTTGGTCTTTTCCTGCGTTCACGTGGCTAAAATACTCAATAGAGCGCCGTTCGCGTGGTCTAAAGTACACGTTCGAATGGCCACAACGAATGCCTTTCGCCTTCGAGTCGTGTTAGAAGAACACATAAGCAACCCAGTCGGTTTTTTTTCTCTGATCCTTTGCACTCAGGTGTTTCGTTTTCACCACTGCAGCATCCAATCTCTTTTTAATATTTGTTTATTGATTGGCCCAAATATCTTATATTGTGTACTGGTATGTACTCCTGTAACGGCTTTATCATTCTTTCGTTGTTTTTTGTCGTCCAGTATCTTAAAGTCACTTGCGTATTGAACACCTGACCGGTTATTTGGTTTCTTTTGAAGATCAATGACACGGAATGATAGAAACCTTTCACGGACATTGTTAACTAATTGTACTCGCCTTCCACCACAATGTGTATGTAGCTTCCGGGAGTGTGTTGCAGTTGACACAACCCTGATCCCGTCTTAAATATTTCTTCGAATGGGTCTTTTTCTCAAGCAGCAAGCTTATAATTTGAAGAGCAATACGCTACCCCTTGTTTAATCCTTTAAAATTTTCCATCTTTCAAGGCTTTGTAAATCTCCATTGTGTGGCTTCCATTTTTTGCATTCAGTCAGCGGCTTGTCTCTCTCCAGCTTTCTTTTCATGATTCATTATTCGCAGAGCCGACAAAATAACTTAATCTTTGTTCGCCTTTGATACGCCTGTTTTGGGAACGCTTCGCTAATACACTAATGGCCCATGTTTATTGTGATATAAAAAAATTACAACAAGGATATTTACCACTTTGAAAGCCATTTCGCTCCAATTATTTTCCCGTAACCTTTCAAATGGGCCTCACAGACTTTACAGCTATAAGAGGTGAGAGTTCTTCCTTCTTACGACGAACAGTTAGCGCAACGGGAGTCCGAACGTTATCACAGAAAAATTTCAATTTAGCTGCTCTACAGATGGGTTAAACTGTACGCTAGTTAAAACAGGCGTTGTTGAATATTTCTCCGGCGCTCCGATTTTTTACTGTCTTAACTGACCAAGTGCGCCCCGCCCTGCGAAGTGTACTTTTTTCTAGACGTTTTCTGGACGTCACTGCGATGTACGTTAGCGTTAAATCTCGATTATTCCTAAGATACTCCACAACTTCTGAGTTTAGGTTCTCCTAACCTGCTCAAGCAGATCAAGTTTATTTTTTTTAGTTTTCACACCTCCTCACGTTACGAAGCACCACTACATCTTGTGCCTTACCCATCGTGCACCTCCCATGAGGATTTTTCTAGGAGTCTTCTTCCGCACGCGGTGGTGGCAACGCCGTTCGGTGCTAGTGTACGTAAGACAATTAAGCATCCACAAGTTATTTAGCACATTCAAGCAATCTTTTTAGGGGTGAAGCTCCTTAAGGCGGCACCCGTTCGTCCCTCGTAGTAGTGCGTAACCAGTCGTAACGCTAGTACCAGATCTTGACCTCCAAGGTGGTGCCGGTGGGAGATTTTTCCTGTGCGTTGTTGAACAATAAAAAATTCGCAGCGTGCGCGTTAACTAAAAGCCGAATTCTTCTGTCTCTCATTCCCCATTAGCAGCCATTGGCATGTTCCAGTAGGAAACGTTAGTAGAAGTAGAAGTGTAAGTGTTAGCTAAAAGCCGACTTCTTCTGTCTCTCATTCCCATTAGCAGCCATTGTTTACCTCCAAGGTAGTGCCTGGTGAGATTTCTCCTGTGCGTGATTAAACAATAAAAATTTTGTTCAAAACGCCGTTGATTGATGAAATAAACCAACGAAAGACGCCAGATGTTTTGTAAAAGCAAAACGAAAGAACGCCAGATGTTTCTAAAGCAAAACGAAAAGACGCCAGCTGCTTAACGAAAGACGCCAGATGTTTTCTAAAGCAATGGTTTTCTAAACAATGAAAATTCACAGCGTACATGTAAAATTAAAGTGAGCTGCAAGTCGTCATACTCATGGAACCTTTAGTATAAATGCGCCCGATCTCACGTCGGTGATGATGTACTGGGCAGAATTCACGGAAGATTCACGGTTTGCCGATGAACCTCCGCAGCTTCGCCCACTCATCATCATTCACTCCGTGGATATTTGTTTTTTTATTTATTTTTTTTTGCGTTGACGAGAAAGCATTCATATGCTTCAGTTCAGTTCATATTGGGCAAGCATGGGCTCGTGAAGTAGTGTTTGCTTGAAGGTCTAGAGAATTTTTAATTGAAGAGATGCTAGCGGTACGGGAGTAATTAGCGACAATGAAGCGAGCTCAGCGATTTTGGATGGCTTCCAGTGCATTAACAAGTGAACAAGAATGAGGATCCCAGATTGATGAGGCGTATTCGAGTTTAGATCTGACTAGTGTTTTATAAAGAAGAAGTTTTAATGAAACAGGTGCTAATGAAAAGTTACGGCGCAAGAAGCCGAGAGTGCGGTTAGCATTGTTAATCACATAACTGATATGATTATTCCATGTTAAATTGTTATCTATGTGAACACCTAGATATTTGTAAGTATTGACAGACGACAACTGAAAATTAGAAATTGAATAAACAGGGCTGTGCAGTCAGTACTTCCTCGAGAGATCCTCATTATTTTACATTTGTTAATATTCAATTTCATTGACCAGAGTGAGCACCAAGATGTAATGTTGTCAAGATCAGATTGAAGTAGTGATGAATCATGAGAGTTAGTTATTATGCGGTAGATGACACAATCGTCGGCAAATAGCCTAATTGTTGATGTAATGCTGGATGGAAGGTCATTAATATAAATTAGAAAGAGTAAGGATCCAAGGACAGAACCTTGCGGCACACCAGATGTTACTGAACAATTGCGTGAGTCATGATCGTTAGCTGTTACATGTTGGGTTCTGTTAGATAAGAAGCATTCAATCCATCGTAATATGTTTGAGTCAATATTTAGCATGCTTAGTTTTAGTAGGAGTAAACGGTGAGAAACGGTGTCAAAAGCTTTTTGAAAATCAAGGAAAATGCAATCGATAATGGAGCCAGTGTCAGATGCTGAAAATAAGTCGTTGGTGAAGAGAAGTAGTTGGGTTTCACATGAGTAGTGTTTCCTAAAACCATGCTGACTGTTATGAAAGAAGTTATTTTCTTCGAGAAATATAATTAGGTTAGAATAGATTATGTGTTCAAGAAGCTTACATGGAATACTAGTCAAAGTGATGGGCCTGTAGTTAGAAGGATTAGATGAGTCACCTGGTTTAGGCACAGGAACCACCTTCCCCGCCTTCCAGTCACTGGGCAATGAGGCATTTTGCAATGACTGTGAAAAGAGCTGTGAAAAAATGACTGAACAATAAATGGCAGTTTGTTTGAGAAATTGGGGAGCGATTCCATCTATGCCAGGTGCTGAGGCTTTCATTTTTAGTATGAGGTGAAAAAGCCCCAATTGATCAATGATGATTGGTTCCATTCGGGGATATCCAGGATCGGCTTGAATTGGTAAATGATTGGAGTTGTCAACGGAAAATGAGTTTTTAAATACGTCTTGCAAAGCTTCGCAGCACCTGTCACTTGCAATCGCCAAACCAAGTTCGTCACAAAGATCAATGTTCTTATTTTTTGGACCATTTACTAGACACCAGAACTTACGAGGGTTAGACTGTAGAAGAGAAGGAAGGGTATCGCTAAAGAAACTATGTTTAGCAACTGCATAAGCTTTTTTGTATTCTAATGTTGCGTTGTGATAAGCCGCCCATCTCTCCGTGGTATCAGATGATGAAGCGCTGCGGTAAAGTCGTTTTTTTTATTACGTAAGCGAAGAAGTGCTGATGTGAACCACATAGAGCGGAACGCCGTTCGAACAGTTCGCAAAGGAACATAACAATCTATAAGTGAATTAAACTTATTTTTGAACGATACCCAGTTCTCCTCTACAGTGTTATCAGCGGCACATGCAATGTATTTTTCAGTGAAAACTTCCAACTCAGTACATATAGATGCATAATCAGCTTTCGCATAATCTTTTATAACTTTAGTTGCGTGCATAGGACGCTGTGGTTGCATTGCGCAGGTGAAGTGTACAATGCGATGATCACTAAGCCCGGGTAGGTAATGAATCGATGAAATGACCGAAGGATTAGTTGTGAAAACCAAATCAAGTATATTTGAAGAAAATGCTGTGATGCGCGTGGGTTCATGGATTACTTGGGTTAAATTAAAATCATTGCATATGTTTAAAAAGCAATTACCTTCCGCTGAAAGACAGCTAGCCGTTCCATCCCCACTGCTCCAAGTAACTTCTGGGAAATTAAAATTGCCCATGACAAATATATGAGAATTTGGGTATCTGAGAGAAACTGCGTGCAAACAGTCATGGAAGTTTTCGCAAAAGTCTGAGGGGCAGTGAGGCGGACGGTAGCAAACGCACAAAATCACTTCCTGATACGCAAATCGAACGCACGCGCATACGATTTCTAGTGGCGAACATATAGGAACAATATGAGAGGAAAATCTATCTGATATCGCGATGAGAACACCACCCCCTGTTCTTGTTATTCGATCTGATCTGTAAAAATTGTAGGCGTTTTTGCAGTGTAAAACCTCAGTGTTGCGAATTTTACTTGACAACCAAGTTTCTGTTAACACTACTATGTCCGCAAAACAGTAATCAATTATAGAAGATAACTCGTCACGTTTGCTTAGCACACTTCTAATATTTGTAAACAAGACGGAAACTGGTTCAAGTGTTGCGGCACGTTTAGTAGGTTGGGATTGCTAGGAAGAGGGAAGAACACTGCTAGGAATATCGGTACCTGAAGGCGAAAGTGAAGAAGCAAATTCACGGGTAAGTTCACAAACGCTGTCGGTCTGACTGCAGTAAACGAAGCATTTTTTGTTAATGAATAACTTGTTGTAACGCACTGCAAACTGTTGACCAGTCGACTTTCCGTACTCGTACAATTTTTTACGCGTGTTCCTAGTTTCTTTGCAAAAATCTTCACTTAAGCTGACATCGGTACTTACGCCTTTTAATGAGCGGTTCCGAGTCCGGCCCGGCCCGCAGCCTCAAGCCCGGGCCCGGCCCAGGCCCGCGGCTTCAAGCCCGGGCCCGGCCCAGGCCCGCGGCTTCAAGCCCGGGCCCGGCCCAGGCCCGCGGCTTCAAGCCCGGGCCCGGCCCGGGCCCGCCGGAAAACGCTTCGGACGGCCCGGCCCGGCCCGCGGGCCGGGCCGGGCCCGGGCTTTCGGGCCGGCCCGGGCCCGTGCAGTGCTCTAGGGTGAAGCCCTTTTAAATGCGGGAAAACTTCTTTGATCGCTAAGAAGTAGCGTTGAACTTGTACAAATTCAGAGGCACCGTCCGAGCAAATTCAGAGACAGCGCTTGTAAAGCAAAACCGGTTGCGGAAGCGAAAAATCAGGAATGCTGAAAACATAATAGATGTGAGTAGCGTGGTATCGGAAGAACAGCTCGTAGGATGAAGAGTCGAAATGTGTTGACGACGAAAACTTTAAATTTTTAAATTCCTTTACTGCAGAGTCGGAAGAAAATACATAAACGAATAACCATTTCATAACGACGAAGGATGAATCAGTAACGATCTTCTGTGTATACGGGCAACCCAGCAAAACAAATCCGTAGGGAACAAGAACGACAATTGTAGATTCCAGTGGAAACTCTGAGCCCTTCAGCAGCTGCTACTGAGTGAAAAACGGTTGTAGGAGAACCGCGCCAGAGGACATCCGCGTCAGTAACAGCGCCTCTTTATTGCGATAGCAATTTTATGGACACTCCAGGAGCATTTTAAATGCGAAGCATTTCTTAGCGAACCTCTGGCACTTTGAGCGTTTCTATCTACGTATCTATCTATCTATCTATCTAGCCGCCTACGTCTGGGTGCTCTCATGATCGCCTCCTTAACTTGGTGTAGACCAAAGTTTGCATGGGAGGGTAAGAGGATTTGACGAACATGATTGCCGGGTCATGACATGAATAACTTTTAAATCCTGTCGCGTACGTCGTCAAACAATTTCCACTAGACACGTGTGGCACATATCCGTTTACCACGGGCCACGGTGTACGGGTATGCGCCACAGGTGATTGACAGTTTATATCTACTCAGGAACGGCGAGAACAGACATTGGTAACTTAAATTCTAGAGCGTTAAGGAAAACCAACATCGGCAGCGTTGACTCAACGAATAGAAAGAATGAAAATTAGGATCCCAGCAGGAATCGAACCCAAGCATTCTGCGTGGCAATCAGGTATTCTACCACTGAGCCACGCCAGGTCTAGAAGCTGGTTTGGAAAAACAGCCTACGCAGGCGTAATAATGGTGCAACGTCAGTTGTGGTTGTGGTGCTGCCTATCTAATTTTACAAGAAAGCAATAAACACTACATGATACTGCTACGATGTGTACTCCTACGATACAGGCATCATATCAGATTAACGTCTGTAGTCCCAGTGTTGGCTCCGCTTTTATAACAGTCTAATAAACATTACGTTTGTATTCCTACGATTCAGCAAGCTATATTGAAGCATTGCTTCAATATAGCTTGCTGGAATACATTAACGAAAGTTACGTATGATATCCACATCACCGCACCGTAAAGTGCACTTCGTCCACCAGAACGACGCAGTGTCCTCTTCATTCCTTACGAGGCTGGGCGATGGCCTCATGCTGACCGAGGATGATGCCAGATTTATTGACAGCCACTTTGTAGACTAGGCTACGTAGGCCACATACTTCCAGGTCGTCTACGAATACGACAAACACCATCCACTGATGTTGGTCTACGTAGCACTATCCAGGCGTACGAGCATCGACGGCCTGTACCTCAACAACGTGAAGGGTGGCTTCAGGTTCCGACATGTCGCCGGCTCTGTCAACAGTCAATTTGTCGGCGAAATGACCCAGGCATCCACGAAATCCAATAGCTGTACTATACCACATACTTCACTACACATGGACCCCTCGTCACCACGATTACGACCGTATCCTATAACACGTCATGACCAGCTGCTGCTGCTCACTGATCACGGTGATGATGCCCTTGTTCAAGAACTGTCAAGAACTTCTTCCACACATGCACACAGGATCGTGAAACGTGCGTGCGTTCTCGGGACACGTATAAGAACTACATATCAGCTTACCGCTTCTGGTGTTGGTAATACCCACGTTGCCATTGGCAGCGTTACCAAACCGCAAACTGGTTATATAACACATATGCAGCTCTTCAACATATATATGTGTGCGTATAAAATGTATACAAATATTTAGCGTCATTTTGTAACGTGTCGCTCAGTAAAAAAGTTACGCCACAGTCACGTACCCGCCGCATGCTTCGCATAACATCGACTCCCACGGTACGCGGGATCTGCCGAATTTTTTGCCATGGCAGTCACCGTGACCGTCTGCGTCGGTGTCATGTTCTGCATAAATTTCAAATCGATAACGTCGCTCCGCGTGTCGTATCTTCTACGTGCGAGGGAAAGCGCGCAAGCGCTGCCGACTAACGCGACTCAAGCAGAGATGAAACGAGCCGGCTGTCTCCGTCGCACGAAATGCGCGTGGACAAAGGAGCCGGAAGGGAGGGAGGGGGGGTGGGTTATGCACTCAGAAGGAAATGCATACTTTCACAGAGCAGCCTGGTCGCCCGCGTTCGTGCGTGCTGTACACATAGGGGGAATGAGCAGCCGCTTCAAGCCTTTGTATGTGTTGTGTTCTCATAGAGAAGTTAGCGTTGAGGCCATGGACAGCACAAAGGTGGTTCCGTTCGCTGCAACAGCTGCGCTTACTTACACCAGCGTTTTGTTTGTGTTACGCCAGGTCACATGTTCAAGGAGTGAGCTGCTAGTCTTAGTATAACGTTCCAATTGGTTGCTATCGCATTCACTGCTTCGGCTTTGCGGCGAAATTGAACGTTTTTCTCCACACTAGTCTGAACCAAGCTACAATGTCTCAAGCCACTTAAAGATTGCAACGTTATTTCACGCGCAAAAGAAAAATTTTTGTGCATGTACACAAGGGCTCCCTATCCTTTGTCCTTACTTTATAGAAACTCCCTCTCTAACTGACACACAATCTCTTGCACGACTTGACCGTTCATCTACTTCTCTGTTTGTAAGAAATAAATCTGGTCGTTTATGTTAATATGACAATATCTTGGTCTTTTTTAAGTGTCCTGGAAGCCATTCTGAGTCGTCGTTCTCCCACGCATTTTATCGCATAATATTGTGTTCTTGCGTTTTGTTATTTCTTCTAAAGTAATTCCTGCATTCGCATTTAGGAGAACCTAGTACTTAGACATGCGCCCTTGGCGCAATTTTGCGATGTCGCTGTAACCTTCACTTAAAAAAGCCAATGCTTAGCTCAATGACTATAACGTTCCACTTGCGAGCTCAGTGTTGCGGACTCAAGGGGGTATTTCAGTGGGAACAAAATGCTAGAAACGTGTGTACACAGGTTCGCGTGATCGTTACGAAAATCTAGATCCCAATTACACAGAAGTCTGCCATTACGGTGCGCCTTATGTGACAACGCGTTTTTGATACGTAAAACTCATTCTTAATGCTTTTTTTTTAATGTAGCTCTTTAACTTGGCCGTAATCTGTCTTTCGGGGACAGAAAACTATGATCACGAACCGGCACGTGCCCGCTTCGTCCACTTCTTCAACTTCTGGTTCGCTCCCAAAACATGTCCGGTGATTTTCCGGCGTGGAATGCGCCGGAAAATTAATGGGCGAGACATTGAGCCAACATTAATTGGAGAGACAACGAGCACAAAGAGAGAGAAAGAAAATGAAGATAACGAAAGAGAGAAATTTTAAGGAAAAAGATTTTTCGCTATGTGAGATTTGAACCCGCGTACCCACGATCCAAAGGCGAGAGTCTTAATCACTGGGCTATCCATACACGCTAGAAGAGCATAGTATGGCCTTGTATATTATGGTGTAGCAAGGGTGTGGGAAAGTGCGCCGTGTCCGTGCTTACACACCTACTCGCCCACTCGTCATGATTCACTTCGTGGAGCCGCGTGGTTTTAACAATAGGTTTAACAATAGACTAATATCACTCATAATTGTGACGAAACGTTATTAAACGCCTACAAGCCCAAACCCTTTATACTAGTCGGCGTCTTCAACGTAGACATTATGTACCTTAGGACCTAACTTTGTTCGTCGACTTTTTATGTCACTTTATATCACATTGTGTCACTCAATTTACGTTATATGGGGTAACGCTCGGGTAACGCACGGTTGCTCACCCATACGATACCCAGAGCCTCGCCCACTAGTCATGATTCCCTTCGTGGAGATGCGTGGTTTTTTTCTCTGTTTATTAGTTTCTATCTCTCTTTCCATCTATTTCTTTCTTTTTTCTTGCTGCTTCTATCGTTGTTTCTCTTTCTTCCCTTTCTTTATCTCTCTTTCTCGCTGGCTTCCTCTTTCTTTCAATCTTTTTTTCTTTCTCTGTTTGATTCTTCGTCTAACTTTAATTTTCTCTTTCTTATTCATTCTATGCTGTGTTTTACTCCCTCCCTTCTCCTTTTATCTGCTCCTCACTCTCATTTTTATTTCCTACCCCGTTGCTGTACTATACTATACAAGGCTATGCTCAGCTAGCATGCCTGCATAGCCGAATGGTTAGGACGCTCACCTTCGGATCGTGGGTGCGCGGGCTTTAACCCCGCCTCAGCAAGAAACGTTTCTCGCCAAAATATTTTGTCTGTCTTTCCATATCTTGCTTTTGTTCTCTCTCTCTTTCTCTCTTTATTTCGCTCTCTTTGTAGTCGTCCTCTCGCCCATCAGAGTTATTGTGTTTCAGGCTGAACAAATCGGCGCACGTGTACTGGGAGCGAAGCAAGAGGTGATGATGACGAGGAAGTGAAAGAAGATGACGAATAGAGCAAGCGCCGGTTCATAATCATGATCATTTCTGTCCAGCCGTCATGACCCGAATGCTCGGCTTAAACAGCTCCGCTGCTAAAGTAAATAGAGGAAGAAATAAGGAGAAAATTGCCAAGCTTGGCAAAACAGCACCAGCCTGGGCTGTCTAGGCGGCCATCAGCTCTGTTGTCCCTTTCTCGTAGCTCTTCCAGTGCAAGCTACGCTAATTTTCTCCTCTTTCTGCTCCCTCTTTTCTTCCTTTTAATTAAAATGGTGCAGCAACCTGTGTACTTTCTTGAAAATGGAGCTGCCGTTTCCGTTATGGACGCTAAATTTAGCCGACTACTACGAAAAGTGACGACGCCACTTTCCGGGCTCTCCCTCCGTACAGCCAGCGCTCACAGTATTCACCCGACAGCGGTGTGCACAGGCCGTGTCATCATTCAGGACGCTCTGTACGCCGTCGAATTCATCATAATTTCCTCATGCTCTCACGACGTCATCCTGGGATGGGATTTTCTCGCCCGTCACGCCGCCGTCATTCGTTGCGCACCAGCCGAAATAGAGCTCTCACCATTCTCAGATTTGACGCCGGCGGACAGTCCACCGGCTGCGACCAAGGTACTCGTCAAAGACGACACCACACTTCCTGCAAACTTGTCAACGGCTGTGTCAGTCTGCTGCACCGGTCTCGCCGACGTCGTTGCACTCCTCTCTCCATCTGACCGCGTCTTCACTAGAAAAGGCTTGTTGGTGCCATTTGCGACCGTGAAAGTCATTCAGGGCGACACCGACATTTTTGTTACGAACCCATCCCCGTACATTGTTAGGTTGGTGCGAGGGGAATGTCTCGGCAGAGCTGAAGCCCTCGAAGACGCACAAGTTATGGACGCACCGGGTGACACGCACTGCGCCAACTCCCATTCGCTCAGTGCTGTTTCCACATCTGATTCGTCACCCGCCGATTTATTTGGTTCCTCGATTGCTGAACACCTTACGTCGGTCGAGCGTTCCCAGCTTCTATGCCTGTTGGAAGAATTTCGTTCTTCGTTCGATGTAGCGCAAACTTCTCTCGGCCGCACGTCTGCTGTCACGCATCGCATCGACACTGGCGGCCAACCACCACTGCGGCAACGTCCATATCGCGTGTCGCCGACAGAGCGTCGTGTAATTACCGAGCAAGTCGAAGACATGCTTCGCCGCGATGTTATTCGACCCTCAAACAGCCCGTGGGCGTCTCCTGTCGTTCTCGTTGCGAAGAAGGACGGCTCTGTGCGGTTCTGTGTGGACTACCGACGACTCAATAAGATCACCCGTAAGGACGTTTATCCCCTCCCTCGAATAGACGACGCCATTGACAGCCTGCAAGGAGCAGAATTCTTTTCATCGCTCGATTTGCGCTCAGGGTACTGGCAAGTCCTACGACTTCCCCATGGCTGATGACGCTCGACCGAAGACAGCGTTTGTCACACCCGACGGCTTGTACGAATTCAACGTCATGCCGTTTGGGCTGTGCAATGCGCCCGCGACTTTTGAGCGCATGATGGATACCGTTCTGTGCAACTTGAAATGGCACACATGCCTATGCTACCTCGATGACATCGTCGTTTTCGCCCCGGACTTCTCAACACACCTTCAACGCCTACGGGATGTGTTGACGCGTTTGAGCGACGCCGGGCTACAACTGAATCTAAAGAAGTGCCGATTTGCAGCACGGTAGCTGACAATACTGGGCTACGTAGTGTCCAAGGACGGAATTCTCCCCGATCCAGCCAAGCTTCGGGCCGTGTCAGAGTTCCCCAAACCTACGTCGGTCAAAGAACTGCGCAGTTTCGTAGGACTATGCTCCTACTTTCGGCGCTTCATCCGCAACTTCGCGACTATTATATCGCCGCTGACGAAGCTCCTTGGCAGCAATGGGCCCCTCAATTTGTGGTCGTCAGAGTGCGATGACGCTTTCGCAAAGCTCCGTAGTTTGTTGACGTCTCCTCCGATACTACGCCACTACGACCCTGCGGCCCCTACAGAAGTACACACGGACGCCAGCGGTGTTGGCCTCGGCGCTGTCCTTGCGCAGCGCAAACCTGGGTTCCCGGAATACGTCGTGGCATATGCAAGTCGTACGCTTACTAAAGCTGAGACCAACTATACCGTTACGGAGAAAGAATGCCTGGCAATCATTTGGGCCCTTACGAAGTTCCGACCTTATTTGTATGGTCGCCCATTTGATGTCGTCACCGACCATCATGCACTATGCTGGTTGTCGTCCTTGAAGGATCCCTCAGGCCGTCTCGCCCGGTGGGCACTTCGCCTGCAAGACTATGACATCCGTGTGCTGTACCGCAACGGACGCCAGCATGCTGACGCCGACGCCCTGTCCCGCTCTCCCTTGCCTGACTACAATGCCCACAGCTCAGTGTCTCACATAGCTGTAGCTTCAATCGACGTTCACACCATCGCTACCGAACAGCGCAAGGATCAATGGATTGCCTCACTGATAGACTTGCTGACCGATCCATCGGCCACACCATCCTCTCGCGCATTGCGTCGTCAAGGCCACCACTTCGCCGTTCGCGACGACCTCCTCCATCGACGCAATTACGACGGCGACGGTCGCCAGTGGCTACTAGTAATACCCCGCAGTCTGCGTTCTCACATATGCGAGTCGTTCCACTCTGATCCGCAGTGTGCACACTCTGGGGTATCGAAAACCTACCACCGCATTCGCCAACGGTACTTTTGGCGAGGAATGTACCGCTACGTGCAGAAGTTTGTTCGCTCCTGCATCGATTGTCAGCGCCGCAAAACTTCAACGCACCTGTCGCCGGCAGGTCTGCAACCTCTACCTTGCCCTGACCGGCCGTTTGGGCGCGTTGGCATCGATTTGTACGGGCCACTTCCTCTGACGTCCGCTGGTAACCGCTGGGCCATCGTCGCTGTAGACTACCTCACGCGATACGCTGAAACTGCCGCCCTCCCTGCGGCTACAGCGCGCGATGTGGCCTCCTACCTGCTCCACCGATTCATGCTGCGTCACGGTCCACCCCAGGAGCTGCTCAGTGATCGAGGCCGTGTCTTCTTGTCGGAAGTCGTCGAGGCCATTCTCAAAGAGTGCAACGTTGTTCACCGCAAAACTTCTGCTTACCACCCGCAGACGAATGGCCTCACCGAACGCTTCAACCGCACGCTAGGCGACATGCTCTCGATGTACGTCGCCGCCGACCACACGAATTGGGATGTCATTCTGCCCTTCGTCACGTACGCCTACAATACCGCTCCTCAGAGCACTACTGGTTTCTCACCATTTTTCTTATTGTATGGCAGGCACCCGTCGCACACCATTGACACAATCCTTCCCTACAAGCCGGATCGATCTGAATGTGCGCCTATTTCTGCCACAGCCAGACTTGCTGAGGAGTGTCGCGAGCTCTCCAAGACCTTTACTACGCATAGCCAAGAGCGGCAGAAAAGCATTCGCGGTGACACCACCAGTTCTGCGTCCACGTTCCTTCCTGGAGCGCTCGTATGGCTCTCGGTCCCTACCACTGCACCTGGCCTCTCTTCCAAACTACTGCCCAAATACGAAGGCCCCTACCGTGTAGTCGAACGCACATCCCCGGTGAACTACCTCATCGAAGCCATCGACCCATCCTCGGACATGCGCCGTCGAGGGCGCGACATTGTCAACGTGGCGCGCTTGAAGCCCTACCATGACCCGCTCATAGTGACAAGTTGCTAGGTCGCCAGGCGGCTCCCTTTTCGTAGCCGGGGTAATTGTAGCGAAGCGTTCCTACTGAGTAATGGGTCGTCCTCTCGAGCGCCTTCCAGTGGGTCGTTCTCTTCTCTGAGAGCACGCTCCTCGTGCTGAGAGTCGGCCCCGCTTTGACTGTCGCTGCCGTGCGCCGTCGCTGAGTCCCCGTTAATAAACGTCTTGACACATGCATTACAATGCTATCAGATTATACGGTGCCGCTGCTGATTATAATAAACGTTACATCACCCCACCAGCGATACTAAAGAACTTCATAGCTCGTGGAAAGTGCTCGGGGGTCGTAACAGCGCTCGTGCCGCGTTGTTCTTCTCTTTTGTATCTAGTTTTTCGCGCTGTTGTTTACTATGACCACATACCAACTAGCCCAGCATACCACACTCTTGAATCTACCCGAGTTTTTAAAGGGCTTAACGTCAACGAGGTTTGCGTCTACATTCCTCTGAATTAAGGCATGTTGGTATGTAATTCAGGAACGTTGAGATTGGACGACTGCTATGTCAGTGACATACTTAGGTAAATTTGTGCGATTACCACAAGAAAAGAATTTTTATAGCATTCCAGCTTAATGTTAACGCTGTGATACAGCCCAGAGGTCAATTACTCTCGACTGATTACCTTGCAAGTTAGCACCAGCTTGGACAGCTTCTCTTTCGTCTTTAAACACACACTTCTTGTGATGTCCTTGAATATCGAACTTACCAAGTTATTTATACAGGTATTACCTGCCTCTCAGGTATCACCTACCTAACTTCATAAGTCAAGCTGAAATGAGCCCGAGGCAGCAGCATGTGCACTCTTTTCTGTATTTCGTGTTATTGTTTTACACTAGGTTAAGCTGTTTTCTTTCTGCTTTGAAAGAATTGAAGTTTCAAGGCTCTGACTACGCCATGTCCCGAGGTTCTGTGAATAATTCGCTTTTACGAGAATGTTTCTAGTGCTCTTTAGGCGCGAGTATTCTCGGCGTTTCAATGCAACTTTTGATAATGTTTTTTTTTTTTTAAACCTCAGTTACAGACACTCACTCCGCTTAACTGTGCCTATTTCTTTTGTTTCCTCGTCTTCCAGCGAGAAGAAAGATTTATGACGCAAAAAAAAGTTCCTTTGACGCAGCTTTTTAACAGACTTCTCAATAACGTAAGAAAATACCATCAATGAAAGCATTTTTTATGTCCTCATTTATTAATAGAAAGCCGCTTGTCGTGCATCCAGGAATCATCACAGACGCTCGCTTTCTTATGATGATTCCGAGAACTCGTCAAATGCTCGTCGATACTCTATGCACCGTTGAACCTTGCTGACTCCAGCATTTGTACCTCTTGTTCGCTCGAAATCTTGCTTCTAAGCGTATAGACATAATCGAAGGTAACGCCTGGACAGCGCAGGACTTCGCGTCGATTCTTTACCTCTGTCGTCGTATCGCAGTCCACTGAAGATGTTTAACAGAATGCAACTTCCACAAATGTCAGTTCTGCGGTAAATGCACGCGAAAAGATGACAAAGAAAAATATCCGGCAGATCCCACGCCTTGTGGGAATCGGTTTTATGCGAAGCAGACAGCGAGTAGTTCTATTCTGCATTTTTTGGCTTTGAGCGAAGCATTACAAGCTGGATCGACGTGTTTTTGTAAGTGCAGTAGTTGTGTGCATATCGTGGGCTTACCAGGCACGTTGACAACATTGGCGTTTAAAGGGTAACTTATGACCTGGCGTAACGTTAGCACTCACGTTAGAGCACATACGTCAGTAAACGAAGAATTCTTTACGGTGTCATGATGTGAATATCATACGTAACTTTCGTTAGCGTATTCCTCCGAGGTCAACTAACGCTTAAATATATATTGCTTGCTGAATCGTAGGAATACAAACGTAATGTTTGTTAGACTGCTATAAAAGCGGAGCCAACATTGGAACCACAGACGTTAACCTGACATGACGCCTGTATCGTAGGGGTACATACGTATTGTTTATTGCTTTGTTATAAAATTAGATAGCCAGCACCACCACCACACTTAACGTTGCACCGACATTACGCCTGCTTAGGGTGTTTTTTCGAAGCAGTTTCAAGACCTGGCGTGGCTTTGTGGAAGAATACCTGACTGCCACGCAGAATGCGTTGATTGGAATCCTGCTGGGATTATAATTTTTGCTCGTTGCATTTGTCGGGTCCACGCTGCCGTCGTCGGTTTTTCCTAAACATTCTCGCATTTAAATTGCCAATGTATGTTCTCACCATTCCTGGGTACATACAAACTGTCAATCACCTGTACCGCATACCCGTACACAGCGACCCGTGGTACACATGTATGTACCACACGTGTCTGGAAGAAATGGTTTGACTACGTACGCGAAAGATTTTCACGTTATTGATGTCATGAGGAGTCAGTCATATTCGTCAAATCCTCTTACCCTCTCATGCTAATATTAGTCTACATCAGGTTAAGGAGGCGATCATAGTTGATTTGGGTGAGGCTGGAGTCGAACCGGTGACCTCACTCCGCGAGGATGGGAGTCGGGTGCGTCACAAACTGCGCCGCTGACGCTCGTGCACGAGCCTTTACTAACGTGCCTTCTCTCTTTCACATCTTCTCGCTTTCACAGTGACCTTGTTAACGTGGGCCTGTCTCAGAGCTAGGATGCCTCGGTGCCAGCGTGCCTTTGTTCAACGCTGGCATCGAGGCGCCCTACTCAACGCCGTGGAGGCTGGTTTTCCTATTTCCACTCTGTTTCGTTTCAATCCACCTCTTTCATTTCCCTGTGCGGCCCTTTGCCGTTTTGGAAGGGTTTTGGCAGGAGTCGGGACAACCGGTATTGCTAGAAGCAAAGCCTCCGAGATGGAGGGACATTTCGCGACCTTTCCGCTAGGGGAAGGGTGCATGCGCCGGGGCTTCGTCAAAAAAAAGCGGATTCAGTTTGAGTGAGTGCTTTGTTGCAGTGAGAAGCGCCAGCAGGCAGCAGGACACCTTCGCGGATTCACAGCTCAAGCTACGAGCTCTGCCTCTCGCGTTCTCGAATATAATAGTAATCGTTGTGGTTTAACGTCCCAAAACTGCGATATGATTATGAGGGACGCCGTATTGGAGGGCTCCGGAAACTTCTACCACCTGGGGCTCGTTAACGTGCACCTAAATCTAAGTACGCGGGCCTCAAACATCTTTGCCTCCATCGAAAATGCAGCCGCTGCGGCCGGGATTCAATCCGGCGACCTTCGGGTCAGCAGTCGAGCGCCATAACCACTAGACCACCGTGGTGGGGCGCGTTCGCGAAGCGCTGTGTGGTAGTGTATGCATGAACAGAGGTGTAGGTTACCCATTGACTGGTGAGCGCGCACCTTGTCGTTTTTCTCCTCAAGCGACGACGCTTTCCATTAGCGCTTATCGAGTGCTACTGAACGTATGCTTGTTGATGCCATCTTTGCGCGGTATTCACCGCATATGCTGTGTCCAGATTTATATAACTGCATCAGCTACACAAAAGTTTAATCTTGATTACTGACGTTAGTCGTCGGGATGGAGATGTGCCACCAGGTGTCAACGTAGGTGCGTCCACATCAATCAGTGCTATACCCGCCACACACCAGCAGACATTGTGCAAGCTTTCCTTTATCAATGTATAATGGCTATTGAAGTATTTTGTAAAGACATGCTTCACTTTCGTGTTCTACTGATTCCTGTGACGAAGAGATCAACAATGATTTTTTTTGTTACTTTCAGTGTCTGGAATATGGCGCCGCTACTATCGATCATGGATTCATGAAAGGCTTCTTTGTGTGTTGCCGCATTCTAAGACTACCAATCATTGCTTGTCGTCTATCACTGCTCTTCTAAAGGCGCTACTTTAACCACACCGCCCATAGAATTTTTCACAAAAAATTGATCCGAAATGTGTTGATGCTGCCTTAAGATTTCGCACCTTTACCCCAAACCATTTTGAAAACAGCTCAGAGCAAGAAGCTCTGAGACGCTATTCATTCCGGCTTCGAATATGAAACATGTTCCTTTTTCACTAAGACACCTTAGCGATCTTGTTGGTTAGAATTTTTGAAAGAGTGTCTAAGAGCGACTTGACGGTGACGTGCACACGGACGAAGATATGTCTGCTTTCTTCTAAGTGATTGTGAGGCAATGCATACACACACTAACGTAGATTCGTACTCGCATTGCGAGTTCTGTTTCTGACTGAAAGGAAGCTAATATTATCACCGCCTGAGCAGCATTTACGGATGGTCAATCAGCGAAAATGAAACGTCTGGCCGCGGTGTTTACCACATGGTTGATTCCGACAGTTCATTAAAGTCTTTCTCAATCAATGGTCATATGCGTTCAGAAATCTTAATTTGTGCTTGCCGCCCGTGTGTTCCCTTCTTCACTTTTAGTGCAGCAGTGGTGCGTAGTCCATGGGATTTGCCCAATTTCTGTGGCGCATATGTTTTTGACCCCGGAAAGAAGAAGTGACAGAGGAAGACGATTGCTTTCGCGTTCGAGTCGCTAGAAAAATGCATAAAAGAAAGTGTGACTTTTATTAGGCGTTGTATTGGGCTAAATAACTTCAAAAGCATTTATATACATTGCTAACAGGTGGAAATGCGACATCGTTTATTTTATAGTATTACGACAGCTATACGAGCGATTGCTCGTGATAATCACATCATGTCGCTGCTGATCTGGCCGCTAATGGTAACGTTGGTTCTGATGTAAGTGCTCGAGTAAAAATTGCACCGATATGGCGCCAACTGCAGACGCTGAAGCCGAAATTATGCGCATTACCTAGCCCAAAATTTCCGCGTTTCAAAGTTTCAGTACTGTACGCGAAGTTACAGACCACTCTTTTTAGTTTTCCTGGTTTTGAAATACTTCTTTTATTTTTATTCTCTTTACTCTTTATTTTATTTCTGTCATTTCTTAACGTTAATTTTTCACTTCCCTGTTACTTTATGCGTCGGCGGCGCACACAAAAAGTCACATAAAACGCTTTATCTTGATTTCTCTTTCTTGATTCCTCGTGTCCCTTTTTTTGCTTTTCTATGTTGTCTTGTTTTTTTTTTCATGTATTTTATATTATTTTTGGTAGCGAGGGTTACAGAGCAATTCAGCCTCCCTTGTGAAAATAGCAGCCTCGGGTGGTTCGAGGGGCACGAAACAGGCGGATACGGTGAGGTCCTACAAAGGACGACGCTCAACTCAGGAACAGGCGCATATGGACGGTGCTCTAAAAAAGAGAAGGAGTTACATAATCGGTCATCAAGAAACAGGGAAAAAAAAGGAGACATTCTCCAACAACACCAGTCAAATGCAGAGATCGTGTAAGCTGCCAAGGAGGCGAGAATTGAAACTTGAGCTAGCTGGTACGGATTCATCATGATTTAAGTAGCACACTGACGGAAGAGGACGGAGAAAAAGAAGGTGCACAACACGAGCGCCCGTGTTGTGCACCTTCTTTTTCTCTGTCCTCGTCCGTCAGTGCGCTACTTAAATCATGATGAGGTGAGAAATCTGGAAGGAATGTGGTGAAAATCTCTGGCAAATTGGAAAAGTGCGAGAGCAAATGGCAAGCTCATATGATCAGGAGAAACAAAATGTTGAAACAAACGGGCTAAAAAAAGGCGGTGGCAGATAGACGCAATCATAGCGCACCTGCGCAAATAGGTGGGCGCCAAAGAACAGCATCTCTCGACAAGCAGTATGAGAATGGGTTGGAAAAGAAATCCCACGTCAGTACCAGCTGCATGTCTTCCGCGAACTTACGGGAACGAAAAAGAAGCAAGGGCGATGCGGAGCGCGAAATGCCTTTCTTTTTTTTCGTCATCTCGTTACGACTCTTGATGCGAGATTCGTCGTGAATGATCTATTTGGCCCCAGATAAATACAAGAGTTTTGAGGAAGAAAAAGTTAATATGAGCGCTCAGCCTATTATAATCTGTACTCTTCGTTTCTCTGGCTCTTCTTAGCAAAAAACAAAAATCATATACTGTATAACAAAAGCTAAAAAAAAAGTATTTCAAATTGTACTTCCTCACAATCGTCGATGCTGCTGCTCTCCTGATCAATCTGACAGCAGAGAGATGTGTATTGACGAATAGTTCCCACGCATTTGCGCCCAATATGCTGCTCTCTGGCAGATCCTATTACTTTTATTTTTCCAGTGAGTTACCACACTATCCTATACTTATTTCCCTCGCACTTTCCAGTTGATGCTATTAAAGCTGCCGGAAGAGTGCGCAATAGTCAGATACCCTAATCTTCCCGCTCTTTTATCTGGCCTATCCTTCCCTGTCACCAATTCTCGCATTCTAAGATAGTGTCAAATGTATTATTTTCGCTTTCCAGTTGAAATACCGCAATACTTATCTGCGCATTAGGCGACCTTCGCACAACTAATTTTTATATGCCTCATCATAACTAGAGTATGGAATGCTCAATATAGGTTTGATTCTATAAAGTCAAACTACGGCCCCTATATTTCGCAATCTTTTCGTAGGTGGGACGCCTATCTTGAACTGGGGCAACCCCAGAAAAATAAAGCAGGTGTGTTCGTGCATTATCTTTGATAACAACATGAGTGCGCTATCTATGGCACGTGATTTCTTACTGTCCATTCGGAAGCCAAGCCACTTCCCCCTACGTAAACCACATCAACGTGACAAGCACCGCTGCCAGTTTACCCATCGAAAGCGAAATACATGAAAAAAAAGTGCGAAGATAATGGATGTGCGCGCTGAGCCCAGTACGCTGTTGCCCAACGCGTTGGAAACAAACACCGCGGTGTAATCATGATGTTGTAAGAGAGGAGCACGGCGCAAATGTCCGTTCTCAGTGCTGGCCTCCCACTAATTATCAGCCGACTTGGGCGAAACAAGGAAGCGGTGTCGCGAGCGTACACCCGGTTAAACGCGATAATGGGTTTTGCTTTCCCATTAAACGCTGTTACGTGTGCATTCTCGCTTTGATTTACTCAAATCACGCCTGCAAACTGCAATGAGAACAAGACCTGCACCTGTGATGGGTGGTTTGTGCCAGTCAAGGTGGCAACCACGGCAAGCGCATACCTTGTGCTAAGCACACTTCTGGACGTTAAGCTCAAGAGCAGTGTCTAGTGCTCGTGCGTGGTCGTACTACGCCGAGCCGCACTTATCGGAGGCGCATACATACGGACATTTACCATAACTCTCGTGAACAGGCGCAGTGATAGACGCGAAAGTATGCAGCATGGCAAGGGACTTTGCCTGTCAAGGCGAGCCATTGCGACTACAATGCGCTCGGGGCGCCCCTTGATGCTTCCTTGAGGCTGACGTCGTTCAGTGATGGGGGTGCGGTCACAGGCAAAAAGGGTGTGCGTTTGCGCTAAGAAAAAAACTGCGCGCTAAGAAAAAAACTGCACTACCCTGGGCGCCTTTGCAAGCTGAGCACGCGGTACACGTACGCAGGCGACGGCGGACGCGGCCCTGTGGCTCACTAAATCGGAAGCCGCAGTGGTGTCGATTGCTTGAGTAACGAAGCTACCACAAAACGCAAGCGTGCGGTGCACTATGTTACGGGCCTCATGAAGTGAATCGCACATAAGAAAGAGGGTGTGACGGAGATTGACACTATAAAACTTGTGCAGACTATTACAATGTGATTCTGTCTATTGCCGCACAAAACGTATTTCAAGAGAAAATTAGAAAAAAAACATGACACCATTTCCCGCTTAAGGGAATTATGTGGGGATGAGAAGCACCGCATGGGTAGAGCTAAAGTTCCGTTCATCACGGACACCTTCCCCGATGTTAACGTGCCCTTACAAGTGGAACACACCATGAATTCACTGTAGTTGCTGTTGCTGTTCGCCATCACGTGATTGCTGAGACAGTGTAAGGGGGAGAGGCCACAGCGTCTTACCCTGCCCCTTACACAGACCCGAACGCGCTAGCACATGCCAGCGCGTTCTGACTAGGATAGAACGCGTTGGTTCATCGCGCGTCTGCAGAATCTCGTTCCCCGACGCGATCACATGATTGCTGAGAGAGTGTAAAGAGGCCACAGCGTCTCACCCAGCCCCTTAGACAGGGCAGAACACGCTTGCGCGTGCCAGCACACCTGGTTTTGTCTGCGTTACGCCAAGCTAGGACAGTACACTGCAAACGCAAACTAGCCGAATTGGGCGTTTTAAGGGCTACAATCCTTCTTAATACTACCTTCATCTGGACAGTACTCCCTTAGGGTGTAATGAGGTGGGTGTAATAAAGTTCTGCGTCCTCAATTTTACTTCGTTAAGAAATTATGTGGAAGAAAGGAGGTAAATTCACTATATGACGCCATTCGTCGAATGGAGTTCCAAGAACAAAAAACTCCCATCTCATTTCCTCTGGCATGTTTTCTCTATTTTTTCCGAAGCTTTCCATAATGCCTTTAGTGCTTGCGGGCATGTATGCAGCTGTGCGGGGGAAAGAAGTAAAAGAAAGAGGCGGCATGCTTCAGCGCACTAAAAATCCCTTGCACAGATAGCCCAGAGAAAGAGATACGCGCGACCCTCCGAACGGCTGGAGAGGAAACGAGGAAGCCCTTTGGCCTTGGCGGCTGCAGCCTACTGCCGCCCGCCCCCGCCAGGTTAAAAGCAAGCCAGACGAGGCGCTACCGAAGTGAAATGGGATAAAGCATCGCGCCGCATGCACGCGTGAAGAAAAAAAAAACATAGAAAAAAAGAAAGAAAAGCGAGGAGGGAGTCATCGAGTCGTTCCCGCGGCGGCGCGATCGTCGTAGCTAGGCCGGCTACGCCAGCTAGGCCTTGTGAACGCCACTTCTCAAGCGATCAGCTGTGTCGGTCGTGTGTGCGCGTTTTGTGCCTGCAGCCTCACTGTGTTCTCGCCGCTGGATGTGATATGCGTGGTTTGACGACAGTGCGACATGCTGCGCTGCGAGTGCGATAATCGCGACGGCCTGTCGACTCAAGCGAGCGTGCCGCTGTGCATTACCAAGCAGATGATGGGCACCCTGCGTGCTCGGCACAGTCAGGAACAAAAATGGTAAGTAATACTGATGTTCTCTCTCTTTGCGAGCCCTTATCGTCGCTTATGCACCTGTAGATGACCTTCTGCACATTGCGTCGCTTGAAAAGTGCAATGAAAAGCAAAAAAAAAGGAAAAGTAAAATCGGCATGTCAAGCTTGCGAAATGCCCGCCAGCGCACCATGAGCGTGGCATGTAACCCATGCCGTACATTACACGCATGTCATTCATTGTTTCCATGTTACCAGCTGTCATTTATGTACGTCATACAGTCACGTCACGCTATACCAATCTTGGTATGATATCAAGTTAGAGAACCGGACGTGAGTGCACCAGGCTCCTTGCCGTAAATGACATACATGTCGTTATTTTCAAGTTTCTATATGTCATTTATGTTCGTCGCACAATCACGTCACGCTATATCAATTTAGGTGTATGTCAAGCTAGCGAACCGGCCGCGAGCGCACCATGAACATGGCGTGTGTACATGACATGCATGTCATTATTTTCATGTTGCCAACTGTCATTTATGTTGGACG
Source organism: Rhipicephalus sanguineus (assembly GCF_013339695.2). Lineage (NCBI taxonomy): Eukaryota > Metazoa > Arthropoda > Arachnida > Ixodida > Ixodidae > Rhipicephalus > Rhipicephalus sanguineus. The sequence continues at coordinate 131,865,889 of NC_051180.1, read as the reverse complement.
TACAGTCACACTGCACAATACCAATTTTGGTGTATATGAAGCAGGCGAAACGGTCACTAGCGCCCCCGAGACCATGTTGTCAAAATAACGCCATACATGACAAGCGTGTCATGATTTGCACGTTAGAAACTGTCGTTTATGTGCGTCATACACTCTTGTGACGCCATACCTATTTTGGTAAATATCAAGTTAACGAAACAGTCGCAAGAGAACCAAGGGAGTGACGTGTAAATCATGTGGTTAATGAAATGCATAGCATGATTTTTAAGTTAAGACCCATCATTCATGTTCTTCATGCAGTCGTGTCATGCCACACCAATTTTGGCATACATCCCATTAACGAAACAACCACACGAGCTATGAGTCGTAGGCGGCTATATATATAGGTAGATAGATCCGTTCAAAGTCGTAGAAGTGTTTAACAAATGCTTCGCATTTAAGTCGTTAAACTCAGATAGCAATGATGTGTGATGCATGTTTTGGAACTTCTGTGAATATCACTCATGCTTCATACGACCAGTCAATCGACCCAGGAGTGCGCCCTGATAAAGTTGTTTGCACGATATAATTTTCTTGCCTGCGATAAAGCATGAATGAGGCATGATGCTTTCAGGGAATATACATTAGAGCAAAAGGCCACGGTTATCACATTGTCACATGAAGGAATGTGCATAAAGGACAACTTTGTTTTCGATTTATTCTTTTCTCCAACTTCATTTGTTTGTTTTAATCCTTCATCATCGTGTCAATTTGCGCACATTGACATGTGACAAGACCGTGCGCTCTCATTTTGCAGCATCTACCTTGGATGCAGTCAACTACCCTGGACATCTTTCTCCCGCCATGCAACTGTGAGAACCCACCGAAGCACAGATTGTCAGGAAGTGAAAAGACTTTTCGGCAACCATTTTGCATTGCGCACTCTGCCCGTCTCCTGAAATAGCATATTAAGGTACATAAGCACTGTACCTTCATACATATGCATCAAGGAACAGTGAAATAGCATATCAAGGTACATTAACATCATTAGCTTGGATTCATTTAGCTAGAACGAATAAATCATGTTAAAGCTATACAATGACGGCCATATCATGTGACAGACATCTGCTAAGTGCAGTGTGTATTGTGAAGCACATGCGTTTTATGGTATTGAATGAATGGATAAATGTTTATTCCAGCAAAATACAGAAAATGGGCCTCAAGTGAAAAGCGACAATGGTAGCTTGAGAAGTGCACAAGGCCCAGTAGAGCAAAAAGAGAGACAGAGCAGCAGAAACGTGTGCACGTTCAAAGGCAAAACATATACGCATACAAAAAGAAGCAGGAAAGACAAAGCAGAAGAAACGTGCACATTCAAAGGCAAACACCTACGCCATCTGCAAAGTGACAAAATCAAAAAGGGTAAACATTTACGCTAGTGAAAACAATGAAAATCAGAAAACAGTGAAAACAGAAAAGAAGGAACGGCCATTCAACGGCATGGAAGGAATGCAACTTCATTGGTCACGTATCAACAGTGGAATTTGCCAAGGTTACATGTGCATATTCTTAGCCATTAGGAGATGTGCAAGGCTAATTTAATCGCATTGACATAAGTCAGCTGTTGAGTCTGTTGAACCAGATTGTTGAATCATCTTGTTTATTCCCTCTCGTTAATTTGCTGTTTTGCATTATGTTGCCATAGTTTTCAAGGTCAATACATAGTATCATGACTGTTGACACAATTTGACAAGGTGAAAGCGCTGTTATTGTGCCCAGGCCTTAGTTTATCCTCATTAGAAGTGCGCTGTTTATTTTTGCCATGGTTCAGTGCCAAGTTGCCCAATATTCACTCCTAAACAGAGTAGGTGCGGTTAATCAAGACCTTGCTAACATTCACAACCCTTTTAAAGTGTACTTATAATGATAACTTTACTGACATCAAAAACTACCCACATAATGGTAAACATGGCAAGAGTACACTTCTGGTGGTGTTTCGCATTTTTTTTACATCCGTTTGTTTTTCGCCCTGTGCACACGAAGTGAAACGCTCACAAGGAAATACTTAGCAGCATCTCAATTTTGTATTTATTTCGTGTTTTGACAAAATGTCTGCAATAAGGATAGTCAAGTGCGAATCTTCGGTAAGACATTCATTTTTATGTATACAGAAATCTTAGTGGACTTCTTTTTTGTGTAATTTTCAGGAATACACTTCTGGCAAAGCAGCAAGTGTTGCTTGCCCACCAGTCTGTGTTCAATACAAGTGTATTGTGGGCATGAGTGTCGGCAGGATTTTGTCTTGGGGGTGCAAGGCGGCGTAACGTGTCGGCCTGGCGAGCAGGAGAGCATTGGTGTAGCTTGGGTGGGGTCAAGTGCTGGTGTGTCTTGATGGCGGCAGGTGCCCTTTGTGCAAACCCCTGTCGACACCCATGATTGTGGGAACACCCTGATGTGCCTCACTTTACACTATGTCGAACAGCTCGTACATCTTACCACATTTAGGCCAACACTGGTATTGATGCAGAGTGTTATGCGCAATACTGCGTGCAACCTTTCTGATATCGTGTGCATTTGAAAATTTCGCATTGTTTAAAAAGACGCTGAGTGGACCCAGTGTTATTCAGCAAACATAAGTCTTAACAGGGTCAGTTGGGCGAGTTGGTGTATATTCATAGTTAAAGAGGGTGCAAAAAAATCACAGCACAGAGAAATGAAGGGGACAGGATGACGTGCTACTAGCAACTGAAGTTTAATCGAAACCACAGAAAGATGTAAACACACAGTACGAAAAAATTACAAGTCTAAACAATCACACATCCATAGAGGAATGAAGGGGGCAGACAGGACAATGCGCTACCAGTAACTGAAGTGTAACCAAAACCACAGAAATATATACGCACATGAGTAAACAAGCCAAGCGCATGTTCAACTTCAGTTGTTAGTAGTGCGTCGTTCCATCCCCTTTGTTGCTATGTGTTCTGATTTCGTTTTCACGTTTTCCTTACCTATGAACTGAACTCCTGACTGTTTCACAGTCTCTATATATGTGTGGTCAATTTTTATTCATCCTCATGGCATATCAAGTCCTAGGATCCAATGTACAAAGCGACCAGTCACTATTTACAGGAATTTTTTAATTTAGTGCCTGTGATTGCCTAATTGCAAGTTGACGTTGCAGCCATCTGCTTGGATTATTTTCAATGTGGTAATTATGCGTAAGCCATCAAGTGAGGAATTAAGGATGAACTTTTGAGTTACAGATGGCACTAGCTGGCATAAAAACATTGAAGCATGGCTGTACTTGTTATGCATATGAGAGGTATTGGTACGTTGCAGTCATGTCATTATGCCGACAAGTTCCCAAGCACACTTCCAGAAATTTACGATGGCTTCAAGGTATCTGTGAGTAAATATGTACAGCAACATATGAAGGCAAACTTGTAATTTTGTGGGCATTGCTGAATGCTTTTATGCACCTTGGTAAGTGGACCTACAGTCAACACCACAGGTCTATTTTGGGCTTTTTTGTAGGAAACTCAAATCCAAAATCATGTGCGACATGTTTTGATGCCATAGGGCAAACTAATGCAATGAAAAACTGTACAACTGCCTGTCTACACGGTTTCATATTTCCCAAAAGTGATGCTAGCCTTATTGTACTAATTAGTTGCCTTCGTGTGTAGGCTGACACCAAGTTCCTTGGGTAGCTTATTTTTTTGGATTATACTTACATACTGGCATGGTGAAGTGCACACGTTAGTGCGTATCATGATGAGATTTTACACCCTACTTTCGTATTGTTTTACTGCTGTGAATTATGTATAGTGCTTAGGCTGTACTGTATATGTTGTTCCACGTGTTCAGTTTTGGGAGTAGGTTCTGTGCACGACGATGGAAATATATGCCTATATCCTTACATTGACACTAAAACTGCTGCTCTTTTGAATCCAATAAAATGTTGCAACCACTGGTTCTTGTATCAATTGAAGTATGACTACTTGTCGTGCATGCAAATTGAAGAAATGAATTTGTGCTTGCAAAACAAATTGCTGAAACACTGCCTGCTCAATGTAACTGCTTGTGTTTTATTACCAAACACATTGAACAGATCATTCACAGATTATGACACATTGTGGAAGATAGGAAACAGAAAGACAGAAAGTCATCACTGTGTTCTAACGTAGATTGGGTGATCTTTTATCAATAGTAGCATAATTGAAGGTTGCTGTTGTATAAATAAAGTTTAACGTAGTGTGCAGGTGGACGAGGGAGTGCACATATGATAGTTTTTCCAGTTTTCTGCATATTTGCTACAGTCCTCGTGTTTCTGTGTTGCGATGGTGAAATTCTGAATTGCAAACAAGCCAACCTCTCTGCTGCTGTGGTGAAGTCATTCAGCAGAACCATATTTTCTCAAGAACAGCTGTTCCATTGAGGAAGAGGGTATATGCTTTTTTTTTTTTAATGGGTACTGCATCATCTGTCTGAGGGGAGGGCCAAGTACACATGGACGTTCACAAGAGAGAAGTGCAAGTACATTAACTTTTTTGTTTTGTGGGAGACCTGTCACTGGTAAACTGGGGAGGTTGTCCTTGACATTGGGGCACGCGTTAGGCATTCGCTTTAACGCGGTGGCGTGATGCTTAACAATAAAAGCTAATTAGTAAGAAATGTAGGTTGTATCCAAGTATGAAAGCAACTAAATACTGAATATGCGTTATAGAGAATCACTGAATGGCCGTGCTAAAGCGTGCATTGCGAATAAGCGCTAATTGCGGAAATAGATAAGCGTTCAGCTGCTCAGAAGGCGCTGCTGCCCCTAGCTGCGTGCAGCTCGCGGGTGTACGCGCGCATTCAACGCACTTTATGTAGGCGCGTTACAATGTCCTTGTAACTCTGGAATTTTCTGCGTGTGCAATTTTCATATGCGAACGCAGGCGGTCCGCGCTAAAGAGTGCATTGCGAATAAGCGCTAACTGCGGAAACAGATTTTTGTTCAGCTGCTCAGAGCGCGCTGCTGCCCCTGCGTGCAGCTCGCGGCAGTACGCACGCATTAAATGCACTTAAAATGTAGGCGCGTTACAATGTTCTTCTAAGTCGGGCATCTGCGTGTGTAACTTTCATATGAGAACGCAGGCGGTCTTCGAACCGCTCATAACACGCTGCCGCATCTGGACGCGCGCAGTTCGCGGCTGCAGAAATAACGAAAATTGCTCCACAGCATACGCTCATGGAATGCACATACGTTCGCTCATCTGAAGATACCTTTATCACGCTGGTATTCACGAATTTAGCGCGAGCGAAGAGGGCATACGTTTATAATTTTTATAGCGGCACGACATGGTGAACCGGAGAATTCGGAGATGAGGGTGTTTACGTCGATCGGCTCGGCCTGCATGACGCCCCACAAATTATGTATTGACCTTCCGCAAGAGCAAACACACGCCGATGGTACAAGAACAGAAGTTCGAAGTTGTGCCGACGGGTTACCAGCCGCTTTGTACATACATTGGTACATATATAAGCCCACGAAAAAAGCCAGCTCGCAAGTGGTGGTGCTGTGGTGTAATCGTTATAGTGCTTGCTTTAAGTGCGTGTGGTCGCGAGTTCGATTCCTGTGTCGTGCGTACTTGTATGCGAATGTCATGGTTGTGCATAAATACTTTGATGTCGATTTTCTATTATGTCTTAGTGATGAATAGTAGCGGAAATTGGCCGGTAAACGTAATATAGTGCCTAAAATACACTTTTTTTTTTTCATTTCGCGACCGCTCTAGGGCCTCGTATAAAAGGAGGCTTTAACAGCTCTCAAAAGAAGCAGAAAATCTCTCAATGCGCTCTGTTCAAGCCCCCAAAATGGGTTACATAAAAACACCAACTTTACCTCCAAAAGGAGGCTTTAAAAGCTCTCAAAAGAACCAGAAAAACTTCCATTGCGCTCCGTCCAAGCCCTCAAAATGAGTTCAATAAAAACACAAATTTACCTCCTTAGTTCCGTCTAATCACTCCCTGCTTTTGAACCTCCTTTTGAACCTCTTTTCGAAGGGGGTTTTGCGTAGTACCTTTAGGATGCACGCTGCGCAACGAGCCCAAAACTCCCTAAAAGGCTCAGACCCGTTTGCAGTGTATGCGGCAGCCGGGGCCCTTGAAGTGCTCTGCACGTATCACCATCAAGGCGGTCGAAGAACAATAGGAAGAAGACTTCTCCTTGGCGCGAGCGCGTGCTCAGATGGCTATGCTACACTCACAGCGGCGCGGCTGCATCACGTGGGCGGACGCCACCGCCGGACACAGCGCCGAGTAAAAGCTTCTTCGCATCTAAGATCAACAACAGCTTAATGGCACAGATAAAAGAAACATACCTCTGGAGACAAGCTTCAATGTGTACAGTCAATCAAAATAAAGCCATATTCTGGAAGTAGATGCCCCCTAAAGTTTTGAGCCTCAGGAAATGAGGTACACATCTTGCTATACAGATTCCTTTCCTTATATTAAGAAAGATTGAACGAGGAAAACGTTCGTATTTTGGATAATTTTTTTTATAAATTCATTTACCATATGGTACCGTCCTCTTCAGCGCCAAACATAACACTGGGGTTAAGCCGGACAGGGCGATTTTAATTCATGGTATACAAAAGCACTGGTCTCCGTAAAAGTTAAAACATGAGGGGAAAAAATCTGCGGCAACCATGCATTATTCTTAATTGCAGGTCGATCTTGCTTCGAAGTATCTTTTCTTTAGCTTTGCTAATATGTTTTTTGGACGGTATGCAAACATAGCTGCATCGGTTTGGAAAGCTGTGGCGCGAAAAAAACTTATTGAAGATAGATGAAACCCATAGAGTGTCATACAATAACCTAGAGAGGAAACTGGCGCTGCAGTCGTTCAACTACCATGGGAATGATCGGAAGTGCAGGCTTCGGATTGGATAGCGTTAGCTAGCGTACTGTCTACGGATTTTTCTCTACAGTTTAAGTTTCGTTCCTCGCGAGGCGTGGGTAGTGGGATGCTCTGACTCGAGTTCGCAACAAAACGAGAGATGCGTTAGAGGAAGGCCACTTGGAAAGACGCACCGGCAATCGCAGCAGACGATACGTTAGATGTTTCTCACTCAGTACAGTACTGTTATTTCCATAAATAGATAATGCGTACTTTCGAGACAAAAACAAGCGTGTTTGTTTTATGTATTGTAAAAATAGTTCATTATATCGTGATGCCAGATCTGGAACACAATCGCAGAGCAATGCATGCCCTGGTGGTTGAATTTGTCCAGGTTTCACTTCCATCTCACGGTCAAGCAAACATTTTGTAATATGTTTTACGTACAAAAGAATGCCGCATGTTTTAAGTGAAAGTAAGTTCATATCACTTTGTTTACACTCGGCAAACAATCGCCGCGAATCTGAAGAAGGCAATCTATCCGAAGCCTGTACTTCCCATCAGTCCCAAGGTAGTTGAGGAGCCGCTGAAGGAGCCCGCATAGACACTATCGACAGATTCACTTCTAGGTATTGTAGTATGAAACTCTATGGATCAAAACACAGCGCTGGTCAAAACGCCATACTTGTTCACTTAAGTAAATGTAACATGCTATTTTATCAATAGGCGCTTTATGATGAACTCGGTATATGAACTCATGCCGTGTCACCAGCTATGAACATAGGAATCGTATGGAAGCCAATTTTTTTTTGTCGTGATGTATACACGGTTGTCTCCGTCCGCTACAGTGTTATCTTATATGGCCTCCAAGATACGTTAACATATTCATCTACCACACGGAAGTACGTATGAAGCACAAAGCGTATTGTCAAATGCGAAATTTGCGGGATAAATAAGTAATCACCCGTTATAGAACATCAGGTGGACAAAATTTTCGGACCCATCCAATACGGTGTGTCTCATTATCATATCGTGGTTTTTGGACGTCACACCCCGATAATTATTAATAAATGAGTTTTCACCAATTATGTCAACCACCACTGCCGCTGAGCCATTAGGTTTAATGCAAGCAACGGATGTGTGCAAAGTAAATGTGAGCTTTAGGGTGCGCAACTCTGGCGCAACCTAATGAAAACTCTGGCGGAGACTAAAAAAATGTTGCGACGGCACAGCGGTGGCTTCAAGCTGTTTACTTCTACCACAGAGAAAAAACGAAACTGGGGCATCGCCAAGTCAACGGCCATCCCATTCACTAAGGCGTAGACATCTCTACAAAGTCCTTCTAACAAACACAAACACGAAAAACTAGCGTGAAATGCCATTCGGACATGAAAGAAGGCGAAGCGTGCATGGTCTTAAAAGTCAATTGCTCACCCATAAATATTGTTTGCTGCAATTGTGAGGGCACTAAGAGAGACATACCAGCAGAAAAGGGCCAACGAGTTTTGAAACGACTTTCGTATTGGTCCGTGTCCTTTTTATACCTATCAGAGCATGGTATAGTAGAAACGTATATTGTTACAATAATCAAGACCCTGCGTCGAAAATAATATCGTCTATCGACAATATACAGCAGCGGCACGCGGTTACACATTTCAGATTTGATGCCCACTACCGAAAGTTTTGGCGAAATGACATTTCGATTAATGTTTCCAGCTTGTCGCTCTAGAGACTTTCAGTAAGTGTGAAGTGCTAGACGCTGAAGTTTTCAGCGTTTAGCACTCTATGGCGCCATTACAGTAACTGGCCCTCTATGGCACTTATGGCACTCTATTACAGTATCTTTATGACCGGTTAGAGTCCATGGAAAAATGCATCACTTATTAGAACTACTGTATATATTCCACATATGGAGCATATACAGTGACTCTCTGACCGATGGCTTGGGTGCACTACCTCCCCTCACGGTCATGATCCTAGGGTGCACTCTAGAATCGTCTTCGTGATTAAAAACTGAGAAATGGCTCGTCTCCTCATGCTTCCAATCATGGAGACCATGCTTCTCCAACGCGATGCTCACGCCACGCCATGGCAGAGAAGCTTTAGAAAGCCCATCAGGGGACCCTTACTGACGAAGCCGAAAAGTACCATGGCGCTACCTTTCACCATCTCCCACTAAAGGGAACCATGTGGGGATGCGAAGACGCGCATGGGTCGACTTAAAGTTCCGTTCATCACGGGCACCTTGCCCAATATTAACGCGTCCTTGCATGTGGAACACACCATGAATTCACTGTAGTTGCTGTTGCTGTTACTCGTCCCGAACTCTTGTTCGAGCCCGCCACGCGGGTTCATCGCGCGTCTGCAGAATCTCGTTCCATGACGCCATCACGTGATTGCTGAGAGAGTGTAAGGGGGAGAGGCCACACCGTCTTACCCAGCCCCTTACAGAGGAACGAACGCGCTAGCGCGTGCCAGCGCGTTCTGACTAGGATACAACGCGTTGGTTCATCGCGCGTCTGCAAAATCTCGTTCGCCGACGTCATCACATGATTGCTGAGAGAGTGTAAGGGGGAGAGGCCGCAGCGTCTTACCCAGCCCCTTACACAGGCCTGAACGCGCTAGCGCGTTCCAGCACCCGTGGTTTTGTCTGCGTTACGCCAAGCTAGGACAGCATACGGCAGCCCGGGCCCCTAAAGTGCTCTGCACGTATCATCTCCAATGCGGTCGAAGAACAAGACGAAGAAGACTTCTTCTTGGCGCGAGCACGCGCTCAATATGTTACAGATGGCTATGGGAGGTTTTAGAAAGCGGACGGTCGCCAATGGAACTACGGACTAAGCCCAGCGCATATGCTGCTTCGCATCTAAAACTGTGGAGTTTTTCTTTTATGTCGGAATCAATAAATCACCAAGAAAATAAGTAGATTCACTGAAAAAAAAATTCGCGCAGCTTGCACTAGTGGCGCAATAATAATATCTGGGGTTTTACGTCCCCAAACAACGATATTATTATGAGAGACGCCGTAGTGGAGGGCTCCGGAAATTTCGACCGCCCGGTGTTCTTTAACGTGCACCTAAATCTAAGTACACGGGCCTCTACCATTTCGCCTCCATCGAAATTCGACCGCCGCGGCCGGGATCGAACCCGCGACCTTCGGGTCAGCAGCCGACCACCGTAACCGCTATACCACCGCGGCGGACTACTAGCGGCGCAAGGCTGGAAGCAACAGCGGAGCTAGTGTTCGACATAGCTACTTCGAAGATTTTGCTAGTAATGGCAAGGCTTTGCTAGATAGGCTGAGTGTTCGCTTGGAGCACTAAGCATGGGAAAGCTTGGCTCACCTTCGGTTTTGGTCGGTTGCCCAGACTACGCACGTGTTACGTGGTTTTGGCGGGAACATATAACGTGATCAGCTATTACGTGGTTGTGTCGGGAAAAAGTCACGAGACTAGCTGGAACATCTTTGTGATTCAGTCACGTGACTAGGTCTTACTTGATGTTACGTGACTTTAGTAACGTGACTAGTTGTTACGTGTGATTTTAGTTTGGAAACGCGATGAACCCAGCCTTGAAAGACACGTATACGAGAAGTTTTGACGACCACACACGCTTGAACTAGCAACAGTTAATGAAATAACAGCTACTCAAAAGAAAACCAAGACGCACATGCGCCAGTACATGATAACGTGGAGCTAAGAGCGGTGGGCATGTGAGAAACAGGACACGACGGAAACACCTATGCGCCAAAATCGTGCAGATAAAAATATTGCGCATGACACCCTCTAATTACATTTCTCTAGAAACGTCATTTCTTTTCGTGATAACGATAAAGAATGTACACTCACACACCGTTCATGTCCATGTTTTTGCATTTGGTATGCTTCAATTATTTCTCTTTCCCATTTCGTAGCTCCTTTACCAATAATCTCGGTACCATGGAAAATGGGTGAGCAACCGCACGCGCTGCAATGAGCTGGCAAATTCACGCCTCCTCCTTAAGTGACAGATGTATCATGCCCTTTCAATGAGTTCTGACACAGCTCCCCGCCTGCCCTATGTACTGTTGCTAGTCCCAGCGTGTCCGGTCGTCAAAGCTCCTCTTCTCGTCGGTTGGTCTATAGGCACAAGTCACTTCGGCAAACAGCGCGTTCAAGGAAAGTTTGCTTGCGCAATGACGCGGCAAATGCATGCTGAGCTCTCCTCATTACATAAACACGCTAAAGACAAGCCCCAGCACGCGTAACTAGGAAGTTGTCACCGCTTGAAGCACTATAAGTGCCGCCATTAGTTAGGCGAATAGGCAGCGCAGGGAAGCGCACTTGAGAATTATGACAGTAGTCTATTAAGGGGTCTTAGTATACGTAATAGAGGCTCATTCAAAAGTAATATTGCAGGAAGTTTTTTTTTTGTTTCTCGTGGCTATCAAATTCTAAAATTTAACGACTTTCACACTTACACTTCAGCAACTTTTTGCACATGATGCTTCTAAGGCTTTTAGGTATGCCGGCACTAGCTGTGGCGCCATCATCATCACCAAATGGGCGTCACTCATGCGCCCGTGACACGCATAGCCAGCCTGGTGCCGAGGTGCGAGCTTCAATCAAGAAACGGAGCAGTTAGCCTGGGTCTTCGTGCAGTAAAGTTTGTCTTTTATTGAATGGCTTCGCATCCTGCGCCGTCTCTGAGACCCTCAGCTGGATACTGGCTCGAAGGCACGGCCCTGAGCCCACAGTCCGTACACGGCCACGTTACGCACGTCATCTCGCATAACATCACAGCAGAGATTGCGGACTATTGTTATGGCGCTAACTACGTATATTTGTGTCATGAAACAACAGCCATGCATTATGAGGTTTCTTCAGCAAAGCGTTAGTCAAAACATCAAGCATAAACGTTTCATCTAACCTGAAGGGTGTAAACAAAATGCCACGGAATATTTGACAGATGCATTCCCGATCAGACTTTTCGCTTACAGTTATTCTCATACGCATGTGGTCTCTTTCAATACTTTCATAAATTTTGAAACCTCAAGAAAGTTGTGAGAGCGAGCAGGCTTTTCGCATGAAGCGGAAGCGTAGCAAGTATGGCTACGTCACAAAAACGTTTAGTTATAAAAGACAAAGAAAGGAAAAATAATACCCTAAGCCAATCTTCTCTGGTTTTATATTGATGCTGATATAAGAACTTGTGTGCTTCATATAGTTTCTATTCCATAGCGCATTCAGACTGCCAAATAACATTCATCCATCACGTACGCTTGGGAGTGCGAGCTTGTGCACTGCAATCACTAAATATACCGCTTTATTCCTCGGATTCCCGCACTTTCGTGAAGGTCTTTTACTGAACGTTCAAACGGGTTTCTTTTCAAATAGCTCCACTTCATTCAGCGTATCGTTTTGAATCCTTCTTTTGTTGTGAGTGCATTTTTCGTTTGTCCTCTGCTTTCGCTTTTTCCCTGCTTCGTGAGCCACAGGCCACACACGCTCCCCTTGAGACATTGTCTAGATGTCCTCATCAGCATGCGACGCTGCGAGCGCTCATCCCGGCAACCCTCTGTAAGCCAATAGCGCCTAGAGATTGAGTTACTCGGCATACTGTAGAGATCGCCTATCTATCACGCGAGGCGCGCAGGTCATCGATCACTCAGTACTTTAGTAAGCTTTCCTTAGGAGTTGGAACGAGATTATTCAGCGCACACTCTCGGGATAAAAATAAAGAACTTCGGCACGATGGACTAAACTGAAAGTCCAGATAAAATAAAAAAAAATCTTCAGCTTGATCACTTTTTACTAAGCTGTACCAAAATACCATGGTCATTCTGTCGGCTTGTGAGATATTATGAGATCGCATCATGTCTCATATTCACTGGCGGTCTTGTATGCCTTAGATTTATCTTGTTTTTTATAAAATATCATTGAGATTGTGGCTATGTCTAACTATTTATTGTCGGGTAGAGTCTACCACCTCGGTAATTATTTGCTTAAATGTACCCTTCCAATACCAATACATGGGGCAGAAGCTTGGAGAATAACAAGGAGGCACGAAAAGATCAAAAACCTTGCACCATGCAATGGATCGGTGAAATTATAGGCGGGACATTATGAGATATGGCAACAGCAATTTGAATAAGAGACCAAGCAGCGCTAGCACATACCTTCGCTGAAAATAAAACAAACAAACAAACAAAAAAACATCGCGACAGGTCCCGTCATGAGAAGTACAGATATTATAACCGATGGTGAGTTAAGTACGACGTCGGAAAGAGTGACAATACATGCAGAATTACAGAATTTCGAGTGGGGCGCTGAAATTAAGAAATTGGCTTGTATAAAATGCAATCAGGTCCCACTGAATATGTAGGGTCGGTAATATTGGTGAATGATTATTCTATTAAGCGATGAAAAGTGGCCCGCAAAGCGATTAATCGCCGCTGATGTCCGTCTTTGATTGAACAAGCTTAATCGATCAAACGTTTTCGATTAATTGATTTAGAGCATGACAGGAGTCACGCGAAAATTCTCAAATCACACTAGAATGCTGCGGAAGAGCCGCGGCGACTGTGGTACTGCTGCGGATGCATGATGTGGTTAACGAGAGCAAAATCCTAGTGTCGACTATTTTCTCTAGTCCCATCTAATGACGCAGCCGTTGAAGTCAAGCGGTTTCCCAATTTACGAACACACTGAGCAAAGATTACGTTGCGCACTCAGCCTTTGCAAGCGAACTCTCCTTAAAACATTTGCTGCTTATGTTCGGTCGTCGTATCAGTCCAAACCATATGAACGAAGCAATGGTGGTATGGGGTAGTTTTTAACTATGTAGACATGGGCGGAAATGCTGCCATACAGTTTTGCTTAAACAGCGAGAAAGTATACTAGGTCAACAGTTTTTCTTCAATTGCACATCGCAAGCCTCGTTCAATAAGGTACTTCGCCGAAACTGCACTGGTATACTGACTCAAGTGTCGGTAAGTCGTGTATTTCTTCACAGTCCCAGGTGTACAAGAGAGCCTTTGAATCTCGCACCCATATATACCCGCACGCTGGAGACATTATTTACTTGAATAATTTATTTTAAAAGTAACGTACGCGTGCGCGCATGCTACCAAATTTGATTACCTATTAATTACTGTCTCTGGGTCCCTACTTACTGCAGTTGCAGAGTTATATATAGAAAAACTGCACTCAAGCGGTTCACTAAGCCGATATTCAACGCAGTTGTAGATACGTTCAAACACTCATGAAGCGTGCCCAACCTCTTTTTGCAGCGGTTTTATCAATATAAGTCTAAGTTATCGTCTGAATTGCTCTCGTATGGTTCTCTACCATATGTTGCTTATCGCTTCACTGGCAAATAGCGCCAATTATGCTTAGTATTTAACTAAAAAATCATTTTATGTAACAAATCGTAACGCAATTTTGTTTTCCGTGTTTTTTCCACCCACCAAGTAAATAGGGTCGTGCATGAGTGCAACTTTGATTTCAGCCATTTTGAAAGCGGCTGCCAAGGATTCATATTATTCCACAAAGAAAAAAAGAAAAGAAAAGCAGCATCGATACTGATTAATGGCGGAGCCAGTCAAGTGTTAATCGTTAAGCGAATGAAAACTTGAATTGGCCATGTCTAAGCCCGAACGTTGTCTCGCTGCAGGTCGCCGGGGTCGCTCTGCTTTTTGCACTGTCGCTGAATTCGGCTTCGTCAAGTCAATCGCCTGGCATTGTCCTGTATTCAAATGCTCAATTTTTGAACAACCACGTAGACGCTACGAGAGGTGCTATGCAGGATGGCCCGAGATTCTGGGGAACACGAGTTTGCTCCGAACTCGCACTACAACGGTAGTGACAGGAAGCCAGTGTGGAGCGTGCGATATAAGCGTTGATAAAAACGGCTGCAAGAACGAGCATGGCGTCACAAACTCATGTGAGCATTTGCGGCGGTTTTCAGATGTACACCGCGTGCGAACGCATCAGCGCTGCCACTAAGTCAACATTTCAATAGTGCAGCGACGTCAGCGATATTGTAGAGCTATCTTTTTGCCTACTGAACATCGCGCCTCCAACAGGTGTTTTCGTGGGTGTTTGTCCTCTTTCGGGCATGTTATTTCGTTCCACCGGTAGCATAGAACTTTCCACCCTCAAAGGGAACAAGAGCCCACACGCAGCACTCTCGAGCAGCTCGTTTCACTTCGCTCGAATATTACAGCTAAATAAATGGACAGGTTACAACTAACATTACACGTCTGAAGATTTTTCTGCAGTGACGAATCGGTAGAAACAATTTCTCCACAAACAAGTAAACAGTAACATTTCTCACCACAAATGCCACCAGGGGCGCTTGCTTCATGGTTGTGAGTGGTACGTCGTGAGCGCGGTGAATGAATGCGAGACATCGTAGCCACGTGATAATAGCCCCTTTAGTTCTTCGCGCGTGTGTGCATAGCCTGTGGTATTAAGTTCAGAGACGAATTGTGCCGCTCGCTGGCGTTGCGGCGTGAGCACTGCTCCTCAGCAAGAGCAAACGCGATGGGTGGAAGCGATGGTCGCCGCGGGCGTCTGTCAGTCAAACTGCCTGACGCGTGAGCTTCGGGTACAAACTCGTTGATTCTGAAAATGTCCCAGGTCAACTCGAGACTGTCAAAGCGCCGGTATGACTGTCAAGCGTTTCATGCGGTGGACGCTAAGCAGCAGCTTCTTTGCGTACAAAATAATTGGGTCAGCTTGTACAAATTTTGCAAGGCTGGAGCCATCGAGGGAGCTTGTGATCACCTAGCTTCTTCCAGATTTTTCCCTGGCTCGTCCACTGAGTCTGCTCGGTCTGCTTCGAAGTGAAGACAGCGCGAATTCGGTCTCAAGTTTCATGGTATTAATTAGCTAGGTCTTAATTAACAAGATGTTGAGTAGTCCTGTCTTCATCGGTATAGCCTTAATTAACGGGACATGATCTACTCATGATTACTTAGGAAGGTATTAATTATTATGACACTGACTAGCATACACCTAAATAGCACGATTCTAATTAGCATGATATTAGTGAGTAAGATCCAAATTAGCGTGGTATTACTTGCGCGCTTAAAATTAGCGTCGTGTTAATTAACATGACCTTAATTAGCTCGGTCTACGCATCACACGGTTTCATTAGCATGGTCTCCGCAAGATGTGGCTTAATTAGCTCGGTCGTAGCATGGCTTTGCCTAATTAGCTTGTTCGTAGGATATCCTGACTTAATTAGCTAGGTATACCACCCAGCCAATTAGCTAATCAACCGGGCGCACGTACTCTGGGAGTGATCAGACGATGAAAAGGGGGACGAAGATGCGCGCGCCGAACGAGCAACGCGCTAGAATGTACAGGCCATCTATGATGATTATAGACGTGGCCTCGGCGACTATCTCCGGCCGCTGTGTTTTAAGGCGCTAGGCCGGAGCTAATCCCAG
The DNA here is from genome assembly GCF_013339695.2 of Rhipicephalus sanguineus. NCBI lineage: Eukaryota > Metazoa > Arthropoda > Arachnida > Ixodida > Ixodidae > Rhipicephalus > Rhipicephalus sanguineus. Next base: position 131,849,591 of record NC_051180.1, on the reverse strand, counting down.
AGGCCACGGTGTTGATTATTCTAAAGGACACTTAGTGCATACATCAAACGCTTGAAAATTAATTTAAACAGCCCGCACTTTTTAAAAATGTCGTTAGTAAAAGTTTCTGACACTTCTTTCTTGCATGAGCGCACCTTTACACTCAGTGGAACGACAAACAAAAGATGCCTCTGGTTTAAGACACCACCAAACTTTGTAGACCGCCCTTGAAGTGACGCCGCGTTCCATCGTGACCACTGGAACGCATCGAGCGCTGATGGATGGATTTGACCTTTGCGTGCTGTTAGCTCCGTTCAAAAGAGGCTCTCGCCTGAGCTAGGAAATATACCGAGTTTCGCCAGACTCGGGCTATCCTGCATAGCACCCAAGATGACGTTATCTAGCTTCCTCTTTTATGCCACTGCTTACGGGCGACAGTGGGATAGCACAAGGAGCCAAGTAATGCTCTCGCATTACAATAGAGATTTAAAGGAGCTTTCTAGATCAATGTTAGGGATGGTCGATTAAAATTTTTAATCGATTAATCGTTAATCGTTAATCGATTTAGCCTTTAATAGATTCATTCCTTTAGGTGGCATGCTTTAATCGATTAATCGATTAATCGACATTTTTTATGGGGCTTTAAAACAGATATTTCTTTGTTTGAGAGCCATCGTTCGTGTTTCATATGGACCAAAATCTTTTTATCAGACGCGCTGACGATCTAAAATTCCCACTTTAGAAAGTGTCGACGACGGGCCCCTTGTGTCCAGTGTGCGAAAATTTCCACTTTCGCACATTGGACACAAGGGGCCCGTCTTCGTTGGTTGATGTCGTAGATTCAAGCATCTGTGGTCATCATCCCTGGATTATTCGGCAGCAGGTCGTATTTTCTCGAAGCCTGCCTACTCGAGCTCATCGAAACCTGAGGTGCGTTCGGGGACCACACTGGTTGGAAAGTCCCAGCTGAAACATGCAGTGTGGCGGAGGTTGAGGAAATCTCGTGAAAGGTAAAAGAGAGACGAGGAGGAAGAGGAATTAAATAAGACACTCGTTCTCGTAAGCACGGCATTTTTCTGTGCTTGTCGGTTAGATATTGTGGAAGCCCTGCATAATACTATAATTGCGGACTGACGCGATCTTTCTCTTGAGGTTACCCATGCAGAGATTACAGAGAAACATACTGGTGTATCAGACATTGCAACATAACGTTCGCGACTGTCCTTCTTTCTCGTCACAGCAGAAGACGGGGGCCTCTAGCTGAAAGCTGTATTTCTCCCTAAATATGCGACCATACAGTATAACTAAATGCTACAAGGTCACTTCTTCAAGAGTAATGCATTGGATACTAGACGTTCGGTAAACCAACGCGTAAAGTTGCGGATTACATAAATGGTCTATAAGACCCTTTTCACTATTCGCGAGTGCACATTCCCGCGCTACATTTTCTCTCAACTAATGGCAGCAACTTTCCTGCTTCAAGTGGAGACGAGCTGGTAGTTGCACGTGCTGGCGTTTGTCTATTCTGCGTGTTCGTGTCAAGAGAGCCGAGTCTACATTTCCGCGTCCCAGCAAACCGCGCTTAAACACTCCGTTTGAAGAAGTGACTGCTGCCATTATTTGGGGCTAACTGCATCGCAAGAAACCTAGCTGAACAATTATGAAAATGGCTTATACACTATAAGGACGGGCAGTTGGGCTAGTTGGTATACAGCATAATAAAAGATGGTTACTAGCGTCCTCATCCTCTTTATGCTAGCAAACGTGTCTTATTATGTATATACGGATTACCTAATCCTCTCCCAATCATCGTGCTTCATCACTCTTTTTCCCTCGTTGCCTTTTCCCCGGTGCAGAGTAGCAGGGGCGTACTTGCTCAGGCCACCCCCTCTGCCTTTTTTTTTCCCTATCTTTCATTGGTAAACAATATTTCATTTGCTAAAGAGTAAAACAGAACGGCACTAAGAACCACTCAGGAAATAAGCAGAGCATATTACAATGCCGCACTTACACTAAAAACGAGTGAAATCTGAGGGTTGAATAAAATACAAAGAAAGTTGCGATTGACACTACAGGCGACGAAAACTACTCGTTTATCAAATGTAAGGATAGATTCGTTTATGCGGCAGCAGCACGATGAAACAGCGCGGCAAAAAACGAACACGAACAAAATGAGCAACAAGACGATGCGCTGGCACGTATGAAATTTACAGGAAAGAATAAACTTCTCTGTTGAAAGTTGGCGAATTGCCGCGCTGCTTACTTTCTCAACAGTCCCCTTTTGTTTTGTTTCATGGGGTTGGTGCTCCGAATAATATGCCTTTTTTTTCTACTGAGCGAAGAAATGTCAGTTGCCCGAGATGCTCGGGCAACAACCGACACCCCCTTTGGGTTGCCACACATCCAGCATGCGAAAAAAGGCGCTCGGATGCCCCCCCCCCCCTACTGATGTTGCAGGAATTGGCAAATGCTCCATTGCAACGTCAAGCACATGATCTAGGCCTGCATACGAAGTGGGTTCGGATTGGTGCGGCGATCGACTACAAGGTTACTATAGTACAGGCCCGTAGCCAGGGGGGGGGGCGCCCCCCCCCCGAAATTTTTATAATACATGGTGTTTTACCGAAAATAAAAAAAAATGAAAATAGGCGTTTTTCTCAAATAGTCAAGGCTTTCAGCAAGTGGGCCACTCCCCCCCCCCCCCGAAAAATATTCCTGGCTACGGGCCCGCTATAGTATGTCTAGAACTGAGAAGCCATTTGGTTCATCGGATCATCCTCCAGTGCAACGCAATAAGTGCGCCATTGACGGCATCCCAAATAGAACCAAAAAAAGTAGCTGTATTCTGCCTTGCAACTTCCTCTTGCAGAGCGCGGCCAGTAGCAGCAACTTTTTCAGCAATTTTTCTACCTGCAATATGTTCGGAATGTCAGCTGCGGATATATGTATAGAACAAGCAATAAGGAAGAAAAAAATTATCAGAGACATTTTGACCTAGTGGCAGCGAACCAATCATTTGTTGTGCCACAGCCAGATTCCTTCGCAAACGCGATAGGATGAACATAAAAAAAAAATGTGGTTGATCCCTCTGATGTAGGAATCGGTATAGAACACGAAAGTGAAACAGTTGGCCCATAAGCGGAAGTCTTGGAAAGACTCGCGACCGGGATACATTGTCCGGAGAACGCGCCGTAGCATCGCGCAAATCACACGTGAACCACAGGCGTTCGCAAACCGTGCAGGCGAAACCGAACGGGTTGTCACTGAATCGTTTGGCGAACTCGCGGTCCGCTGCAGCGAAGGGTGCATGATTTGCGGGTCGGGGTCATCCTGTGGGGGTGCTGGGCATCCTGCGTCGTATTGTCGAGCAGCGTCCCGCTGGCGGGTAGCTTCGGCGAAGGTACGATCATTTCGGTCTTGGTTCGGTGTATGGCAGCCAGTTGGGTAGCGATGCGGTCAACTTCTGGAAAGCGAGAGGCAGAGTTCCCAGCTTGAGCCGCGAACGCGCGAAGGCCTCCCGCTCCTCCCTGGCGTGTTCATCGCTGCACCAAACTCACTTGCGCGACGTTAGCTCGCCGACGTCGTTGTCTTTCGACGGCGCTTAATGCCGCAGTTCTCGTAGTCGGTGCCATCACACTCGTATCAGTAAACAGCGGAGAAACACCGTTTGTGCATATGGAAGCTGCACTACGCTGCACACGATAGCACAACGCGAAAGACGAAGCACGTAACTGAATCGTCACCGAGTCAAATCAGCGCGTATAGCGCGTCGCAATTGCAGCCTCCGCGATCAACTTCAGAAACATTTTCAGAGCTGATTGCGGAGGCCACGCTCTGCTGTGCTGAGTAGGGCGAACGCCACCTAGATGGCGTTGGTAGTGCTTCTTGATGCCAGCGTCCCTTCGAATGCTGGCATCGAGGCGTCGTAGTGCTGAGGCCACCGAAGCGTTCACTGTCGGTGCGCGTTAGTGTCATAATGCAGTACTTCTCTTTTCTGCTCATAGGCGGCAGCACCGCCCCGAGCAAGAGCGCAGGTACACGGAGGAGTGTTAGATATATAAGGCGCGTCTGTGTAGCTCTGTGCGACTGCGTTTGTGGCGCAATGGGTTAAACGCTCGGCGATCTATCGTCGCGGACCGAGAGGTCGCGGTTTCGATTCCCAAATTTGCCATGTTCGTGGAACTTTTTCTTCTGGTTTTTTTCTTTGTATTATGTTCGTGTACATTTTAAGAACGTCATATCCGTGACGGAAATACGTCAGTGAAGTCTTGGTGGACCCCGGCATAAAACACTTTCGTGTTAAAACATGGTTGACCTTTCCGTCATAGGAATTGGTATATCACGAAAGTAAAACGTGTCATTACGGAAATAGTTGTCTGTTTACTGTACACACTGTAAGCTTGCACAATGACTTGGTGTTTGGCAGCTATAGCACCATTTAGTAGCAGCAGTAGACTGTGAGCCGGACAGAAGCGGGCAAGTTCATTTCTGCCTCGATGGGCTGCAGCCGCCTTCTGCCGGGGCTTGAAGCATTGGGGAGTGCTTGGAGTTGGACGCCGTACGCGACGGAGGTCAGGGCGAGTTCATATCTTTCTCTATGGGATATGGCCGCCGCCAGCTCCGGGCTCGTTCCGCTAGCGCAGAAATATGCACTGTAGTGAAAGCAGTGAAAGAGAGGCGATGTGCACGGCATCTGCGTCTCAGGATAGCGCGCCTCGCAGTCATGCGCTCCGGCCAAGGGGCGAGGTTGGGGGCGGAAGTGGGGGGAGGCGTAATCGATTAATCAAATAGTTTTAAGCGATTAATTCGATTAATCGAAAGGCGAAAATCGATGACGATGAATCGATTAATTGTGGAGGACCGTTAATCGATTAATCGTTCATCGATTTTACCATCCCTAATCAACGTAGTACTCGTGTTGTGTGGTACCGTTTCGACGACCACAGGAGTGTTTTAGCGGCGAAGCTCCTTAAAGCGGCACCCGTTCGTCCCCGTCGTAGTGCGTAACCAGTCTTAACGCTAGTACCAGATCTTGACCTCCAAGATGGTGCCGGTGGGAGATTTCTCCTGTGCGTTGTTGAACATTAAAAATTCGCAGCGTGCGCGTTAACTAAAAGCCGAATTCTTCTGTCTCTCATTCCCCATTAGCAGCCATTGGCATGTTCCAGTAGGAAATGTTAGTAGAAGTAGAAGTGTAAGTGTTAGCTAAAAGCCGACTTCTTCTGTCTCTCATTCCCATTAGCAGCCATTGTTTACCTCCAAGGTAGTGCCTGGTGAGATTTCTCCTGTGCGTGATTAAACAATAAAAATTTTGTTCAAAACGCCGTTGATTGATGAAATAAACCAACGAAAGACGCGAGATGTTTTCTAAAAGCAAAACGAAATGACGCTAGATGTTTCTAAAGCAAAAAGAAAAGACGCCAGCTGCTTACCTAGAGACGCCAGATGTCTTCTAAAGCAATGGTTTTCTAAACAATGAAAATTCACAGCGTACATGTAAAACTAAAGTGAGCTTGCAAGTCGTCATAACTCTCATCGAACCTTTAGTATAAACGCGCCCGATCTCACGTCTGTGATGATGTACTGGGCAGAATTCACGGAAGATTCACGGTTCACCGATGAACCTCCGCAGCTTCGCCCACTCATCATCATTCACTCCGTGGATATGCTGTGATTTCTTTAAAGGGCCCGTCACCAGGTTTGACAATTTTGAGCTAACGAGGGCAATGTATACACTGGGCGTTCACGATCACGTCTACCAAAATTTGCAACGCTACGCGCCACGGAAATGGGTCAAATTTCAAGGTGAACGCTGCTTGCCCTTCCTCTCGCGGGCGCGCGGTTTAGAGAATGAGGGGATGACATACATGAAAAAATGGCCCTACGTAGATGGTAGTGCTGTGATGTCGCTCCTCTACGTAGACGACTGTGCTCTGACGTCGCCAACAGTAGCACGTGACACTGCGATGATTATTTGACACGACATGTGTAGTTTGTGTATTTGTTGCTTGAATAGATTAGTAAAACTTGAGAGAAAAAATGAGACACACAAGGAGAATGTGTGCGTCTTTTTCTTTTTTTTTCGTGAATTGCAGCGAGATGCGGGGCTAATGTGCCTCCTTTTCCCATGCGTTCGTGTCCCCGCGGTGAGCGCATCGAGCAGACGCCAGCCCTGGAAACGAAAGTAATGCTCTGGCGCGTTCGAGCACTCATTATGCTCATTTATTCTACAGCGTCTAAGTAAACGTTAATGCGGCACTGGCTCATGATACCGCCACTCTCGTTCCCTTACAAATGTCTACTTTCATGCCCGTCCCGCAGAAACAGGCAGTACACCACAGAGAACGCCGACAAAACGCCCACGGCCGCTACATAAAAAAAAAAAAAAACAGGTAGCGGCCGTGCAACGCTGCTCGCGTGCTCGGGCTGGCTCGGGCACGTCATGCGCACGTGACCATGCATGCGCATGACGTGTTCACGCGTATGTGTCAAGTGAAGAGGGCAGGGAAGGGATTTGGCTTGCTAAGGCTACACGGGGCGAGTGGCAAGGGTTTGAAACTCGCCTCCTCGCATCATGGTTTCGCGCCGCTACAAATTATTATTTTTCTCAGCTTGTAATGAACCGATTTGAAAAATTCTTGCGGCATCGTGCTCTTCATTTGGCACCCAACAACTTCCAGCGTCTAACTAAAATTTGCTATATGGCCTGGTGAGGGGCCCTTGAAGTCACGTATTCCTTTTACTGTGTACAGACATATGTTTGCAAGACCTGGCACGCTTAAGTAATCCCGAAAGACCTCCATGCTCGACTTGGTTATATTGCAGAGTTGTACTGCCTATCCAAATAGCTTTACTAATCAGTTGCACAATAAAATGTACTGCAAAGGGAAATGTAGTTTCCATTTCACCCTTTAATCAGACGACGGCAATAAAATAAAAATGTCTAGAATTATCCCGTTTAGGCGTCTGCTACGAGTTCCTCACCAAGCATGGGGCAGCTTCAATGAAGAAAGAAAAATCACAGCATATCCACGGAGTGAATGATGTTGAGTGGGCGAAGCTGCGGAGGTTCATCGGTAAACCGTGAATCTTCCGTGAATTCTGCCCAGTACATCATCACCGACGTGAGATCGGGCGCGTTTATACTAAAGGTTCGATGAGTTATGACGACTTGCAGCTCACTTTAATTTTACATGTACGCTGTGAATTTTGATTGTTTAGAAAACCATTGCTTTAGAAAAATCTGGCGTCTTTCGTTAAGCAGCTGGCGTCTTTTCGTTTTGCTTTAGAAACATCTGGCGTTCTTTCGTTTTGCTTTTACAAAACATCTGGTGTCTTTCGTTGGTTTATTTCATCAATCAACGGCGTTTTGAACAAAATTTTTATTGTTTAATCACGCACAGGAGAAATCTCACCAGGCACTACCTTGGAGGTAAACAATGGCTGCTAATGGGAATGAGAGACAGAAGAAGTCGACTTTTAGTTAACACGCACGCTGCGAATTTTTTATTGTTCAACAACGCACAGGAAAAATCTCCCACCGGCACAACCTTGGAGGTCAAAGCGTAAGACTTGTTACGGACTACGACTACTACTACTACTACTACTACGACGACGACGACTACGAGGGACGAACGGGTGCCGCCTTAAGGAGCTTCGCCCCTAAAATCACCCCATCTCCCGCTAAAGGGGACCATGAGGTGATGCGAAGCAGCGTTTCGGCATGTAGAGCCCGCGTTTCAGAGGGGTAGGGGAAAGGAGGAAAGAGTAGAGGGGAGAGGGGAAATGAGAGAGGGGAAGAGGAGCGGGAGAGGGGAGGGGTGAAGGGGTGTGTGTGTGGTGAGGAGGTGTGTGGAGAGGGTTTGCGCATGCGCACTAAGGGTGGTCACGCCGCACACCACCACCGGATTGAACTCCACCATAAGATGCTTCACATCTAAAAAGCGATGAATTAATGAATAAATGAGTGGAAAACAGTTATGGTATATGCCCGTGCGATGGCTAAACCGTATGTTACGTGTATACAGTGGGGATGGACAGAAACGCGAACATGCAGCATCTACATTTGCTGTATCGCATTCATCTTCGAGCGGTTGTAGCATGGGTGGTTATAAAAAGCCACTAGAGTCATTCATGGTACAATCAAGAACAATCTAGCAACATTTTATTGCATTCAAGTTAAGACATTGATGAAATCAGCGCACCGCATTGATCAAACTTTTTTCCATCCACCCTGTACGTGAAGTGACACGGGTACACAACTCAAGCCTAAAATATACTGCTACGCCGTAGGGTTTGGATGCCGTGCCGCATGTGTATGATAAGTGTTGCGTCGTCACTATAGTACAGTTGCTAAAAAGGCGGGCCTCCTCACCGTGGTGACTGCCCATGGCAACACAGTAGCCTACAGTATCCAACACTAGCCGACATTATTCGCAATTTAGTCGTTACAAGCCAATATTAGTCATTATTTAGCAAACAGCAGCCGGGATTAGATATATTTTCACTCCATTGTATGAATAACGAAAAGTATGGTTCTGCCTCATCCATAATGCCTTTGGCCAGGAAGGTATTACAAAGTAAATAAAGAAATAAATAAATAGATAAATAAATATTTTACCAATTTTTTATTACATATTTACTTGCATATATCTCGAATTCCTGCTCCTGGACAATGCCGATTTTTTCCTCACAACCAACGACAACGACACCGGAATTTCTGCGAAACGAGCTCTTTAACGCTTTCGCGTTAATACCTAATTCGTAAAATTATTATTGTGCGTATCAAAATCATGATTAGACGTCATATATCGGATATTTTCATCGACAAGTACAATAAACGTTCTAGATTTAGCGGCTTGAACACTTATGAGTTGTTCATCTTAGATAAGGTCGACCCTTTACATTAGTGCTGTAGCGTATGTGTTTCCGAGCCGCATACGTCCATGCGTGAGCGAGAGCACTACCGCTGAGTAACCAGCACATCTATGTCGTCGGTATACGCATATGCTTCTGTTTTTACTAAACTGAAACGAAAAGTTCCCTGGCGGCCCAAAATACCTTCACATTTTTTTAATGAAGCAGCCACTAAGAGCATTCTTTTCGCACTGAATTTTCGAACATCCAAAGCCAAAGGTCGGCACTACTCTATTCATATTCATTAATTCTGTGTTACCTGACTAAATGTGAAAGTACGTGTTGTGAAAAAGTACGCTGTGTGCTTTCGAAACTGCATAAGTAACGCAGAATGCCTTCTACGTATTTAACATGTTTGCTCGAGTACCTTAAAAACGGTGGTAGTGTAAACTGCAGAAAATTCGCAATTTGGTACTGGTGCTGTTCGGTGGTGTTTGGTGCTGTTTTCACATTATATATTTGCGTCCTTGAAATGACGTGTACACTATGGTAATATCTCTGCAGCTTGCGAAAGGGCAAGAACACGTGTACGTGCACTGATATGAAAGAAAAACAAAGAAAAATATAAACGAAACATAATCATCGAATGGAAAGCCGTAAGGGACCGCATTTTCTTTTTCTTTGTCTCAGTGCGTTTGCATATCAGCGCACCCTTTTAAATGTAATCGAGATGTACCAGCTTGCCCAGAAAAGTCCCGCAAGCTGATGCAGAGTGGTCACGTTAGCTCTACCTACATGGGCTTCTCAGGATATTAACTAAATGCATGTACTGGATGTCATCCATCAAGCAGCCACTAAAGCCCTCGCTTTCTACCAGCGTGATAGCAAGATTGCGATTACTTCCCATTTTGGCTCTTGTCTTCGCACTCTACACAATTGATGGACAGAGAAGACAGAAACTTACTTTAAAGCAGCAAAAGGGATTGATTAGTTGCCGTTGTCTTTCACTTGTGAGCCTAGAAGACTTGAGAGGTTGCAGCAAGCGAGGCATGTTTTCCGAGGTCACTGGCACTGTTGCTATACAACTAGATTCTACTGCCTTCCAAGCCTGGACTCTCAAACCAATCCACAGAGAAGCGATCGCCAATGGAAACGGGGGCACCAGCGCCTTCGGGATTTTAGTAATAGGCGTTCATTTTTGCTCCTGACGTCGTATCTGTGTGTGCCGTCCCTTGCTTGACTGCGCTTCGTCTTTCGCCTGACGGCGCAGAGCCGAAACGGCGTCTATGTATCGCGAAGCTAGTGTTTCTTCGCTTTTCCTCAAATGCTCTGCTTTCATTTATTCCCCGAACTGTTTCTTTCATTTTTCTTTTCTTTCTATTTCCAAAATGCCTATCACTCACTGCGCTTCCCACAGTCCTCTATTCTCAGCATCCGTAGGACAATCTCGTTCACGTTCTTTCTCCCACTATCAGTACCTAAAAAGGCATGTCCTTCCACACCACACCAACCACACCCTAAATCGCATCACGTATCATATTTTATATGCTGAAGTATCTTTTTGTCTACTGAAGCACGTCGTGAATAATAGATTTCAGTGGCAGGGACGGTGTTCTCCGCGACAAACCCGGCGCTATCGAGTGTACAGAAATAAGACCCCCAAAGGTGCGCCGGTCACATGCATATGTGTGTGCGTCGTTTAGAAGCAAATGATGCTCTCTCGATCGGGGGCTTGTCGGCAATCAGCAGATATGGAAATTTGGTCTTTTATCGAGGCCACTGGTCATCTCACGCTACCACATTTTATTGTTGCGTGGATATGAGCGCATGACCGTCTTTGTTTGATGTAGCAACTGAAGTGGCTCGCTAAGTACGTGAGTTATGGTTAGATTCCCGGCATATAAAAAGGAAAAAATGAGGAGGAGGCGTTGCGCAGGAAAGAAACGAAAGTAGTAGGTCTGGTGCGCACAAGCTAGTCTTCGCTCGCCCCCATTTTCCCGGTAGGGGAAGGGCTCCTGATTTTTTTAAATGCGAAGCATTTCTTAGCGAACCTCTGGCACTTTGAGCGTTTCTATCTACGTATCTATCTATGTATCTATCTATCTATCTAGCCGCCTACGTCTGGGTTCTCTCATGATCGCCTCCTTAACTTGGTGTAGACCAAAATTTGCATGGGAGGGTAAGATGACTTGACAAATATGATTGCCCAGTCATTACATGAATAACGTTAAAATCCTGCCGCGTACGTCGTCAAACACTTTCCACTAGACACGTGCGGCACATACCCGTTTACCACGGGGCCGCGGTGTACGGGTATGCGCCACAGGTGATTGACAGTTTTATATCTACCCAGGAACGGCGAGAACAGACATGGGTAACTTAAATGTTAGAGCGTTAGGAAAACCAACATCGGCAGCGTTGACTCAACGAATGGAAAGAACGAAAATTAGGATCCCAGCAGGAATCGAACCCAAGCATTCTGCGTGGCACTCAGGTATTCTACCACTGAGCCACGCCAGGTCTAAAAACTTGTCTGGTAAAACAGCCTACGCAGGCGTAATATCGGTGCAACGTCAGTTGTTGTTGTGGTGCTGGCTATCTAATTTTACAAGAAAGCAATAAACACTACATGATACTCCTACTGCGTGTACTCCTACGATACAGGCGTCACATCAGATTAACGTCTGTAGTTCCAGTGTTGGCACCGCTTTTATAGCAGTCTAATGAACATTATGTTTGTATCTCTATGATTCAGCAAGCTATATTAAAGCATTGCTCGACCCCGTAGGAATACATTAATGAAAGTTACATATGATATTCACATCACCGCAGCGTAAGGTGCACTTCGTCCACCAGAACGACGCAGTGTCCTCTTCATTTCTTACGAGGCTGGGCGATGGCCTCATGCTGTCCGAGGAAGATGCCAGATTGATTGACAGCCGCTTTGTAGACTAGGCTACGTAGGCCACATACGCCCAGATAGTCTACGAATATGACAAACACCATCCACTGATGTTGGTCTACGTAGCACTATCCAGGCCTACCAGCCTCGACAGCCTATACCTCCATCGCGAAGGGTGGCTTCAGGTTCCGACATGTCGTCGGCTCTGTCGACAGACAATTTGTCGACGGAATGACCGAGGCATCCACGAATTCCAACAGCTCTATTATACCACATACTTCACTACACATGGACCCCTCGTCAGCACAATCACGACCGGATGCGGCTCTTCAACATATATATATATATATATATATATATATATATATTATATATATATATATATATATATATATATAGTGAGGGAAATAAGAGTTCGTAGGTTTTCGTCCAGCAGTACACCTAAATAGGCTGGAAATGAATATACATATATACATATATATATATATATATATATATATATATATATATAGGTGAAAAAAATAAACACACACACATATATATATATATATATATATATATATATATGTGTGTGTGTGTGTGTGTGTGTGTGTGCGCGCGCGTAAAAATTTATACAAATCTTCAGCGTCATTTTGTGGCGTGTCACTGCGTAAAAAAAGTTACGCCACAGTCACCTACCCGCCGCATGCTTCGCATAACATCGACTCCCACGGTAGGTGGGATCTGCCGAATTATTTTTACTTGCTTTTGACGTATTTCTTCGATATCTGAAAGTAAGAAGCCATTCATTCAATAGAATAACCGTAATACACAATAACTACTTGTACAAGCATTCAAGCAGCGAGCAAGACTAATCAAAGCATAAAAACCAAAATTTATGATAGCTAGATGTAATCTGACAGCAGTATGCACCCTTGGCGGTGAAACCAGCGCCGCGTATTTATTTGTTACGATTTCTTCTTGTATTAGTGGTTTCTCAGCTGTTGCCCATACCAGTAATATATTGCTAGCGTACCGCTGATTACTTACATCATGCAAGCCGTGGCGTCAGGTTAATGCAAAAATGAATGCTGCCTGTGTAAGTGCATAGGTCGCCTAACTGCAAAAGCAATCTTGCCAAAGTGGGAGTAAAGAGACGCGCTAAATATTGTTAAAGACGTGTAGCTTTTATAAATGAGCACATGTATAGACGGACTAGTTTTGGCAGGAAAATGCACCATGATTGCGTCGTTATCAGAAATATCGCGAACGTACGTGTTTACGGGGCAAGAAAAGTGCAAACTTTGCGCAGAACCAGTTAGGAGGTACGCGGATACAAGGACAAGAGGCGCCCTTGTACGCGCACGTCCTTGGAAATGCTTAACGTGGCAATAGAGGATAAGTCACTATCGCCTACTGAGCGGCGCCGCCCCAGGCCATCAATGTCGGTATTTTCAACAGTGTAATATCACACAAGCACGCATCGGACAGCGTAGGGTAATGAGCTGTGTGGCCAGCCTCTTAGTGAACTATGCATTGTGCAACATTAGTTTGAACTCAACAAACATTTAAAAAACAAAGCACTGAAGCATAATCAAGGTGAATATCATGAGCATGTTAGCATTTACCGCTGCGATTTGTTAATTTAAGTTCGCGAGATTGCCACCAGAACGGCGCTAGCTGAAACAATCAACTAATATGACAATGCCATAGTGTGTCCACTCATTATGAGAGCCAAGACATTATAGCAGTTATTAAAAGTGCGAAGTATCTGGGTTGAACGTGTTTCTTTTTATGTGAGCCCACCCAAAGAGAGAAAGAGAGAGGATATCAGGAAGTAAGAGATGAGGGTATCAGTTGTGATCAATTGAGGCATGTCGCCGGAGAAATGCTTCCCTGAGGAATATTCTTCGCATACCTCATACCATGGGATGAAAGCAATGCCCCCCCCCCCCCGTTCACATTTATCTCCAGCAACTGACAGTATCGACCGACCAGTATTATTTGGACCATTAAGAGCTAGCAGACTTAATTATTCGGTGAATTTTTAAGACACTAGCTCCTTACTGCGGCTCTATCGCAGTTTATCCCAATTTAAACTCAGAACACTATTTTTCGTGCTGCATCAGTGTAGAACGTGTAGGAAGGGAGGCTAGGTAAGCACTTTAGTGCCTTCAGAGGAACCATCGAGCGTACTTATAAGAAGTAAAAACATATGCGCCATTACCATTAGTACGTAACATAAACACAAGGCCAGAATACCACATTTCTTACAGACGTATGTCTAGTCGTACACATATAAACCAATGGACTCCCACAAGCAATTTACGTACAGCAACCAAAAATAAAACGCTCAACTGTGGGGAATCACCGCTATGGCAATTTGTATCAATGTGTGTATGTGTGTTTTAAACACTTGCTTTCGTTTTCGTTCCTCTGTGTTTCTTTTTAGCTCTTTCTCACTATACATTTCACTTCAGTCCTTCGGTGCCCCTAGCGGTCTCAGTTGCAGCCGCAGTCGTGGTCCCGGGTTTCGGCACCAAATATAAAGAACAGAGGCCGACGCCGTGGCTGTTCCGTCTTCTTCCCCCTTTATTCAACACCCTAATCCTACTGATGATTGTAGGCGCGTGGTGTGATACGTTCATCGTCTTCCATTTTCAACACTCACTACGGGGGGATCCTTGGCAGAGGGAGCTTGGTCAGCACCCTTCAGCAGCTCAGGTGCCGATGAAGTCCTGAGCGAGAGGTTGGCGCCACGGGAAGCGTGAACAGCGTTCCCGGGCGACAGCAGGTCGTACGCTGTCTTTACGGCACCGGGGTAAACTTGCACTTTGCCCACCGAGGAGGCCTGGACACCATCCTCGAAGGGTGGCATAGGTCCTACCGGCAGTAGTAGGGCCCTGCTGTGCATGAGCGAGGAAGCGTGGACGGCGTTCCTCAGAGAGACCCAGACGTCCGATGACCCACGAAGGCAGGAGGCTTCAGCCTGACGGCTCAGGTTTCGTAGACTGCGCTACTGTGAAGAACGACAGACAGACACCGGCACCGTGCCTGGGCCACCTGTTTCTTTGTTTGTTTGTTGGTAGCCTACCAAGTTTGGCACATATTCACTCTGGGGGAGTGGCCAAGAAGACGTATTGTAGCCTATGGATGATAATTACATTAAAGGGGTCATGAAGCACCCCTTGGGCTTGTTGAAAAAAACACATCCTGCGGAAAGCTGACACGGCTATGAACTGCTCTGCCAAATATTACAGTCGTGCGCGCCGCGTAAAGGCCACAAGCGGAGCGCGAAGTTGCCGTTTCCCCAGGCACCCTCTTTTCAAACAGAGGCCGGTTCTCACTCTCGTCGGTGGGCGGGGCGTCTGCACGTTGACGTCGCGGATCTGCCAGTTTACGTCGCAAGAGACATAGCATGCTTATTGGCCGATAGCCGACGTAAATCGAGAGCGGCGTTCGGATCAGATGCGCTTCCTGCCGCGGGGTGCCGCCACTTGCCGGCGCGGCACTCCTGAGTACACGGTAGCCGCACTCGCGCAAGCGAATCACAGCGGGATAGCGATCGCGTTTCATGACGCGCGCTGACGTAACTTCTTTCTCCCGTGCCATCCCTCCCTGTCTAGCTTCCAGTGCGCTCGTCGGCACGAGAAAAGAGAGAAAGCGCTGGGAGCGTGCGCCAAACCCCCGTAATTCCGCTGATTCTTGACGGATTCGAGAAATTTTTGCGGCAATCGATTCGGGAGGCAGTAAACTCCAATACTGAGGTCATTAGAACATTACTTGGAAAAGTGGTTCATGACCCCTTTAATGTTTACCTCGCTATCACTAAAGTAGGTTCTATTCTGAACTTCTCTCTGCTTCGATCAGCTCCCCGCGCGTCTGGACCCCGGTGTCTTTCTTTGTCACCACAATATATATATATATATATATATATATATATATATATATATATATATATATATATATATATATATATATATATATATAGATATATATTTCATCACTTGTCACGAAAACATCTGATCTGACTGAACACAGCTCCCGCCTAGCAACCGCCTTACAGCGTCTTCCATTACTTCGACTTGCGTCATTTACCATACCAAAGGAAAGTCTACGTAAGGCCCGCTAACATTTTCGCATTATGCATTTGACAAGCACTGAGATCGGGCTAGTTCTTACTCATTTGTAGATTCCAGAAGCGGAGATTAAAGAACAAGAAGAACATTTCCCTGGCGATAGCGTGTCTTTGTGTTGTTTGGTTTTCTTCTGTTCATTCTCTTCAAGGGCCCACACCTGTATATTGGGCGTTTCCTCGAATTAAAACTCATTTGAAACAAGCGCTTGTCTTGTTTCTATTTATGCGGTGTCGTTTTATTTGTGCCTTAACGTTCGGGCTGATTGTGCACACAACGTCGCGTTTTTTCGCGGAGTTAAACATTAAACAGACCCTGCCGTATGTGACGCGATAATTTTGCTTTTGATTTTGTCTTTTCGTCATGATGAATGCCACATCGGCATGTTATTGGTCCTTACATATTATAATGATCGCGGATGTCGCCAACTGCTACAATAGGCAATGGAGGAAACGTTGATGTCGGCAATGCCAGGAAAAATTTACCCCCTCTATGTCTTTAATGTTCTTTACCTCTCTTGCGAAATTGTATGAAAGGGAGAACAATTAGTAAATGCATGTGGACACATAACGGCGTTAGCCACGCGAAAAGCGATGGTCGCAAAACTCAGTTAATCATATTAGGCATATGCGGCAGTGCTTTCACAGCCTGAATTGTATATGACAACGGATGCATGTTTCCCGCTTACATCAACCCAGGCAGCAAACCAGGTGCAACCCGGTTAACCTTGCTCATCTTGCCATGTGTTCTTTTTTCTTCTCTTTATATTTTTGTTTGCACACTCGATCAGCGAAGAAAGCTCATCGCCGTTACCTTCTCGACATATCATACATTACTTATGTACCACATTAACACGCAAGCCTCATCAGCAACGGACGTGTTTCCGTCTGTCTTCTCCAAAATCGGAGCTCGTCGGTTGACCTATGCTGGCTTATTACTCTTTTAGATGTATCGTTTCCTTCGTGCCTCTTGACACGCGTGTTTACGCTCACGTTGGGATCTCATTACTTACCTTATCTCTGTAATATTGCGGCGACCAGCCATCGCCGCGGATCCCCATTATGCATAAGCGTTCCGAGTGGAGTTGGTAGTCTTCGGCTAGGTTTGGTAATTACATCATGTGCAGATCTCTCTCTCCCCACCACCCAAATCGATTCGTTATGCAAACGGACAGTGTATAGAACTGGGCTCTCACGCTTACAACCCAAACAGAATCTGGTTACAGCGCCGATGCTGCCGAAAAAATAATCGATTCTAAGCGCCAGCTTTTGATCACGTTGCATCTCTCCTGCTCCGAATAATTAGTCATGGAATGTTTCAACACCAGCACACTCGCTCTGCCTCCACTCACGCGCAAATATATTCTTCATTTACTGGTGTGTTCTCGGTTGGTCAGAGCTTTTTTTTTCATGGTCAGTAAGTATTATGTAATCGCCATGCAACAACAAATCGATCCTAACCCCTTCTGTCTACTTATGCGCAAGTTTCGAAGGTCGTCACATTCGCTACAGGCCTCCGAACATCTAGTGTCTAGACACCCGTCGTCCTCGCGGAGTGGTAGGAAGGTACCGTTTTGGTTCTAGTGACTGAAGTGAATCGTATATCTTGGCCTATGCGGGGTTACATGCGAAAGATTACTCATCAATTCTAAGGAAAGAAAGATGCCAAGTAATGGAATCTGGTTACACTTGCGCGCGCATAGGTCAGATGGTGCTTATATCGAGATACCCTTAGTATTGTTGAGGTCTAGTGTGAGCCTTTATGCAGGGCGTAACCGTGGGAAGAACGGCAGTTGTTGCTTTCACTGGAGTGCGAAAACGAAAAGGTCGAAAAGAGGGTCGTGGACATTAAAATACCAATGAATTGGTTCTGAGAATCACCGTTGTGATAACAACTGTATGAACAGCACGGGAATGATGCAAGGAAGGACACGAGAAGGGATAAAATTCCCGAACATGATCATCCTCACCTCAACACTTCCCTTCTTGTTTAGTATGACAAGCAGATGGATAGGTGACGCCTCTCGACTAACGAAAAAGAAAAAGAAACAAGCAGCTGGTGCGTACGCAAGAAAATGTTCGACTTCCTCGTTAACGCAAGCAGTGCAAAAGAATAAATGCATAGAAGGAAAATAAATAGAAGTTTGTTTGAGAGAGAAATTAGGCGATTGTACGTCTATCTTGAGCTGCTTGACGCATGTTTTTTTTAATGATTTTTCGGGGGGAGGGAAGCTGCCTATTGCTGTAAGCGCTACCTTGCTCGCAATTCCTCGCGTGTACGTTTCCAGTGTGTCATATGTTTGCTCAATTTCACATTGACGCCATCTGCGGAGAAAATGGGACAAGTTCATGTTTGCAGCAATGCAGGAAGCACCCAGGAAATTAGCGTTATAGAAGAGTCTCGCGACGTGTTGACATTCGTCATGAAGTGGTTCTTTATCTAGCTAATTACAACGAGACATAATTACCTCTAGGTGAACACTAAAAGAATAAGCGCTAAAAATTGACGAGCATTAAGAAGGAGAGAGGACAACTTTTAACAACTGTTGATTTTCGTCACACCTACCGAGTTTGCATACATATATTCAGGTGTTGCACATGCGCAACACCGCATTGGAAAGCGATAGCAAAAAATTCGGCAGATCCCACGTACCGTGGGAGTCAATGTTATGCGAAGCATGCGGCGAGTAGGTGACTGTGGCTTAACTTTTTTACTGAGCGACACGTTACAAAATGACGCTAAAGATTTCTATAAATTTTATACGCACACATATATATGTTGAAGAGCCGCATATGTGTTATATAATCAGTTGTTTACGGCTGGGTAACGCTGCCAATGGTAACGTGGGTATTACCAACACCAGAAAGCGGTAAGCTGATATGTAGTGCTTATAAGTGTCCCGAGAACGCACGCATGTTTCACGAACCCGTGTGCATGTGTGCAAGAAGTTCTTGACAAGTCTTGAACAAGGGCATCATCACCGTGATCAGTGATCACCAGCAGCTGGTCATGACTTGTTATAGGATCCGGTCGTGATCGTGGTGACGAGGGGTGCATGTGTAGTGAAGTATGTGGTATAGTAGAGCTGTTGGAATTCGTGTATGCCTCGGTCATTTCGTCGACAAATTGTCTGTCGACAGAGCCGGCGACATGTCGAAACCTAAAGCCACCATTCGCGTCGGGGAGGTATAGGCCGTCGAGGCTGGTACACCTGGATAGTGCTATGTAGACCAACATCAGTGGATGGTGTGTGTCGTATTCGTAGACTACCTGGGCGTATGTGCCCTACGTAGCCTAGTCTACAAAGCGGCTTTCAATCAATCTGGCATCATCCTCGGTCAGCATGAGGCCATCACCCAGCCTCGTAAGAAATGAAGCGGACACTGCGTCGTTCTGGTGGACGAAGTGCACTTTACTGTGCGGTGATGTGGATATCATATGTAACTTTCAATAATATATTCCTCCGGGGTCGAGCAATGCTTCAATATAGCTTGCTGAATCATAGGAATACAAACGTAATGTTTATTTGACTGCTATAAAAGCGGAGCCAACACTGGAACTACAGACGTTAATCTGATATGACGCCTGTATCGTAGGAGTACATATCGTAGGGGTATCATGTAGTGTTTATTGCTTTCTTGTAAAATTAGATAGCCAGCACCACAACCACAATTGACGTTGCACCGATATTACGCCTGCATAGGCTGTTTTTCCAAACGAGTTTATAGACCTGGCGTGGCTCTGTGGTCGAATACCTGATTGCCACGCAGAATTCTTGGGTTCAATTCCTGCTGGGATCCTAATTTTCATTCTTCCCATTCGTTGAGTCAACGCTGCCGATGTTGGTTTTCCTTAACGCTCTCGCATTTAAGTTACCAATGTCTGTTCTCGCCGTTCCTGGGTAGATATAAACTGTCAATCACCTGTGGCGCATACCCGTAAACCGCGGCCTGTGGTAAACGGGTATGTGCCACACGTGTCTAGTGGAAAGGGTTTGACGATGTACGCGACAGGATTTTAACGTTATTCATGTCATGACCCGGTAATCATATTCTTCAAATCCTCTTACCCTCCCATGCAAATTTTGGTCTACACCAAGTTAAGGAGGCGATCATGAGCGCCCAGACGTAGGCGGCTAGATAGATAGATAGATAGATAGATAGATAGATAGATAGATAGATAGATAGATAGATAGATAGATAGATAGATAGATAGATAGATAGATAGATAGATAGATAGATAGATAGATAGATAGATACGTAGATAGAAACGCTCAAAGTGCCAGAGGTTCGCTAAGAAATGCTTCGCATTTAAAAAATATATATAATACAGAAAACGAATATGCGATAACACCTGCCGTATAACAAGGTGCATGTGACAGCTGCACCTGTCAAAAGGAGCCTTGCAGAAACTCAAATTCAGAAGCATGCAAGGATACATAAGCCTCACTTCTTTTATATGCTTCAGAAGCATGAAAAATGCTTCTAAAGTGAGCCGAGATGAACTGCTCATGCTTCTGCCTAGTATCCTAGTGCCACGGATAATTAGTTTACACCCACATGCAGAAATACACAAGTGTGCATTCCATATGCGCATACTTGTCCTCTTTCTTTATTGCACTTAGTGCGTGCTTTCTAATCGGTCATTGACGCGTCTTACGGAATGGCTAATATACTTTTAGTTTTCATGGATAGCCAACTAGACCACCACTCTGTTCTGCTAAAATACCTCTAGGTAACTTCTTAGAAGAGGCTATAAGTCTTTCTGCGTCATTTGAAATGTATAAAGAAGGCGGATGTTCTTGAGTACAAAGCCTTTTTGACGTTTAGGCTGCCGAATATTCTCTATTGTCCAAAACTAATTTGGGGGCATTTGTCTGTGAAGTAATTTTAGCTATATACCTGCGTCGAGAAGAACTCTTTCTGAGATCTGCGTAATAATTCTGATATACTGATTTGAATAGAATTATCTGGCACTTCTGCGATTTTAACACTGGCATCTGTTGACGATTCTTGTGCAGTTTTTTGAGTCACCTCTGTTATGATGTTTACTCGCCAGCAGAAACTAAAGCCCAAAAATGAAAACTCAGTTTGTCCCGATCATTGATTCCATCTCATGCGCTATAGCACACTGTGACCGATAAACTGGCACGTTAAGCACGAACCAGAAACCCGAACGAATTAGTCGGCATGCGATGATCATGTGCGCGATTGCGGTCCACTTGCCAAAGCATCGCGCTGCTGTGCTGAGAGAGAAAGCGAAATGGTTAATTTCCGCATCAGTCTCATATTAATTGTCACTACTGCGGCCCTGAATAAAGCCCAAGACATCAACCTACTTAGGTCGAAATTCTACGTTCCGTGTGCTATAGATGAACCGATGGACAACCGTCGTCGGATCGTTGTGTGATATACATCATGAGTAACCCCCTACAACGCCATCTTACAGCGATGCTCCATGTGTTGCACGAATATCGGGACTTACTCACGACCGTAGGCATTGACAGAAAGTCATGCGACAAATCCATGAGAAAAGTCCCTAGTTTCATGGAAGTTACCCAAGCGTGATTAAATTGTTCGGCTCGGTTGTTTTAAATGACTGGATAGTTACAAAACAAGAACTGCCTATTCCCAGTGTAGGTGTTAAATTTGGCTTTATCGACCTCTCTTCTTGCGTAGAAATCATCGTTTATTTCTGCTGTATTTTCTTCTTCACATAGAAAGAACGGTAAATACAGGGCCAACATTATGCGCGCGTCCCCGCACTTGGCACGTGCGAGCCGCCCATTGCCCCCACATGGTCTGTAAGGCTTAACTAGCCCGTGCGCCGGGTGGTACTCGTAAGCTTACGGTGTCCACAAAAATGTCCGCTCTATAGTATTGTTTATACAAACTCCCACGCTATCACAGCTAGCGCTCTCGAGTTCCCAGTGACGCAATCCGCTTTTCCAACAATGCCACTCGTTCTATTACTCGCTACGCTTTTTTCTAGACTCATGGCTGGCAGAAAGTCGCCGCTCAGTTTCGCATTTTCAAAGCAGCACACTTTTACGCTCTGCAGCCCGCTTTGTAGACCAGGAAGTACGCCACTGTTGCGCTAGTCGATTTTTTTTTGCGTCTGGGTGGCACTCTGTCGGTGCGTTTTCGCTCGCTTCGCCTTTGTGCAATACTCAAATGATTATGCTACTGCTTGAAACTGGATCATTGGGTGACTGCAGGAGTGTTGGCATTGCCCTCAGTCTGCGCGATTTTCGCGCCTCCGTTCGGACACAATGTGGCATACAGCAGCGCACGCCCGTTTGGCCGCCATTGTTCCCACGAAAAATGAAGGCCTCACAGCGTTAAAGGTGTGAGGTTGGTTGAAGGACACAAAGAAAAACGCAGAAGTGCCAAAGAAGGAATTGCTCTCAACTAACAATGAGGGCCTCCCACCTTAATCGTTTTGTTTCGCTTTTCATCGCTGGTGGCACATACACGCACGGTGCGCGATCGATCAAGATTTGACAGCTATTAAAAAAAGTTGTTACATAAAAGAATGACAATTAACGCACAAGTAATCGATCAAGAAAATCGCCCTGAACCGATGGAGAATTTCCCCACAGCTGAACACTTTTGTGAATGGTGTAAGACTGAACACAACAATAACATGGTCTTCACGGCGTGCATTTTTTAATACTTCTTGTGGGATATTGAAGATAAAGACTAGTGTTCCCTTTAAAAGATCCCCAGATACCCAGTATATGTAATAGGTAACTTTATTGCAAGTTGCCTCAACCATAATAATAGTAATATTTGATGGGTTTTAACGTCCCAAAACCAGGATATGATTTTGAGAGACGCCGTAGTGGAGGGCTCCGGAAATTTCGAGCCCCTGGGGTTCTTTAACGTGCACTTAAATCTACGTACACGGGTCTCTACCATTTTCGCCTCCATCGAAAATTCGGCCACCGG
Source organism: Rhipicephalus sanguineus (assembly GCF_013339695.2). Taxonomy (NCBI): domain Eukaryota; kingdom Metazoa; phylum Arthropoda; class Arachnida; order Ixodida; family Ixodidae; genus Rhipicephalus; species Rhipicephalus sanguineus. Next base: position 131,826,789 of record NC_051180.1, on the reverse strand, counting down.
GGCCGGGATTCAATCCCGCGACCTGCAGGTCAGCAGTCGAGCACCTAACCACTACACCACTATGGCGGGTTTGCCTCAACTATAGTTACAAAACATTTTCTTGTGTTAAGGAGTACAAAAATTGTGAAAGCATAAGGAAATGTAATAAATTGGTCCACCATCTTTGCACATTCACCAGAGAAACTGAAAAATGGCTGGTGTTTTCTGCGACTATAAAATAACAAATCAGGTAGCCAGCGCTTAAGTGTTTAGCGTCCTCGATGATGCAGATTAGGGCGGCAGATACCTCATTATGAAATAAGGGTGCACGCACTACTTTGATCTTTGCCATACATACATATTTGAAGCAAATTGCCTAAAACCATCCAGCAATATATTTCTAGGCCAGACAAACGCACACCAAAAAATAGACTGTGAATATAATGACGGCAGAATACAAAACGAAATAGGTTTTCTTGTCAAAATGAATTGATAGCAAAGCCTGCTCAAACTATACGGTGACTCTCCAGGCATAACTTTAGAATGGCTAGTTTATGGTGTTTAACTGGTGAAAGCTACTGATGTTAAAAATGGCGCCGTGAGAAAAAAATTATCTTTCTGTGTATAGTTTTTTGTATTTTAAAAAGCAAGGTTTGCGGCAGCTGTCTTTAAAAGCTAATTAGGTCTACTGAAGCAATTAAGATCAACTGGATAACTTGTTATCTTCTCGAAAAGGGACATAACTAAGAACAGTATTGGTGTATCGCTGTGAAATGTCATATTGTAGTGGTAAAACTAAACACAATTGTGTTTTGAGGCCCAAAATATAGATGGATATGTAACGTGGAACCACTCCGAATATTTATAATTGAGTAAATGACGCGCCGTAGGGCCCTTACTGCTGTGAGTTGTAAAGGACATTTGTTAAATACTTGAAGGCCATATTCTTGCAATTACATTTGCAATACCATCGCTAGTACAGCGTTTTCTACCAAATATACAAAATAGTTCTGGAGGCAACCCCAATTCTTGACTTGCGTGTTCGGTAGTGTCGCTCTCACTTAGGCGTTCCCTGGTGTATTCCTTGGGTTTACTTCGTGTTTTGCACGCTACCAAAGTAGATATCAGAGGCCACATAGAAAGAAACGCCGGTCTTAGATGTGATCCGCCAAGACCCACACCGATTAAAGCTGCTCGCAATCTTTTAATGAACTGAATAAATAATTTTCACTAATAATCATGACAGTTAATTATAAAATAAGCTGAATCATTACGTATTACTATCTCTCGACTATGAATTTCGAAAGCACCATCGACTGAATTATAGCCTTCATAGCTTCCCTGCGTGTTTGGGTACCCTGCGAGAAACTTTATGAGTTAAGCACATAAAAAATGAGTTATGAAATCGTGCAAGTCTGGGTCACAGTATTGCCACGCCCGCTCCTTTTATTTTGATGTGTTCGAGTTTGACCAGCAAGGACGGTTACCAACGCTCGACGCTGGCCGCGAAGCAGTGTTCGAGAAGCTTCACGATTTTAGTAGATCGTTTTGTTAAGATTGTGCGCCGCACGCGGATGTTCCAGCTTTGTCGAGAGATAAGGCCGCCACCAGCGATATTGCTGGAAAGTTCCATAGCGCCTGTATAAAAGCCGACGCGCTTGACCGCTTGTCAGTTGATCGACGGACGACGCCCTGTTCGCCGCTATCATTGTACAGCGTGTATTGCTGTAGTTCTGGTTCTCATTTCCCCGGCCACAAGTTCGGCCAAATAAACAGTTTCATTCTGCAAACGCCGACTGCTGTCTTCGTCGACGTCACGACCACGTGACAGTATTGCTGGCTGCAACCTTGCTCCTCCTGGTTTGGCTAGGTTGTACCGTCTCACCTCTTTCTTTTCCATCTATTGGTATTCTATACCATACATGGCTATGTGTGCTCTCTTTTGATTCTATCCTATTGTGCCTCTGTTTCTTTCTATCTCTTCACACACACACACACATATATATATATATATATATATATATATATATATATATATATATATATATATATATATATATATACTTATTTCTCAGCCTTTCAATCTTTTCATATTGGAACTCTAAAGTTTTTATGCAGGGGTTCACCGAAAATTTGGTGACCTATTTCCGTCACGGAAATGACGCCGAAAAAAGCACACGACCAGATGGCAAACAAAATTTCAACATAAAGGTTCCATCAACGGGAGTCGAACGCACGACCTATTGATCCGCGACAACAGATGCCGGGCACGCTATTCACTGCGCCACGCTCCCTCGCTGGAGCCGCCGTCTAAGAGAGGAAAAGGTGAAGTAATGCATTGTGACCGAGGCATCCGCGATTAGCTCCTGCAACGCGTCGTTGCTACGCGTCCGTCCCTTTTGGCGCGTTTTCAATAGGAGAAGTTCAATTTTGTCAACGCCTTAACATACCGTGAGGTGGCGACCTTAGCCCAAGCCTCGGCCTCGCTCACAGCACCCATCGATATTAAAAGTAGCTCTAAGCGCGCCTGGCTAGCTTGGTTGTAACGCCGCGTTCCCCGGTTACACTCGCCCTGAGAGAAGTAGCGGCCGGGCTAGAGGATAAACACGACGCGCGTAGCGTTTGCCTCTAGTACAGTGTACTACCTGTAGTCCCGACGTGGTGTTCAATAACTCTTTAACGTGCGGCAAGAGGGCGACCTTAGCCCACGTTCCGCGTCCAGTCTGCGTTTTTTCCTATTATGCGCTCCCCGGTAACTACTACAGCTACCACAAATATTTCTTCAATCATTGATCATGGATCTTAGTCGTCGGCATGAACCTTTGCCACTAAGCGTGAACGTGGGTGTATCCACGTTAAAGGTACTCTACCTGCCACCCACCAACAGGCATTGTGCAAGCTCTCTTATAAGAATGTACAGTAAACATTAAACTTCTTCTGTTAAGACACGGTTTACTTTCGTGTTATACCGATTCCTATGACAGTGGGATCAACCATGTTTTTTTCCGTTTCTTTCTATGCATTTCTCCCTTTCTCTTTCTTTCTCCGTCTTTCTAGGTTTTTAACACGAAAGTATTTTATACAGGGGTCCAACAAGGTTTTCATGACGCATTTCCGTCATGGAAATACCTCAGCAAAAAAAAAAATGCCATCAGATAGCAAAGAAAGAAACTAAGAAAACGTTCCGTTGACAGGAGTCGCACCCATGACCTCTCGGTCCGCGATGATGGCTAGCAGGCGTTTAACCGACTGAGCTACCGCCAAACACACGACGGAGGTTACGGGAACGCGCCTTTTATCTTTCACACTTTCCTCTCACAGTTCTTGGATGGAGGAATGGATGGATTCTATGAGCGTCCCACTTATAGCAGGGCGGTGACATGTGTGCCACCAGGCTCGAAAAAAAAAACATACCGTTGCTACGACCATCCGATTCAGCGTGTTTACAATGGAAGTGTAATTTCGTCAACGCTTTAACACACCGCGAGGTGGTGGCTTTAGCCCAAGCCTCGCTCATAGCATCCATCCATACAGTGTCTGTGTCTTTCTTGCTATCTCTCTCTAGTTGTAGTCGTTCTCTCGCCTTTATTTTTTTTCTCCTTCTTGTCTTTATTTCTAGTACTCTCTTTCCCTCCCTTTCTATCTATCTGTACTCGTTACTCTCCTCCTCACCCTCACATCTGTCCTCCTCACCCACCCTCTTGCTCTACTATACTACATAAGGCTATGATATACTCTGCTTACGTGGTGGGATAGCCGAGTGGTTAAGGCGCTCGTCTTCGGATCGTGGGTACGCAGGTTGAAATCTCGATTCCGCAAGAAATTTTTTCCGCAAGAATTTCTTTCTTTCTCTAACTTCATTTCTCTTTCCTTCCTTCCTTGACTCTTTCTTTCGTCCTTTCCTTCTTTCTCTCTCTCTCTCTGTACTCGTCCTTCGCCCATCAGTGTTATTGCGTCTTGCGTAGGTGAAATCGGCGCGCCTTTTCTGGGAGCAAAACAGATGAACAAGAAGACTACGATGAAGAAAACGAAAAGAGCGTGAGCCGTTTTATGATGATGATAATTTATATTCGCTCTGCACGTACGAACGGCCGACCTCAACAGCCACGCTGTTAAAACGTACAAATTACAATAGGGTTGGATCCTACAATGTTGTCCACCACAGATCTTTTTGATCATGTTTCAAGAAGGCTATTAGCTTCTCCCTTATTTATGACTATAGAGTGAAGTAAAAAATCGGCAAATCCCACGCCTTGTGAAAATCGGTTTCATGCGATGCAGCCAGCAAGTAGTTCTATGCTACATTTCTTGGCTTTAAGCAAGCGTTACGAGGTGGATCGACGTGTTTTTGTAAGTGTAGTAGCTGTGTGTACATGGTGGGCTTACCTGGCACGTCATCAACACCGGCGTTTAAGGGGCAACTCATGGTCTGACGTAACGTCGGCGCTCACGTTAGAGCAAATGCGTCAGTATTACTGAAACGACGTGCACTTTACGGTGCGATGGTGTGAACATCGTACATAACTTTTCTTAGCTTATTGCTCCTGGGTCGAGCAACGGTCGGGTATAGCATGCTGAGTGATAGGAATACACATTTTAATGTTTGTTCGACTGCTACCGAGGCGGAGCAAAGACTGGAGCCACAGGTGTTAACCAGGCATGAAGCCTGTATCGTAGGAGTACACATGTAGTATGTGTTGCTTTGTTATCAAATTAGATAGCCAGCACTACAACCACAATTGACGTTGCACCGACATTACACCTGCATAGGGTCCTTTTCCAAATCAGTCTTTAGACCTGCAGGCGTGGTTCTATGGTAGAATACCTCACTGGAACACAGAATGCTGGGGTCCGATTCCTGCTGGGATTGCATATTTTGTTTTTATTGCGATAGCAATTATATAGACAGTCTCGACGGGCTTTTGCCGTCACCGTTGCCGTCGCCGTCATGTCCTTCCGTTATGAGGTCCAAATTGATAAAATCCCCCCGCGGATCGTATGTTTTACCGCGGCTAAAAGCGCGCGAGTGGGGACGGCCGAAGCATAGATCAAACGAGCCGTCCCGTTGCCGTCGCTCGCTCGAAAGGTGCATGCGATAACATCACCCCGCTCGTGAGGCCTGCCGTCGAAGCAGACAGGATATGCCCCATCCATCTTTAACGAGCATGAAAAAAGACGCGAAGACGCGAGTGGGGAGGGGGGAGTGTCACGCAAGGAGCAACTTTGAACTTTGAAATCTGAAGGCGTGGTCGCGATCGCTGGCGCGCGCGCTATCTCGAAAGCCATCACATCGGGCGGCTCGTATACCCTTCTTCGTGCTGCGCTCTCAACGCGAAGTGACTATGCCGAGAGCGTCACTCCCTGAAGCAGCCGTGTTCTCTTACACCAGCGCTTTTTAGTTACGCGAGATCGGATACAAAACAGTTCGCTGCCAACCTCACTTCGTGTATTACTACAACTTGTTATCGCATTCATTGCTTCGCATTTGCGGTGAAACTGGGACTTTTTTGCTTTCGTCGAGTAAACGCTACCGGTGTCCGTATTTCTTAATGCTCTCGCATCTAAATTACCAATGTCTGTTGTCGCCCTTCCTGGGTAGATATAAAGTGGCAATCACCTGTGGCGCATACCCGCATACCACGGCCAGTGGTATACGGTTAGACATTTTGACCGCACAAAAAGGACGAGGACAGAGGGAGATACGACGACACGGGCGGTAATCTTTCAACTCCTTATTGCCCGTGTCGTCGTATCTCCCTCTGTCCTCGTCTTTTTTGTGCGGTCAAAATGTCTAACAGTAAGCACCAACTAGGCCAAACGCAAGTTCTCCTGAAGTGGTATACGGGTATGTGCCAAACGTGTCCGAAGAAAAAGTTTGACGGCGTACGCGACAGTATTTGCACAATAGATAGATAGATAGATAGATAGATAGATAGATAGATAGATAGATAGATAGATAGATAGATAGATAGATAGATAGATAGATAGATAGATAGATAGATAGATAGATAGATAGATAGATAGATAGATAGATAGATAGATAGATAGATAGATAGTGCTTTCTCGTTCCCTATTCCGGCTGCAGCGACATGAGGCCGAACACGAATGTGCGCGTAGAAAATCTAAAACAGACTACAAAATAATATTACTGATATTCTGTTGTTTATTTTAGGATTTTATATAATACGCAAGCTCTATCAGGATTTGTATTTGTATTGCAAGAGCACCGATTTTTGGGAGAGTTGGTTTTGCATAGCAGAACACCTAACCACGTGCAAACAAGGACAAAGGTAGGTGATAACAACACACGCGCTTTGTGGTGATCGCCTACCCCTGTCTTTGTTCGCGCGCACTTTGGTGTTCTGGCATGTATTTGTAACAGTTTACACTGACCTGTGACACACACGGCTTCCATTTCGCGAGCAAAGAGGCCTGTTTGAAAAACAATGCGTAATTGACTAATATTGAAATACAGCCACGTATTTGCTGGCGGGTCTCATTATCCGCCCTTCTTATTAGATTGACGACTCCCTGTTACTTGTATGCATTGACTCGGTATTCATCGGGGAGATGCAATACGCCATACAGGCAATTCTGTTTTTCTTTCCCCGGACGCCGCCGAAGCCACGCAAACTCGTTCAAGACGACTTCAGCAAATATTTCAAACGATAAAGATTCCACCCGGACGTAAAGTCTTTCGTACGAACTGATTCATGCGCCCTACTATGCGATGACAGCAGTCAATATATAATGCTGGCTCTTTCAGTACGAAATCGAAACCGGGAGAAGACTTACGATTGCAATCTTGACATTAGTTTGGACGGGACATCAAAAACGTGCGACTTCGCCTGTTCTGGCATCAAAAACAAAGAAATAATCGCTTTAGATTTCACATTTTGCATTTGCTGTATGTTAATATCACCAAGTGGAGTTACACCTGGACGACTTGTGTAATGTTACAGCCTATTTGCCTAGTTTTATTTGTTAATTTGTGTTGAACATGGAAGTAAATACGGAAGGCAGTGTATTTGGCAGTTTATTGAATTCAGTAACATATCTGCTAAATCTGTGCTTTTATAATGACGCGACACCAGCACTAATCAAATGTGGAGTAACGTTTCCAGGAAAGCCATGGCAATCATTCTTTTCGAACATGCTCAATAAATTAAGAAAAATTCACTGCACTGAAATACAGTACTTCCCATGTGGTCCCACCTGCCGCCGTTGACAGAGTACTTGCATTAACGCTGTTGTGGGATGAATTGAGGTTTCTAAGCATGAACGGCGCACTTAAATATTTCATTTGCAAGCACGGCCCTAAACTCTGCCTTCCACATGTATGCAGTTGTTTCTGCCGAGACGTCGAAAGTGGAGCCCACAAAAATTCTGAAACATAACCGGTAAACGAGACGTAACTTTTTTATATGACTACAAAAATTTCTGGCAGCTTCGCACTATTGGTGCCAGGCCTGAAGGAAGTGAGAGCTGGGCAGCGTTTTTTATTGTTTCTCTTCGGTTATCTATTTCTTTCCTCCTCTATTTCATTCTTTATCTATTTACCAGTTTCTTCTGTCTTTTTTTTCTTTTTATTTCTATTTCTCTTCTATGTTTCTTCCTATTTTTTCTTCTCTTTCTTTTTCCATTTCTCGCTTGCTTGCTCTATTTTTTCCTATTTTTATACGTGACTTTGCCTGCGTTACGGCAAGAGACGACAGCATACGACAGTCCGGGCCCCTAAAGTATTTCGCACTTAATATTATCATCAAGGCACTCGAAGAACAAGAGGAAGAAGACTTCTCCTTGGCGCGAGTGCGCGCTCATGATGCTACATATGGCTGTGCTATACGTGGTTTTGCCAGCATTACGCCAAGCTACATGGAACGATGACTGCATACGACATTCCAGGCCCCTAAAGTGATCCGCACTTAAGAGCACAAGGCAAAATAAAGAAAGGGGACGATAACACGTAACGAAGTCAATCTCATATGAAAACAAGGGTCGCAAGGGCATGCAGGCCAGGCAGCACTTGTCTGTGGAAAAATAAAGCAGTTATGAGCTATTGACTGAAAAGCAGGCGAAAACCTCAGCGCTGAGTTGCTCTGTGATACCGGTTAAAATCAAAAGAAACACTGAATTTTATGTCTGCTTGGCTGGCGGCTTATTGCTGCAGGTCGCAAACGAATTGCGAGGGGTAATTTAGCTGAAACCTTAAAGTCTCACTCTGTCACATAAGAAAGAACTCCAGGATCTACCTGTAATATGATTCACTTGTTATGCGGTGCAAATATAAGCACGGACTTCGATCTCCCCTGAAGCTAGAAGCTAGCTCGAAGACCATACCGGTACAGGCTTTGCATACGGTGGGGGGTGCCCAAACTATCTCAGTGAGGTTGTCGTGGATCCCAGTTTCCTCCTAATTGGTATCCGTGAACGATTGTAACGAAATAATTGCGAGCGCGGAGCTACACAGTGCTTAGTGCTTGGTTGATCGAAGCCCCTCACTTGGCCACTGGCTACAATGTGTTCTTTTCGGGTAAATCTACATTCGTCTCTTTAAAAAAAGGAAAAGCTACGGGAGCGCGTTTCTCGCTTTGTTTTCGCAACCTGATGAAGGCCACAGAGAACACGACGTACATTGAGTGTGATAGAAGAAGACGCATTATTTATCTGGTAATTCACTGAAATGCTGCGTATAAGGTTTCACTGCGGCGTTAAGCTAGTCACACCCACTTGTTCATTACTGTCACTCAAATGATGTCACCGCATTATGGCAAACACTTGTATAATTTTGAATGATTTCTGTCGTCCTTAACTGTATAAGTCACGAGAGCGACAATTTTTCCGATGTCATCAAAAATGGAGCCATTTCTTTTTTGTGAATTTCAAATAACATCATCACCTACTCATCTTGAACAGCCTGAAAATTGCTCTATTCTGGCTGCTATCCATTAGGAATGCATCAGGCACTTTTCCTTGTGTACACTCTAAGAAAATATTGAGTATTTGGGGAGTGTTTCTGCCACACAGCAATATACCTAATCTGGCTTGCTCGAGTTTCCTTTCTTGAAAACCCGGCTCTCGTCATTTTCCTATCAAGAATACTATGTCACGCTGAGAACGCGCGCGCAGTTTGTGACCGGCAAGTGCCGGGACCGCGGTGATAACGCGAGGAAAGTACGCGAGGTGGATAACGATTACAGTTGTGGGGCAGAAATACTCCCAACATACTCGATTGTTTCTTAGAATGCAGCTTTCATGAGAGCTACATGAAGAGGTCCAAATTTTCTATTGCCACGATGTAAAACTTTTGTTGAACCACACTGCATATCTGCGTGCAGAAAAGCCACTAATTATGTAGCATCAAACGAGGGTTATAAATCGTGCGAGGCATTCGCTGCCAACCAGGAATGCATAATAAAGCCATAGCAATACCACCGAGAGATCAAGTGACTATGAGCACGCTGTCACGGACGGTACGCCACTCTATCTGACACGCGTGCTCAGATTGCAGGCAGTAAACTTTGATGAAGTTACGTGCCATGCGACACGTAGGTGACATGCATAGCAAGCGTGACAGGTCAACTAAGCGCAAAACCTCCCTTGAACACGAGGTAGTACGCAATGCGTTCAGGCTAAATTTCCCAAGGGTAATCCCTTATTACAGATGGCTGCTGGAAGTCTTTGGAAGCGACCAATTTTATGTCTCCCTCTAGAAATCCCTTTTGCCGCCTACCTAAAGCAGTGGTGTGCCGCTTAGGTATCTCCTCCACAAAGGGCACTCATTCTGCTATTTCGCTCGTTTCATGAATGCTTGAAGCTTCAGTAATTGTTTCAGGCACTTGTGGTTGACGTTGATGCTTCTACCTGTCCATGACACCGATACGCTTTGCAGTGATAAGGGCACCTAAATTAAGTAACAGGGTAATGTCGTAATTGCAGTGATCTAATTACGTGCAATGAAATATTTTATTATTGGTTCTTGTCGATGAATGAATGCTAGATGGTTTCTTTTGAGCACATTTGCCGACAAAACGTGAATTTAGGCAACTGTTCATTCAGTAGGGTGGAAAGGTGGGCTAGTTGGTACAGCTCCGGATGCAAAGAATACTGCACTCATCTTGTAGTTTAATCTCTGCGGTTCGTTTTGTCGAGCTGTCTTTAGTTTATGAAAGTGCTTAGTCCTGACAATAAAGTCATATGTCTGTAACCAACTGTGAAGCGTTGAACACTAATCGTAACACTGTTAACAGCGCCAAACGAAAAATCCGTTGTTCTCTGAGAAGTGCCATGCTTAGCATGATCAAGATTTGTTGAACACATTAAGTCCTTATTCGTTTTCTTTTACGAAGCTGAGCGCAAGGGTCGCGTTCATTCCCCATTCAGAAACACCTCATTACTATTAAGGCGCACGTGCACTGTCAGTAAGTAAACAAATAAAAAAAAACGATGGACACCCGATATTGTTCGTGCACGCTAGGAGGTAAGGAGAGAATCATGAAGTTGCGTAACGACCGCAATAGGTTGCAAGCTAGGGGCATATCGCGTGCTCCGTTGCGTAGCGCCGGCCAGTTACGCTTGATGAGCCGCCCACTCTGTACTTGAACGCAGACCGGCAACTCATCCACCCAAGTGCGCTAATGGTATTCGCTTTCCCATCAGGAGTTGTTGCGTGGACAATCTTCTGGCTTCTGGTTGCGGAGAGAACTCAGCAGTGCGTGAGAGTGCGAGACGGGCTGCGTTATTGTGCCTAATTGTTCACACCGCACGTTCGCGCACGCTTTCCTGTTATCTAATGCTTGTACCTTTGTTGGCTTTCCACCTGACTATACGCCGCGTGTGACCACGTACGTGCTTGCTGAAAGCACTGTGGCAAAGGGCACGTTACGTTAGGGTTGCCCGCTCGGTACAGCCGCGGTGATTGAGAGAGTGGTCGCCAGTTATACTGCTTGTCGTTTCCGCTACAATCAACAATATACATTTCACAGTCATAGTACAGCGACCTGAGTGCAGTCAGGCCGAAATGATTACGAGACGACGATTCTACTATAAATGCGAACATCTTTGTCAAGGCATTCTCTTTCATCACATCTATGCGACGCTTTACGCCTACAACTGCCCAATCTGTGATGTACCAGACACACTGGCGCACCTACAGCTCGACTGCCAGTGGCGACAGGAAGACACGACTAGCGAGCGCGTAGCTCCCGCGATCATCAACATCCTCTCCGAGACGTGGGAGTTCATAATCTCCACCCAGGACCTGGACGGTCTACGACGACTTGTCACCAGAGCGCAGGATGTGATTGCGGCCAGAAGGTTCCTGGAATAAAGGACCCTCCCACTTTGAGTGACCCTGAGTTTGAAGGCTCAGAACAATCACGGTAATAAACGTTTATTTCATTATTTCATTCTGAAGGCATATCGATCGGGATATTATTATTCACAGGCTGAGCAACAAGGGGAGATTTTAAATGAAAGCTTTTGTGGACGGCAAAAATTAATGGGAACGCGTAACGGTTGCGTGTTTGGGTAACTTCGTCCACATGATTTCCTTTTTAGCCAGCGGAGGTTCAGAGGTAACACTTTGCGTCTAAGTATTCTCACATAGAGTAATAGAGAGAAAGAAAATGGAGAAGTGAAAAGCCAGGATGCTAACCAGGATGACTTTCCTGCCCTTCCAAGGCAGGAAGAAGACCAAATTACTCAAAAAAAAATAGTGAACACACTGACGCTTGAAACAGAACATATTATATGTCTATAGCAGTTCCCTGCTCTAAGTCACAGACGGTCACTCAGTCCTCCAACCTTCATAAATCGCAGCAGCCCTTGGCAGACTTTTCTCGCTGCTTTGTGCGAGACTATTGCCTTAGAGATTGCATAAGGTGAACATGTTGCATTTAGATGGACTAAGTCTGCCCAGAAGAGATGTCCTTTCTTTCCAAAGAACTGGCACTGCAGCGGAGCAAGTGTTCGATAGTCTCCTCGAGACAGCAATACCTGTATTTGGCAAGTTCAGCCACGCCACTGAAAGACGAGTATGCATTGATGAAAGCCATATATCCTGAGCTACGCAACATTGCACGGCCTCTTCAAGTGACGACCAAGCAGTAACCGTAGTTGCATGAATGGGTAGAGACAGTGGAACAGACGGTGAAGAAATCAGCTGCTTACTACTTCTTCACGGTCACGGGGTGCGCTTGGATGTTTAACTGCGGGAATCCTTGAGAAGGTTTGTTACTTGCTGTGCCTTCGTCACAGCGTTGTCAGCAAGGTCGCAGTCGTAGCAATGGTCCCTCATCTACTGAAACATGACGTTGCATAAATGCGCGATCAGTCTTGGTGCATTTCTCGTATTTCTGAAACACGTTTTCTACAGGAACCGCTACAACAGGCCGACAAAAGACATTTTAAGTCGATCGTCGTTCGGCAGAATAGCCGGTTGTTAGTTCTGTAATCAAAGGCACATCGGAGAGTGAGGAGCTCCGAACCGGTCAATATTACGACGCAAGACATTTTATACATTGGTGATCGATGATCAGCTGAATAGTGACCATGTTGAGTGATCCGCACCAGATTAAGCCATCAAAAACAGTTAAAACTAAAGTTAACCTCGTAGATAAATCCGATGATGGTGGGAATTCGGCAAGTAGCGCCCTCTAACCTCCAAAAATGACACTACTTCACCGGCAACATCTTTCCCATCCTATTCGAAAGTGGACCCTGCTGCTCGGTTGAGGTGGTCGAGTTGGCATTAGGTTAGGAGAGTATAGCTCCAGTTGTTCCTAGGCTGAGCAAAAAACGTTGCTTCGCAATTGAGGTTCCGGGAAGAAAGAGAAGAGAAAGCTCGCTCGTCGTTGCACGCCGGTCGAGTACTCGTACGGGCAAGGACGGGGAACGACCATAAATTACGGCAGCCCGCAAAATAGCGTTCGGTTCGCATACTTCCGCTTTAAAGAAAACCACGTTCGAATGGCGGCTGCGAAAGCGTAGCGCCGGTTTGAATTATGTGGGCCCCTGCCTAAGGGCCCGCAAACAATTGGCTCCAGCGCGCCTTCCGCTCGCGCAAAAAAATATCTGCAGCGGAGAGCGAGATGTCCGCCAACGTATAGTACAAATTGAAATAATGACGTGCGAGCTTGACGTGTATTGGTGATGAGTTAATAACATGAACGCGAATATTATGTAAGAGCACGCGCTTTTGAATGCCGCCCACTTCCGTTAGTGCTTTCGAGGAGGGAGAGATATTTCAACTGGCTCAGCCCATTTGTGCGAGACGATGTGATATTGGACGACCAGGTAACACTAATTGCCAGTGGTGGAAGATGGTACTAATGAATGTATTATTACGATGTTGTAAATTGTCATACCGTGGGTGCATTAAATTTCCCATATCCTCGTCTAATGTCACCGACACTTGTGTGTGTGTCATAAAAATAAAATATGCAAGTCAAAGCAGTGGCATACAGGCCGTTACTGCATTCCTTTTGATATATAAGTAAACACTCATAATAGTGAGAAAAAATATCAACTTTGTTATAGCCAGTATCAAATAAATAAATAAATAAATGATTATCTTATTATTCTTACTTTTTACCTATACATCAAAATGAATTCAGTAAGAGGCTATGCCCAACCCACGAATTGAATTTTTTTTTGGCACGAAGTGTCGATGATAACTTTACACATTAAATAATATTTGCGATTTTGTTCTTAACGTTAGTGCTGATGTCTGAGAATCTGGATAATAACCTGCGAAATATCGTATCACAAAATGAGCGAAATACGTATGATTTCTGTCGCGCTCATTGCAAAATGCCAGTGCACTTACGTGCACTTACTGGCTAAGTATATAATCTTCTTCGGGAAAATACTTAGTTGAAACAAGGGAAAAACAAGCTGCCCTGAAAAATATTCACTGTCTCTCACAATTCCGATGTATATGATTATTCAAAAAACGCCAAGCCTGCATGAGCTGCATTGGTGCAGGATGAGTGCTACATCAAATGTGATGATATCAAAATCTCTCCGCTTGAAATACTAAAAAAATTATTTTGATAAAGCTAATTGAAGTACAGGTAATTAAATCTTTCACTGCATCAACAGTAGACGTGCGTAAGCAAGAGCGCTCGTGAGAAATGAATCAATCCAGCACAATGCGGTTCTCTGAAAACTAAGAATTTTCAATAGATGCGCAAGCGAAATAAAATTCATGAGGGTAGTATATCGACAGGATAAAGCAGTCGGCCCGACAGAGCTGAAATTGGTCAGACGGGTTACATTTCAAGAGAAAACAACCATATCAATATAGAAACTATGAACACGCACGCACGCACGCACGCACGCACGCACGCACGCACGCACGCACGCACACACACACACACACACACACACACACACACACACACACACACACAAGAATGTTCTAAATGGCATTTTTAAGCACGTCCTCGTATCACGCAGTATCATATGTACGACTAAAACAAACGCTAACCCCAAATAGAATTATTAATCATATCAAGCTTAATCTTGTTGAACTATTAAGCGTTTCATTAATTACAGAAGCTAGTATTATCAGTTGGATAGCAATGCGGGGGTAAATTCGCCGCCGCTCGAAATTGAATAAAGCACAAAAGTTCAAGCGAACGCTCTACTGAGAAGTGGAAGCAAGCCGAAAGGAAGGCATATGCAGCGTTGAAGCGTCCGCGCTCTTAATTAAGGAATGTAGGCATTTTACACCAAACTCTATTGTCCGTTATTTCTGTGTTATCCGTGTAGGCAACAGACAGCTTATTCTAGTTAGCAAACTCGTTAAGAAGTTCCATTCATGAATGGCTTTGTACATAGTCTGGACAACTACAAAAATTTTGCTTTGTGTGTTTCGATAACGTGCGCCCCTTTTGCGGAACAGCTTGAAGGGAGCACAACGCGCGAACGAAAACCTTTGTGAATACCCTTGTTATGTCGGAGTTAACGACGCTCTAGTTATTCGACCTTTATTTATCGCTCATTTTCGAATACCTTAGTGTAATTAGTACTCAGTGCTTGGCATTAACGAAATAAGAGAAGTATCCTATTCAAAAGACGGCACTGGGGAACCACACCTCCACAGAGACTCCATACTCCCGACCTTGCGCGTAAGAACCAACCAACAAAAAAAAAGCGTGAAGCGAAATCTCGGGCAATGTTCCGAACCTGGAAGAGGGGACAAGCAGACAAACAAAATAGCATTACTAAGATACAGCCATTGGTGAGTGTATGGGTTGTCCATTACATAATTGCACAGCCAGGCCATACGCGTTAGGCGCACAGCTGTAAGTTTAATGGCCCGACAGTTGGTTGCACAAAGGATAGCGTGTGCAGAACATTCGGCGTGAGTCAGATGACGTGCGCCAGTTTTTGTCGATATGTTTTATTACCTGGCCTCTTTGAGAGAATGGGTTGTGAGGAACATCACATTAAAGAAACATTTCGATCTAAGCTAAAAAAAGGACAAACAGGCGAGTAAGCTAAGATAGCAGCTTCATAAATAATGAACTGTGATAATGGGCCTTTCTAGAAGTGTAGGCTACGATCCTCATTGCCACATCTAGATCACAAGACCTTGTCTGCGTGTCTTCTTCATTGTCAGTGTTTCGCCTTATTTTGTTGCGCCGTTTCATAAGTGTGAACCCTTACCAACTCGGCCAACTATCAGTGCATCAAGAGTTCTCAGTAGAATAAATATTTTGGGCACAAATTGTTGGAAGACATATTGTCGTCAATGACAACAAGCCTGCAGAGTTTGTACCTAAATCAGGGGATCAGTTTCTGCCAAGATGTCTTCATATCATCTATGTTTCAACAAAAATGCACGACCGTCTCACAGAAGTTTGGACTTTATTATTGCAACGTAAGCACTCTCTGACCTGGATATTCTTTTTGCTGTGGCTGCATGTATCTTGTACATACATGTGGCTCTTACCGAAAGAATCTAAACGGCCTAGAAACCTCTTAAGTGAAAAAGCGCAAGTACATCGAATTATTTGAAATAGCGACCAGTAACCGTTACACAAACAATATGAGCCTGATGGTGTTCAATTACTACTTGCAACGTCACGCGCAAAAGTCGAAAGGAACAAAAAGTGAATACATACGTAATAGCACGACGTATCTCTGTAATAACTAAGCTCTTAAAACTTAGCCCTCACTCACTGTTGCGAGTCCCTTTATGCCCAGACTACTTTGACGCTGACGTTCTCAGTCCTGAAAGTACGAGCTTCAATTTCGAATTTCAAAACATTTTCTATCTGTAATATAGCTATAGCAATTATATGGACACTCTCTGCGGGTTTTCGCCATCGCCGTCGTCGTCATGTTCCATATAAAGTCCAAATTGCGCGTCGTGTATTCTATCTGCGAACAAAAAGCACGCTTCCCGCGCGTTATATATTCTACATGGGCAAAAAAAAAAGAGCGCGAGTGCTGCCAACAAAGGCGGCGAATGAGAGGTAAAACGTGCCGGCCATCCACGTCACGTGAAGGGCGCATGCGATAACATCGTTCCGAATGCGAGGGCTGCCGTTGATGGTTCCTCAAGCAGAGAGGAAACACCCCGGCATTGTTTCGTCGAGGAAAGAAGCATGAAGGTTACAGATGGGGGGTGGGGAGGGTGCAAATTTTGCCATATTCTCTTATGCCAGCGTTTTGCAGAGTTAGCTGCTAGCCTTACTTATAATATTCTGATTTGTTCTGATAGCATTCTCTGCTTCGCCTTGGCTGCTAAATTATGTTTTCACAGCGGAAATATTAAGCTCTACGTAAGGCCGGGTGGCGTGACCTGAATACTATCACCATCATGAACCGGCACGCGATCTCTTCGTCGTCTTCATCTTCATGCTCTTTTTCACCTTCTGCTTCGTTCTGTGAACAGGTGCGCCTATTCGTCCGGCGTGGGCTGCAATAACTCTGATGGGGAGAGAACGAGTACAGAAAAAAGGTAACGAAAGACATGAAAAGAAAGAAGAAGAGAGAAATATAAATAAAGGAATGGAAACAAGAGAGAAAAAGATAAAACGATAGAGAAAGAAATAGACAGAGATAGAAATAAATGCACAAAAAAATTGAACCAGCTCTGCTTCGCGGACACCGATGAAACAGCGAAGCTGGTGGCGTTCTCGTCGTCAGGTTAACGCATTTCTGTGTTTTGCGTTTGAGATATGTTGTATCACTGCTCTTTACTGAACACTCTTTGCTGAGCTTTGAGGTGGCAGTACAGTTTTATTGCATGCTAACCATACCACTCTCATAAACAGGTTTACAAAGAAGGTTTTGCTTAAAATGCTCCGATAGGTTGCATCACTGTTCTTTAATAAACACTCTTTGTTAAGCTTTGAGGTGGTAGTAAAGCCACCACCTTTTACAGCCACAAAGTTTCACGTGACAATGGCGTGACTATGGAAACGCGCACGCCATTTGTTGGGCTAACCGTTGCCTTCTTCCGTTTTAGTGGAAATTGTGTGTAGTGGCATTTACCCACTTTCTGTGGCACATACGCGTTTATGGTTACGATAGCTTTCTGATAGGCCGCACAGATTTCTGTGGCACATACCCGTTTCTTGGGCTAACTGTTGCTTACGTCTTTAGTGAACCAATGGTGAGTAATGGGATTTACCGAATGTCTGTGGCGCATAGCTGTTCATGATGCCCACACGAGTTACCTCGGATGACGGACATGAAAGGCTCGACCGAGAACAGCTTCGCTGTTAAAAGTAAAAAAAAAAGAAACGAAGCACAGCGATATATAGTATAATATAGCAATGGGTGGGAAGGGAAGTAAGTGTAAGGAGGAAGGAAAGGTCAGAGGTCAGAGGGTAAATCATAGCATAGTGTTTATAGTAGGGGACTCAAACTGACTTCAACTAGCGGGCCGCAGTCCCGAAATTTAGTCCCGCAAGGGCTGGGACAATAAACGAGATTTAAGGGAGGAGGGGGGGGGGAGAGGTTTGAACAAAATGTCACCGTTTGAAAGAACGCGTTTACATATTGCATATATTTATAATTTATCACAGGAATTCGGTGTCAGGATTCGAGAAACGTATTGACACTAATCTGAATAACTCAAATATGGCCGCCAATTGTGAAATTGTGATTTTGTTCCGCGGTTATGTTAATTCCTCAGGAAAAAAGAATACTTGAGACAAGTCGCATCTCTGTAGCTTACCCGAATAAAGCGTGATAATTCGCAATAGGCATAACAAATAAAGTAGGCGCCATTTAGCATATTCCAAAATTTTTATTCCTTGTGAAGCCACCGGGCGCTAGCGAAATGCCCGCGGGCCGCGTGCTTGACACCGCTGCTTTATAGTATACTATAGCAAGGGGTGAAAGCGAAGTATGGGTGAAAATGGGGGAAATGAGGAGGTTAACGCCACCAGCTCCATCGCTTACTCAGTCTTCGCAACACTAAAGCGTAGGTGTCCCGATGTTTAAGAGCGGTGCTGTTTAGCTCTCCGTAACTTGTGCTCCGTCGTAAAAAAACTATCGTCATCATGAACCCGCACGCACTCTTCATTCTCTTTACAGTGAAGATGTTTAAGCTGTCGGTAACTTGTGACAAGTGTTGCATTGTGGGCTTCTTGGTGAATCATTTGAGCAGCTTTGTTATACCGCAAAGCCAGACACGGACGCGAGAAGGCACATGAGGACACCCACAAAGCTACTAGCAACAACGTGTTTCTTCGAACAACATATTTCATTGAATTGCGTGTTTAGAATAACGTTTTAACTGCGAAGCTGTTTACGCCAGATGTTAGGCCGGTCGGTGTGCGCAGAGAAACCTCGACGAGTGATGACGTAGCCATGCGTCTCCTAGCAACGGTTTGTAGGAGGGAAAAGTGGCGTAGAGAATAGAAGAGGAGAGGGGGAGAAAACGAAACAAATAAAACCAAATAAAGCTTCTTGGCGAGGCGGTATTCGATCCCGGGTACCCACGGCTTGAAGGCGAGCGTCGTAACGACTCGGCTACTCAAGCAGGCAGAAGAACAAGCATTTATGGGAGCGATAGGATTACCTTGCTACGAGCGAGGGAAATAGAAAAATAGAAGGAGAAAGAAAGGGAAACAGAGAAAGTAATTAAGAGAAAGAGAGAGAAAGAAAGAATTATAAACGAAGAAATCGACAGAGAACGAAAGAGATAAAGAGATGAAAGACAGACGAAGAAGGATAAATAAATAGAGAGAGAGAGAGACTCAACTTTACTTTCCCAGGCTTAACTGCCCCTCTCTATGTTCATGTGGCTATATCTAGGCTTCAATGGCTGTCTCGAGGCTTGGCTTGGCTTGGCTGGTATGCAAGGAAGACCGCCCAGCTCCGGTGTTCCTTTATGCTTTGCCCCACCAGTGCGAAGCTGCTCTCACTTTTTTTTTGCACTTTCACGTTGAATGAACGCACATTTCGTTAAGTTGCATAGCCTTTATTTTGGATCACGTAGCCGTTGATTGCTCATACTTTCCTGGAGGCCACTACACTTGCTCAGTATTGCCTTGTGATCGCTGTGGCAGAGAGTCAGAGGTTCAGCCATCGTAACGTCGCGAACACCCAACGAGGTCAACGGCAAGCTATCTACCTTTTGTACTGTAAACCGTTACGTGTGCTCTCCGATACCATGTGCATCCGGTGCCTGACTCACAGTCGCTGTCATAACTATATCGCAGTTTTGGAACTTTAAAACCCAACAATGACTAAGTAATATTTATTATTACAGTGGCGGTGCATACGTCATCGAGGGACAGACCGTCAATTATTGACACACGCATAAACTCGAATGAACGGCAGTCGAGACTCAACCAATCGCTCATCCACGGCGTTCAGCTTGGGCAGACCTTCGGACATTGGAGGGCAGGTATCTTTCCGGACACGAAGGTGCATGTACCGCACGCTTGAACCCCAGCTTGACTGTGTGCGCAGATTGTTTCATATACAGCACCGATGCGCAGGTAGGTGCATTAAGCTTTTGGCTTACCTGCAGTTCGTTTAGAGCGCTCACGGACGAATCAGTGAAATAAAGAAAGCTTCATTTTAATGATATTAAGGCTAGAAAGATTAAGAGATATATTGTGCTGCGCGAATAATGCTGTAGTGCGAAACTACAAATAAGCAATTACTCAACGTGCTCGGAGTTTTGCCTGCTGAAATCGTTTTCGCGTTGTCGTTTGTTTGTCAATACAAGGCTTCATTTCAATGCTTCAGAAACCGCCTCTATAAATTCAGCGTCAATGTTGGTGGTCATGTCTGACACAAGAGCTGCGCCAAATCTATATAACGTCCGTATGCTGCATCCGCTGGTGCGTCCGCCTTCAGTCGCTACATATTCTTACTCAGACACACGATCCGACGGGCAAAAGCAAAACTGCATTAATGAGCGCCATGCATACAAGGGCTCTTTTGCAACGCCAGCCTGCGCACGCTATACATTGCGTCTGCGTCGCGATAACGTCTTCTTGCGCGGCCTAATCGTCGCGTGCAAACACGACCTCGTCGGGGCTCAGCGGAGATTTGCATCGGCACTCGCCGTCAGTTCCCTCTCTACATCACGCCAGTTATGTTCATTGGTATGGAGGTTGGAAGCTGTGCGGCAGTGGCACACGCTTTGCACTGCTTCGGTATCAGTATGTGCTAACTGGGGTTAGGATTAGTGACATACACTCGCGAGCGCTAAATGCACTGACCTCTCAGTAGATGCAAATTGGGCAACCACTGTCCAACATCATTTGGCATGCCCGATTACTTATTCAAACGTTTTCGCTTCGGTTGTCTTTGGTGTCCTAAACGGTAGCAGTGAGAAAAAGGAAGCTCCTCCTGGGTCTATAATTTCTTATCTCATGACAGTCCCAGAATAGGCTTTTTTATGTATCGTTCTTAATCGACAAATTGAACCAATTGAGCGCAGAATCACAAATGATACAAAAGTGCGAACCGATAATCCTGGGCTTCAAAGAGCACCGAAATTCTAAGCGTTGCCACGTTCATGCAACCAACACTGCAGCGCACGTCTTTCTACTGGCCACGTTAAATAGGTACAGTGGTAAAGCACTGCTTGCGTCCAGACAAGATGCGGCTTTAATGGGGACGGGGAATCAGGTGCTCGCGAAGGAGTGAACAAATATTCGGTCGGCGAAGGAGAACACCCCGCACAGGCGTAAAGCGCACGGCGTCGTTTGCATATGCCAGCTTTCGAAGCAGCCTGCGACCACAATGTACGTGCGCACGTGTTTATGCCCTCTATCATCACGAAAGCGCAGAGACAGTCACTTCGAGAGTATTCACTTTCTGGACCGAGAGCCTGGTCAACAGCGCCATTCTTTGTGTAAGTGTGGGTAGGGGAGCGAGACAGAAAAAGAGTAAAATTACGGCGAATTGACAATAATGTACAAAACTGGAATAGCACTAATGTTTATTGTCAGCACGCATGTCACGATGCTGCAATTTACAAACATAGGTTACAAAAAAGAGAAAAAAAAATTCCTTGCGAGTTTTGCTGCTGAGCATTCTTAGTCAACTCGCAAATTTCTACATCAAGGGTGCTCACCTACAGACCCAGAAAGTAGTGGAGGTGTTTATTGGTTAGTCGGGAAGGCAAGTCTGATTTGATGAACTTCATTATCGAGAAAGTCGGTTCGCAGAAATATGCACTGCCGAACCCTGCTATCGTTGCCGCTACTAGTTTCTTCGAACTCGAAAATTTTGTGCCTGTGTGGCCAGGGTAAAACTCCACAGTGTCTTCCGCATGGAATGCGTCCTTCAGCTCATCGTCTGTCTGCTGCTCAGCCAGTTCCAAATTGATACATTACTGGGACCTCCACGAGATTCACCTCAAAAAAGATTCTGTAGTAAACTTCAAATTCAAAGATTCAGCCGGAGGTGTGGTGTTTGCATAAAACACACACTTTCGTACTGCTAGCATAAACTGTGCAATAACGAACCAGCGCGACCGCATCTTTAAATTGCTGCGTTTATTGGTATGCAGATAACCAGTTATTTGGGTTAATACATTTTCTTTAAAGAGCAATACATTATAACAGGCTTTACAGCAAGCTTTCTTGCGAAGTGCTGGACAACAAAACACCTTATCTGTTATTGTTTTATTGATTTGTCCCCCCTCTTTTTTTTTTAGTTAGCTTCGCCAACAACGGTGGCGGCACATTGTAGAAACTGTCCGTATTTGCCAGATGCGCCGATAAGTACTTACACGATCCACAAATGTTTCCAACGGTCTTTGTGTTTCCGTAACAACTTCATTTCTAACCTGGAAACTTTTGGTCATTAGTGTGTCTTTCTTT
This sequence comes from Rhipicephalus sanguineus, assembly GCF_013339695.2. Lineage (NCBI taxonomy): Eukaryota > Metazoa > Arthropoda > Arachnida > Ixodida > Ixodidae > Rhipicephalus > Rhipicephalus sanguineus. Next base: position 131,804,494 of record NC_051180.1, on the reverse strand, counting down.
GCGACAGTCAATGTAGTTTTGTTCACGTTATGTTTTTTTCTTTATTATTATGGAACGCGTAGTATCTTATAGGCTGCCACATTTGTGGCTTCTCTTACGCGTCCGCTGTTGGACCGTCATTATGGCAAAACTGTGGCATTCAAACGTGCTTAAGCATATTCTTATTTTATTATTACTAAATGCACCTTCGTTAGACTCATTTGTTCGCCATTTCGCTTATTATTACGTATTACTTCGCTCATGTTTCAGGCGCCTTTCTAATTACCAATACGTTATCTAAGCTGCCGGCACTAACACAGGAACAAACGTAGAGTCTGACTACAATAAAAAAAAAAACAGATCCTGACTCGCTAATCGAGTTTTCTGAAAACGATTTTCGATTACCTGTGATTCACGTGGAGAAAAACGCAGGCGAAAATAAAATACGAGATACGAAAATACGAATAATGGAAAGGCGAAAGCGGGGAGGAAACAAAACCATTTAACGACTAAGTAACGTCTCACCCTAATCCCCTGAATCGCCACCGTTTCTTGCGTTTCGTAAGACCACTGTGAGGGGATCATTAGTGCTCGGCAGCCCAGGCACATTGAGGGCCATTGCCAAAATACGCGTGGACATTAAGCTTACTTTTAGGAAACTTGCGACTAATAAAGAAAGCTGAGTAAAGCGAGACAGTTATTGTTATTATTATTATTTTTTTTGCGGAACGTGCTTTGCTCTGCCTGACGGTATCCTTGTGTGAGGGCGCATTAGGAAACGAACTGGAAATCCCTAAATAATGCCCTGGTTTATTCTTACTCGCACCGTATTGAAATTGTGAGGCGTCGATTTCGATGTCCTTCCCAAATAAAGAATGATAACACTCAGAGGTAAGTTATATACATACGTAAACTTTATAACAATGCAATAAAACTTGACCGCGCCGTGAGACTCAAACCACCCCCTAAAAAACGCAACGGCAACAATACCTGCTCTAACTACGAAGAACTCTGGTTGGTTGTTTTACGGGGTTTAACGTCCCAAAGCCACTCGGGTTATGATAGACGGCGTAGGGGGGATCTGTGGATATTTTGTACCACCTGAGGTTCTTTAAGGTGCACTGAAATCGAACAGTACACGGGCTCCTCCCATTTCACCTCTAAGGATATGTGACTGCCGTGTCCAGGATCAAACCTCTGTCCTTATGGTCAACAGCCGAGCACTAGGCCACTATGGCGGCATCCAAGTGTGGAGTGGTATATGCATGTGCTGAACCCTTTCGCTTAGGGACACTTCTGAACAGCGATGCGAATGATAACTCTTCTCGTACTTCAGCTTTCTGATAATTGTACGCAAGCCACATTGTGGAGGGAAAGATATCTGCCGGGATATGCTCTCGCCTCCCTCCAACCTCTTTCCTTAATCACCAGACCAGTACTGCAAGACGACACCTCGTGCCGTCCTCCCTATAGCTGCAAGCTGTGCAAAACGCCAATATCTGCATCGTCCATGTTCTACCGCACTGATTCTACGAATAATCAAAATAAGAAAAAGAAATGTGGGAATGCAGGAGGCAGCAAGCAGGAGGGGCCATGGCGGGCGAAGCCAGGTCGCTTGAATCCAGCGCCATGCAATCGTAAGTTGAAATCAGTGAGACCTTTCAAGTTTAGTTTAGTTTAACTACTTCAAGCGTGTACTCACCAGGAAACGAAGAACGCGAGTACGCATTTGGCACAACCTCTTCATTCTGGATCTAAACGATGTTTCTTTTGTGTATTTCCTTTTAGTTTTTCAAAGAGAGCCTTGCTCTGGTTTAATCGCATGGTCTAGTGCCAGCAACTTCTCCGTAAGCTCTACCGATGACTACCGTGATCTTCTTTCGCTCTGCCGATAAGAAGGGCGCTTTTGCTAAAATGTGTATTGTGTTCCAAGCCGTAGAGCTCATTAGCAATGTTGATTTATATGTCGACCAACAAAAGAGAGAAGGCACTGCAGCGCACCATTTGTGCAACATGATTACGTATTATGGCTCTGTAAATCCACCCACAGTGCATGTACTTGCCTATACCGGCAGATTTCTTTATATGTGTATGTTGATGTTGAACGGTCCTTGCCATCAGGCACGAACAGCAGGGACAATTGATCTGTAGGCTGGACACTTTTGCATCTATGCAAAGGACGTTCCGACTTTACATAGAGGCTTTATGTCTCTAAAATTCTGAAACCTTTGTTCTCCAATATAAAGTCATGACTAGATTTTTTGTTACTTGTACTGACTGCTAAACGTCTGTGATGTCATTAAATTGCAAGTACACAGAGCGTTTTTGTTGCACTTTATGTTCTATATTCATTTCCGAATGCAGCAGCACAGGCTTATGTATATTCAGCCTTTCACTGTTAGAATTGTCGCATTATTCATTTGCAGCGTTAAAAAAATACGACACTGCAAATCATCATTAAATATCAAACTGCAGCCTCATATATCCCGGCAAAAAAACAAATTTTCTTTTTACTTAACGTGAACATTATCTTCGTTTATGCATTTTTCAAGACTGCAAGTTCATTCGCTTACAGCGAGGCTTCATTGAATAACATGCCTGCAAATATTCCTTTATTTATACTGTTATTTATTATCGTTTATTCATAAGGTGGTTATGCGGGGCAGTGACTCGAATTTATTTGGCGCTGATAATATATTTTTTTCAGGCATTTGCAAGCTGCATATTTTGACTAAAGCTTTCCCGATCAAGTGAGCAATCTTTTTAAGATTAAGCGTCACAATTGAAATATACTATATAGTATTTTTCTATGCCTCTTACACTGCCCTATATCGATTCAGATAGGCAGCCTCCAAATATACAATGTTCACGCACAGATATCGATCGTCCGTCATAAAAGACACCCCCTTCGCTCTCGCCGACTCATTCATAGAACACATGGGCGGGTTACAACTAGTTATTGCCAGATATATCAATAGTATGAGGCGTTTTACCATGCTCGATTGGTGTTCGTTTATAAGAAAAGCTTTCAGACAGCCCTCTGTGCTTGCATGCGACAGGTCCTGTTCCGGCGGGAAGTGCCAAAACTATTGCTGCTTGTAATTTTGATCTGTATATATATACGTGCAGCATTTCGCTTCCGATATCACAGCGCTCTTTTGTTCTGTGGTAATCGCGTATGGCTTGTTTCAGTTTTATTTTCTTGTTAAGGTTTACTTCTACACCCACATGCCTCTAGCATTTCCCCTGTATTGAAATGCGACAACCTCGGTCGGGATCGATCTCGCGGCTTTCAGGTCAGCAGCCGAGCACCGGAAGCACTAAACCACTGCGGCGGCTAATATTTTGCGGTTCTGCAGCCTCGCGTCAGAAAATTTTAATAGCTCTCATGCGTACTTCGTCTCCGTGAATTATAAGTTATAAATCATAGACGTCGTGGAAGAAAAAGAGAAAAATCACAGCATATCCACGGGGTGAATGATGATGAGTGGGGCGAAGCTACGGAGGGAATCATCTGTAAACCGTGAAACTCTTCCGTGAAATGCGCCCAGTACATAATATAAAGAGTGTGAAACATCGTGTATATATTAAACATCAAACTTTTATTGTACTGTTGGTTTACGTGGTCCCTTCATTATCACTTGTGATCGGTGAAATGCAAGGAAGAAGTCCGCTCCCGAGCGAAAGAGCGCCAAGAGCGACCGCATTCCCCGCTCGCCCTGTGCGATTTAAAGGCAAGGCTAGAGGGAAGACAGGACGCGCGTTCCACGACGCGAGGTCGGTAGCATGCCCAACGAAAGCCAACGGAACGCGATCGTGCAAGTGCTCCGGCTTCGCATCGCCTCATGGTTCCATTTAGCGTCCCAAAACCAAATATATTGCTCAAGGTGTGCCTTGCGTTTTTCGTAGAAATAATTCTTTATCATGTACATTAAGACGGAAAGTTGAAAGCTCACTAGAGTGTATCGCCCGCAAAGTATGTCTTTTAGTGTGATTTAACTCTCGTACGGCAGGGTCCTCGCGCCGTTGCCGGTCCACCTCGCCCGTTGACGATCGGGAGAGGTGGCTACATACAAGTACTACTACTACACTTTAAGAAAAACATCTAGCGTTCTTTCGTTCTGCTTTTACAAAACATCTGGCGTCTTTCGTTGGTTTATTTCATCAATCAACGGCGTTTTGAACAAAATTTTTATTGTTTAATCGCGCACAGGAGAAATCTCACCAGGCACTACCTTGGAGGTAAACAATGGCTGCTAATGGGAATGAGAGACAGAAGAAGTCGGCTTTTAGCTAACACTTACACTTCTACTTCTACTAACGTTTCCTACTGGAACATGCCAATGGCTGCTAATGGGGAATGAGAGACAGAAGAATTCGGCTTTTAGTTAACGCGCACGCTGCGAATTTTTTATTGTTCAACAACGCACAGGAGAAATCTCCCACCGGCACCACCTTGGAGGTCAAAGCGTAAGACTTGTTACGGACTACTACGATGACTACGAGGGACGAACGGGTGCCGCCTTAAGGAGCTTCGCCCCTAAAAAATGAAGTCATGTCTTACTATCATGTTTATATAGCACGTAGGCGCAAGTCAACGCTGTTTGAGCAGCGTCACTTAAGAAAATTTGGTTCGATGTTACACGTTGCCTCTGTTTCATCTCATTATACAAAAGAGAAGAACGCTTGAGGCTCATCAGTCGATTTCGCGGGCATGCTTTCTTGATGAAGACCTGTCAAAATGGGGGGAAAGTTTCAGACAAAAAATGACAGTCGTTTCGTTTAATATAGAGCCAGTATACAAAGTACATGTCATTAATATTTTTTCAGCATATTGTTTTATGTATGGCGTTGACTAGACGAGACACTTGTCTGATTACGACCACACACAGGGCGTTGGTTTGCATCTTTGTCCTGTCTGCATTTTGAAATCTTATACACCATCGCCAGAAAGACATAAAAGTATAGCTCAAATACCAGGAAATTGGACATAAATACAATAATCACGGCAATTTTCTGAGCGAGAATCAAGCAAGAGCTGCGATTCTCTTCCTCGAAGAACACTCAGACGCACTTTGAAATGGGCCTCAATGTACGACTGTTTCGGACGATTCGTACGACAACGAACCCGGGCGCTGTATCTATCTTCATTCGTGCGATATAATCACTAGGTCGCGTACGTAATCCAGCTTGTCGTATTTATGCAAGTGTATTCCCTCTCCCCAGCCTCCCCCCTCCACTTTGCTTTATTATTTTAAGCTCGATACTGCGAGTCCCATGTTGTTCACAAGTTGAGGAAATAAAATCGCGCCTGGCACAAGGACTATATCTGCACGGCGGCGTTGGCGACTGCAATCTTAACCTGAACCCTATAGACGCAAAAAATCACGCTTTCTCTCTAACACGTTTGGAACTGCGTTTGGAGACTATAGCGCGACCCGAGTAGTTGCGCGTTTTCTGGAGAGAGAGAGAGAGAGAGAATGTTCGTAAAAAGAGAAGGAACCTCTATGCCCCTTAGAAAAGAGTGCAGTGGCGCTGAAGACTGAACTGGACGTTCGGAAGAGCATGTACCCAGAACAAAGACAAAAAGCGAAGCAGCGTTTCGACGACGATCCAATTGCATATTGCAAGTTTTTTCGCGCACTTTGGAGACCGCTTTATTTTGATGACACCCGGGTTCATACGCAGTCCTATTGTTACATTATGTGAAAGTCAATGGGACTGAATTTCATCACACCGCGAAGGGATACACTCTATTGGAAAGCCGTGGCCCTCTCGATGGAGGTTCGCGCACGCTGCGCAGTTTTATTGTGTCGGATGGTGGATGATATAGGAGGCTGCGATGCGATACGAGCGTGGGCAGGTTTTCGGTGGGAGGACTTGTAGGGGTGTGTATCACTCTGACCGTCGGGGAAAGAGCTGTGCGCGCATCTCAAGTGGCATCTCCTCGTACTCCCCTGGCAGTATGGCCCGTGCTATTGCGGCCGGGAAAAACACAGGGGCTTATGCAAAGCACACGGTGCGGTTACATGGGTCCCTTTGCTTGAGTACGCGTTGCGGCACCCCTGGTGCTCTTTGATAAACAAGGGGTGTGCAGAATCTATGGGGCCAGCGCGTAGCGCACGGAAGAACGAGGTTTCACGCAGATGCAAAGAAGACTTGCCATCCACGATGTACTGAACGCTTGCACGCTTGTGCGTCCGCTCGGTTGCCGCCCATCCGATACTCTAGCATTCCTCCGACGCGTTGCGTGGCAGGCAGATAGTGCATAGTGTGCAAAAAAATTAACGCCCATTTCGAGCGTCTATAAGCAGATGCACGAAAGCGTAAGAGAAGGTTTTGGTGAGCTACTTAGTGTTAGCATAAGTGCTGGCATGAGCAAAAATTCCACAAATACTAAAACGCTACCACACGAGAACTCGTTGACAAGACTCGTCCTGCGCTCGTTCTGTAAAAGTATCTCTATCTAACGTGGTTGTCTATTTTAGCTTTCTACTGCTCTCAATGTATAGTTGTGCCAAAAAGTTATACATACACCTCCGCTAAATTAAGGTTGAGTGCTTATCTTCAATTTGCTTCAACAACATGTCATTTGCGCTGCCTAATGAATACCTTTAAATTTAAAACAGCAGCAATAACTCGTAGGGACGAGAATAAGCACACAGCAGATCGTTGATTTTTGTTTGGAATAAAAAGAAAAAAAATTAGTGTACTGCTTACTCTTCTGTGTGAGAGCAGTCCGTAATATGCTGATAGAGGGAGAGAGACGGAATTAAGGAAAGGCATATATGTGCTTGTTCATCTTTAGAGCTACAAGTGGCGTTTATTAACAGAGCCGTCTTCAGCATACTGATTCTTGACTTCGCTATTGAGCGAGCGTACCGCGTGCACCTTTTCCTCTGTGTCTCTGGGCGCCTCTTGTCTTACAGACCACTCAGTACTACAGGTGGCAGTCAATTCTACCTCGGAAAAGGAAACATCTCGAAGCTCAATGATTTGTGTGAAAGTATAAGTGAAACGGAATTTAAAAAAAGCTGTGAAACGTCACCCTCGGCGTCAATAAAATCAGCGGTAATCGTATTACGAAAATAAAAACTTAGCAATTAAAATAGTAACTGATAGGAAACTTTCTACCGCTCATCTGCAATTTGATATTGACGACGAAAATAACTGCTGAGGTCGTCTGCGCCGTGCTTGTGTCATACTGTCCGCGACCACTTGACAGTTAACGTCAGTCACACAGCGTAACACTTTCTATGCGCCGAATACTGGCTCAGTAACCCTTCTTAGACACTGTGCTGAACATATGTCCAAACGAAAGTTTTGTCACCGGTTTCATTGATCACCTCTCTGTGGCGGACTTATAGCGTTGTACACCTTCCTGCTGTTGTTGACCGACATGTAAGACAGGTAAAGTAAAATGCAGGCAGCGTAACCAGAGATTCTGCAGGGTACTGCCTTGTACTTAGGAAAGCGAAATAAGTGAGAAAGAATGAAGAAGGAGAAGAAAGTATGTAACAATGCTACAAAGTCATCCCAACAGCACTACCCAAAGCAACATGCCAACATATGCAGTGAAATTTCACAACGTGTCATTCAGTCCGGTTTCCCTTAGAAACCGTAGCCACCTACCTCATAGCGGCTTGCGTTCAACTCAGTGTGGGACAGTGCCCAAGAATCTTGTGTTCTCTCAGACGGCGATTGTCCGTGAGGCACGGTGCGGATGAGAGGTCAATGTGTAAGCGTGCGAGCTGCTGAGCTTCCTCAGTACGGTCAGCTAATTCGGCGGCCGTAGGCAAGTCGTCGGTCACTTGCCACGGAAGCATATGTCCTGCATCATCTGAATTTCCCGGCTGTACAGGAGGCTAAACAGCATGAAAATGCTGCTCACTGTACACCTGTGCCAAAACACGAAGTCACTGAAGGCAATATCCGAGCATATATTTTGTGTTGAATGTCGATGCACATTGTTCAAGGGTTACAATGCAACAAGTGGAAGCTAAGTGATGTACACAATTTTGTGTCTACGGCCTTCAGTTCATCTCATATTGGTGTTATTTCGGTTCAAACACTTGCATCAGGGCCAACGTTACCTTCAGCGACATATTCCTAGCGACATGATGCTTTTATTTCGAGTAAATGAGTGTACCAGTCGTTATACTAAATGTTTTGATGTTGTATTTCAATCCGAGAGCACTGTACATGGAAACTGTGTCTGGGACCATCTATCGTAATCGCTTCGTAAACACACCAGTCTGCGGTTGGTACAACGCATTTGTCTTTCAGTGTATGGCGCAGCTCATTTCAAGTACTTCTTTTATGAGCTGCGAATTAAGCGCGGTCTTTCTTTCTGTTTCTGTTGCGTGAACTTTGTAGCCGCAGCTCTTTCCGAGTAGCATTGATGCGTCATTCGAGAGGTGGACACGAGCCCTCGAAAACAATGGTCGGTATGTAGCCGCTATAGATCATACAGCCGCGGAGAAGTCTTTGAACACAGCCGGTAGTACGGATTGCTTCGAATTACTAGAACTATTCACATCAGTAAGGCTAATGGTAAAAGTGTGAATGCTCATGGCAGCTGCGAAACGTAGAACGCTGCATTAGTACCACCACGAACCGGCAGGGTACAAGGACAGTATACCATAAAGGCTGCTTCACAGAAAAAAAAAATCGCAGCGCATTTCAATGTGCTTCGAGTTTTCCTCTAAGCGTGAAACAGCCTGTACATTGAGGGCGTCAGAGGCACTTTTGAGTCTCGAGCATTCTTTTATTTGCCGCTACAATGAACGAAGAGAGCAAACCACACATATTCTTTGTTCCTTTATTTCTATTTTACAAGAGGCAAGACCAACTGTGTCGTGAAATAGAATTGGAGGGTGCATGCAACGCGACTTCCAGATCGGCACGACGGTTTGCGGAAATCTCATAAATTTTCAAAGTAGTCAAACTGTAATGGCTTTCCAGCTGATGACATACGTATAGCGTACTCCTGCGGTTCTGCAAATTGCACACCAACACAAACTGTCTAGTTATACTTCATTTTTGCTTTTTATGTAATTTTTATTATCGCAATTTGCATGCGAAAATGACATTTTAAACTTTTTAAAACGTCGCGGAGCAGTTATTATGCGACGCAGTTTATGGAACAGAGACGCGTCTCTTTACCGGCCGGGCATCACGAAACATTGTTCCTACTCCAGCAACTGTTAGACTGTACAAGATGTGCAGAAGATTTTGCGCCTGTTATACAGAGGAACACGTTCGATCACCACGTTATGTCAACTTTGCTCTTGACTGTACGTAGTTTGATATAGCCTTATTTGCGTTTGCAGCGGACGCAGTCCTCGTTACATTCACTGACGCTGCCAGACCTGTGCCCAAAAATAGCGTCCGCGTTTTATAACACGATTTTTTTCGGAACCGATGGCATAGCGTTTTTAGTGTTATCCGCCATGGGAACAGGGAGACATAAATGTGTTCTTGATAGTAACTCGTAACGTAGCGTATAATTAGCAAGACCGGAGTACTCCGCTTCGAATAATACCAGTCAATTCAGACGCCGCAAGAGGCAGCATCTCTTATCGGTTATCCTAACCAGCTGTAAAGTCTGTCTCATCATTCTTGATTGTGGCAGCCACTCCTTAAACAAGTCACGTGTGTCGTGCGAGTGCTCTTGACACCCCTGAAAGCACTGCGATATTTTTAGGGCTAAGCTTTCATTGGTCAATTTATTTTAAAGAAGAGATGGCAATTCAGAACAAAGTGACTTCCTGAGCCAATTATGCAGCAGATTTTGTGTTACGTGCCAAGAAGGAAGGATTAGCAGTCTCAATTTACACATTAAAGACATTTTAGAACAAATTGCACACTTTCTGGGAAATTCACAGCACATAAACATACCTGCTAATTTCGTTAACTCGTATGCTTAATATGATACACAATAAACCAAAGAAAAAGACGCTGAGTAAATAAAAATTTTAGACCACGTGATTTGCATCACATTTTGGCACACTTATTGTAGGTGTAACTCAGGGTAAAATGAAACAAATTTATCAACCTGAGAAATGAAGAATAAAACAAAAATTTTTGTGTCTAACAGCCTTATCCAGAGGTGGTCGAAAGAGCTGAGGCATTATTTCTTATGTTATAATCAGTGGCGGTGCAACAAAATTATTGCTCCGAATCATTCGATTATACTTCACCGTTTTACCCATTTTTTTGTGTGTACCTGGATTATAAATTAAGTAGTGCGCTCGATTGCTACCGCTTCCTACACGACCTACATTTTAATGGTCTTCTCTATTTAAGATTTTTTTATCAGACCATCCATAGATATATACCGCCCCCCCCCCTTTCTTCGATTTCATTTCAACTTAACGTACACGATCTTAAGCTCTTCGTGGGATAGCTTAATTCCCTACGCACGGAAATCCCACAAATGTGTACTACTCTTGTTTTTTTTTATTTGATCCACTTGGAAGTGCACGAAAACCCTCTCGACACTATCGTGTTAACTCTTTATCTCCAACCTGCAAACATGCTCAGGAATGGAAAGTCCATCCATATGTTTTACAACCATAAACATATATTATTACAGCTGTACATTGAATTTGTGAGTCAATGATGCAATTAAAAATTATATGCTTCTTTATTCATTACATTCCCCATAATATTGCTTCTAAGTACTTGTTGATACAATATCTTATTATGCTCCCTACAGCGGAAGACGAAAGAGGTGTGGGATAGAAGTCCACAAAAGGTTATGCGGAAAAGATGTCTCGTTTAACTGTAGTAGACCGCGTTTAGCACTTGCTCTCATGGACTTAGTATGGGGCATGTTTGTGGGCAGGGTCTGTACGAGTTTCACTTCTCAATTAATTCTCTGAATAGGACAAATGAATGCAATTGAATACCGCGACATCATTTTTCATGATGTCCTTTGCAAGATAATTTAAAAAAATGTGCTCCACGGAGCTATAATTGAACACTATGGGGTAAGCAACGTTCACTTCAATTGAAATTATCGATTCGTAAACACCATAGAATAGCATAGTGTAGCGATACTAATCACGTTTCCACAGATGGGCACGAACATAGAGAGAAATTTGTTGAACACAATAATAACGGGGCAGAGATTGATCGAGTATCGCAGGTGTCTCTCTGTTTCCACAAAAATATAAAAAAACAGCTCCACAATCGTTTTTCTTGCGAAAAGAATCTCGCCACGTGGAGAGAACACAATATGCAATGACCGTTATGGTCGAACTCATTTGCATGTTCACATCTCTGGCACGTGCTGTCGGACTGGGAAAACGTCATGATTTTTTCTTCTTTTCACTCATTTCTATCTCTAACGGTGGCTGACAAAATGAATCCTCACTTGCGGACACTCCTTTAGACGCGCCTTTTCTCTTCTATAACATTTTTTTTCTTTTCTTTTTTAAGTAAGCTCATATGCATCATTTCGCGTTGCTGTAGTCAGTAACACATCGCTGGTGGCAGAACACAATCGTGCGAGGTTGTTTGCATATGTCAAAAAGCAGACACACTGGAGGACGACGGGGAAGAGATGGCCCATTCCGTGCCAGATGGAGACCGACGAGACAAAGATGCCTGCTGTCTGGTCGCAGAAGCACTCCCACTGAGTCAGAATCATTAGATAGCGTCTGCAAACCGCAAAACACGAGGTGGCAGGTTAGCCAAAATATACCGTTTGAACGACGCGCGAGGCGACCGTTGTTCAAAATAAATTGTTACCGAAGACCACCTTGGCAGCACGTATACCATCTGTCCGTCACAGCGTTTCGCTCTTTAGTTTCTATTTTAAAGACTTTCCGCTGGAGAACGAATTGTGAAAGTGGTCGTATAGCCCTTTTTTAGACAACGGCGCACTTTCTTTTGCGTTTCTGCAAGTCTTGCTCATTTCCAGCTGATGAGTCATGCACCATTTCGACAGCTGGAGATGAACAGGAGGTCCCCTGACAAGCCGACACAGAGGAAATGGCAGTAATGTGTGCTTTACACTACCAATTTCATTACCACGGTTCCAAGAGTCAGCATAACCATGAGACACGTTATTGAAGGGAAACGTTCACAAGGGAAGGCGAAGCATTGAACACAATATGAAGACTGAACGAGGCTCCAACCTCTTATCACAGTATTATTAGCACGCAGAGCCGCCATGTTGGCGCTAAGCATCCCAGAATGCCAGTATTATATCCCAGTGCCACCACTCGAGTTGCAGAACCGCACATGTAGGATACACCTTTTACGACAGTTCCCATGCACTTCGATTTATCCTAACATCGATCCAGGAACCCCGGCTTGACAAAATGACCCAGATCTCTGTTGACTCACAGATTTTGTTAGCAATATCTACAAAAACCAATATGTCCGCAGCAACAAGTTTTATTCTAGCAGGCTAGATGGAATCCAGGCCTCGTTCCGTAACCTTAGGGGAAGAAATGACATTAAAAACTTCTTCTGAAGAAACCGCACGAACAAAAAAGAGCGACGGCAACGTGGAAGATGGGCCGGCACACTAGGTGAAAGAGCATTTTGGCACGCGGCAAAATGATCACTGAAAACGTATGATACATCACCCTCGTTAGTGAATTCCTTATCGTTGTAATTTGTTTTTAATACCGGCATCGGACTCTAATCTTAAGAAATTGTTTAATGAGCTCCCAATGACGCCAGGTAATTGTCCCGTTCTCAATTATCCGTCCATCAGAATATTCCGGTTTTGCACGCTTGAGGGTGCCGGAAAGAATGTTGCTATAATTTTTAAATCTAGCTCGCAAAGCTGCGTTGAAAAGTTGCAATTTCACCGTTTTGTGAAGATTATTTTTCTGTATTATTGATCGCAGTAGTACATTTGTAATCCGTGGATTCCTAGGAGACGAGGGTGTGTGCTTAAGGGACACGTGGGTTGTGCAGTCATTAATTTAATTTGCTTTAAGTCAAAAGCCTTATATGCGTCACTAAACATGAACTTTGACCGTTGGCAGCCCGCATCATCGGCGGCGAATCACGTCCTGTGGCGTCGGGGACGAGTGGTACAAAAATTATCATCACGTGATGACGTCACAGATCGCAAAAAATTGTATTGTCATCATGACGTCACAAATTCTGTGGTGACGCCATGTGACGCAACGCCACATAATGCCGTTTTAGCGTTCTCCTTTGGGCGGCGAAGAAAACCGGAGACCGCGTGACTTCAAGAGAATAAAATAAAGAGGGCGCTTCGCAGTGGCACGTGAAGCGACGGCTCGTGCTCTGTCTCAGCCGTCTCGTTCCTTGGCTCCTGCGGCATAAGCTTACACCGTCATCACTTCACATCGTAGCTTGGTCAAAGGCGGTCTGATCACAGAGGCAGTGCAAAACCACGTGAGGTTCCTCCGATCCAGGAGGCAGTGTGAGACCACGCTAGGTGCACAAAAATTTCGGAGGGTGGCAGGGCAAGATAAATACATCTAGGGAGCCTACATGACCGGGAGGCCATGTAGGCTGTCTAATACATCGACTGCGAATAAAAAGAAGATGGCTTTCACATTCGAGTCGTCTTATATGAATGCACAAGGGACCCTGTGATATTTTGGTTGACAGAAATATCGAATGTGCCTTCTCAGGACATTTTTTTTTTCGAAAAACATTTTCCAGCATGTGTCGTGCACTTTTCGTGCAAAACATGATTCGTTTAAGGAACTTTTCGTATATGGGCAGTGCTGCGTACGTTTTCCGGCATTAGGAACGAAGAACAGGGGATAATGATCTGTTGTGAAATAATCTTTGACTACGGTAGTGCACTCACAAGATGAGGACGAAAATATGTGGTCTATTAACCTGCAAGAACCAACAGTGTCTCGCCTTGTTGGAACATGATTTAAAGAAGGGAAACCGAAGCTAAATCAACATTTGATATAATCAGAACATGGCTGATAGTTGAGATTAAGTATGCTTATGTTGAGTTCACCGCAAATGATGGTTCTTATTTTCATTGGTTAAGACGGCGAGTATTTCTTCTAGCTGGGAACGTAAGTCCAAATACGATGATGACGGGGATGATAAATGGATGCCTGTTATTTAACTTGGTAAGACACTGCGGTCGAACTCTAACCAGACAGACTCGCACAATAAATTGCGGAATGAAAGATCGTGATGACCAGTGTACGCAATAGATGAATTCACAAAAATAGGAGATCCACCACTTCTTTGAATCCCACGGAAACAATGCTGACTGATGTACATTGAAAAATGAAATAGATTGCCATCTATTTGTGTTAGATATGTTTCGAACAGAAAGATGATAGCAAAGATATGGTCAAATGGGGAAAGAAAGTTGAGCAAATCATCGCGAGGCTTTTGGAGACTACGAATATTACAGTGATATAATAAAATTTTAGGTGGTTTATCGTGCAGTAATGCTTTTGTTTTATCACACGAAAACATGCCTAAGTTCATGCTAGGAACTCAAAGGAAAGCATGTGCAGGCGCACTGATTATGCAAATATGGCCAGATTGTTTACGCTGATGATGCGATAAACACGACTATCTTCAGTCTTTCTGGCTTTGATTGCACTATTTTCGGTCCAGAGGAATGGCCACCCTTTAGTCTTCTTGAGTTCAAGAACTTGCGCGAAAAGTATCTTGTTCTCTGGCGTGACATGATCATTCACAAAAGGTGAGTCACCAGTGTCAATATCAAAGGGGACAACAGGACAGCCGCATTTTTGACCAATAGCTTGTATTACAGCCAGGCGGTGTTTTCACCTTCCGTTACTGGAACACCTTTATTTTCTGCTTTATTCAGGTGGGAACACTGATCGAGTGACGTGATACGCTAAGAGAGCCCCGCGTTTTCATCCTTCAAAAACGTATTTCCCTTAAAGATGGGTTCATTCTGAAATTTCACGGATTAATACATACCATTAAGTATGCTAAGACTTTCTTGCATTGGTGTCATTTTAGCCCGAAGTGTTGCAATTTTTTCGCTAGCTCAGCACAAGACGGAATCTTGTAACACGCGCGAGACACTGATGACAACAGAGAAGCGGATAAGAACGATTAGTAAATGCACAAGTTTATGTGACAAACATGTACGACGTGTCAGGACGAAATTAGTTCCTTTCTCGCTTCCGCAACCATCGCTGCCAAATGACGGGCTGACGCCCGGATTCCCGCTTTTGTAGGCAATCCAGTAGATGAGTTCGCTCCGGCAGGCGTCACTTGACTTCGCCAGAATGTTGATAGCAGCAGGCGCGAGTTGTGACGTGAACCGAATAGGTGACGTCACTTCGGCCGATGCCAATTGAAGCGACCCGACCGTCCCTACTGAAACGTTCCGTATGCCATTCCAATAATTCCATATGTTTTCATACGGAGTCCATATGTTTTCCGTATATTTTCCATGTGTTTTCCATATATTTCCGTAAGATTCTTACGGAAACATAAGGAATTATTGGAATGGCATATGGAACGTTTCAGTAGGGGTAGATGGCAGCAGGTGTGAATTTCAACCTGTACGAAGTGTCAGGACGAAATTGCTTGCTCGCTGCCGCGACCCTTGCTGTCAAACTCCTATTGTGAGAGGAATACAGAGTTAAACAGAGTTGTTGACAGAAACAGAATACAGAGTTGTTGACACGCAAACTCGTCATCCTCAAGAAACGGCAGCGTCTCGATCCTTTGGCACCGCTGGAGCGAAATGCTGAAGTCCGGGGAAGCATGAGCGAGTACCTACATGTAGGGTTTTTTGCTCGTGCAGGCCACGTCCACCACAGGGACTATTCCTCCCTTGCAGCTGTTCGCCGTTCCTCCTCGAAGCCGACTGGGGATGAACAAGTTGACGCGGCATCGAGTTGCTTTAGCCACGACTCTCACCGATAGTCTTCGGTGGCCCACGACAGCAGTTGAACGCCGCGTGTAATGTCATCGACGGATCTTCTCAGTGGACAAGTGGTCCACGGTTCTTGATCGGAGGCTTCCAGCAAGCCCTGGGTTACCAAGACAGAGCCTACTGCAAGTTACTGTGACGAAATACTCCAGGAATATGTGCAAGAACATCTGTACGTGGAGTTTACGGCTGTGCGCCGCCCTGGGTGTTGTGTGAAAGGCAAAATTCCTAAATTTATGTGTTGTGACATTATTGCGATGCCTCCTGCTGGTGCGTATGGCAGAGGTAGACATTCTGGATGCATATCTAAACACATGAAGTCTGTACCTTGTTTCTTTTTCAAGCTATTCAGATTTACGGTAGAGAATCCTGTTTAGCTGCTGCTTTGTTTAAGCAAAAATATAAGGAAATAAGTTTGAGTTCTTTCATGTCTAATACCATTTGGTTCTTGTACTACGTGGCGCCTCCTTTTTAGTTAGAAATTGGCCATTTTGCATCTGACTGTCGTGATCCGTTAGCCTCAACTATGAGAAGTACAGAGATAGTGTGCCTTGTTGTACGCTTTGGGATGGGTTTAGTGTCTTCTATTTTTCGCCGCACGGCTTAAGTTGAGTTGTTGTCACATATAATCCTTTGGAGAATTTCGTGCATCAGATGCTCTGAAGGCTGGGGAAGAATTGTGTACGTGTGAATGTAGCCTGGTAGTAACTGCTGAAACCAGTTATAGAGTCGTTTCGTTTTCCCCTGCAACATGTTTCCGGATTGAGTTATATAGAATTACAACTTATGTATTGACAATGTAATGTATGTTTTTCTCTAGAACACTTCTTTTAGAATAACAGAGAGCTGAGCTAGTTGGTAAGTATTCATTCTAAAAATACAGGGCGTGCAAACACGGACACAAGAAAGAAGTCAGACTTCTTTCTTGTGTCCGTGTTTTCACGCCCTGTCTTTTTAGAATCTATAGAACAAGTTACTTTAGAGGTAGACTGACTTTTAGAGCGAAAGCCTTAGGTGCCTCATAAATGATAAATTTGACCGTCAGCGTCGGCGCCCCGCAGTGTCGGCGACGAATGAAGCACAAATCGTCGTCTCGTTATGACGTCATCATATGACTTCTCGATGACGTCAGAGATCGCCAAATTCCATGATGTCAATATGACGTCATCGTGGTGTCACTGAGATGTCACGTGACGTAACACCACATGATGACGTCATCACATGACATAGTAGCTTGTTCAAACAAGGCCCGATCACGGAGGCAACGCAAAACCAGGTCAGGTGCCTCCTATCTTCGATGCATTGCAAAGCCACGTTAGGTGCACAAAGCTTTTGAAGGGTGGCGGGGCTGGATCAAGACATCGACGGCTTTGCCTTGGAGTCGTCCTAAGTAAATACACAAGGAACCTCGTGAGTATTTCTCCATTCGCCTACTTCCTGAGGTTTCTTTTGGGCACAATGTATATTGTATTTCCAGATTTACAGTTTACACGATTTAAAGTAATGTATGCCCATGAAACAACTTTAAGTCGCTATATATTATCCGAAAAGCTTTATTAGCGAAATAATATATTGTGTAACTTCAATAAACCCTTTCTTTGCGCTTCCGATATTTAGTACCAATATTTCGGCATCGTCATGTTTTTTGTATACATATTTTACGTGTATGTTAAAATTCCAGCATTGTTTTGTTTAAAGCGACAACGTACCTAGAACTCGGTGCCTAAATCAACCTCCACTTTTTCTTTATAATGTAAACTGCGATAATAATCGATTATTAATACATATGCACACATCGCATTCGGTTATTGAACATGCTTCAGCGATGTTTTGGTGTCTTCGGGAAGTATTAGAAATTTTTTTGCAGGTGTTGATATAATTCTATACTTAGGAGATTCTAATAAAGGTGGTGTATTCTCTGTTTCTATAAAAGCTCTATTTACTTCTTAGCTGAGACTAATACCCCTGCCACACGAGGCAACTTAAGTGCACTTTGAGGGAGTGCACTTCGCCGCTAGTGCCATTCACACGCTGTCACACGGGAACGTTTAGTGACACTCGCTGCAAAGCGCACTTGCCGGCGAGTGCGTTCGCCAAAACTCACTTCACCGAGACGGAGTGTCTAGCCTCGATAGCAGTGGCTCGAAAATAAATAAATTATTATCAGAAGCCGAGTTCATAGCATTTTTGAAGTATCGTTTTCTTTATTAGAAATATACTTATGCATTAAACTATAATACAAAAAACTACTTTGCTATTCTCGTTCTCGGGCAGTTTACAGCCCCGACTGCCAGGGGCATGCCCAGCGCACGCCCTGCAATGGCTGCAGCCGCCGCGTTTGTACGTAAATTTTATTTTAAGGGCTGGCTATAGCTGTAACTCAGTATTACTTAAGAAACATTGCCTGAAATAACAAATACCAGTTGTGCTACTTAAGTGCCCATCGCCATTACAATCATTTCCAAAGTGCACTTCCCTTTCTCGTGTAGCAGCACACTGCCAAAGTGGCATTCTGGGGGCGTAAGTGCACTCGCTCAAAATGACACTAAACTTGCCAGTGTGACCGGGGTATAAATCTGTGACAATTATAGCAGGTACACGATACACTCGCTCCACTGATCACAGTTATCTCCTCTCTAATGTTTTTATTCTATTTGGGACCTGCACTTACGTTAGAAAAGAATATACCTAGAAGAGCTCATTTTGAAAATTATCTGGGGAAGTTTGAGGCTGCCATGGTGGAAACTTGACTTAAACAGCAGTTTAGTATTGAGTTGAACATGTGTCGTGTGCTGCGTTACATAACTTTGAAGCAGTCTATAAAGTCTGCATATTTTCTACATGCGAATGCAGCGAAGCAATTTTTCTGGCGATATAACACAATTTCCACAATAACTTTATGCTGGTTATGACATTATTATATTTTCAGCTATATTTATTTACTATTCCCATCTTTATTTCGCCACAGGGTTTCCACACGGTGGGGTATCGACTGCATAAGTAAAAGTTTACACTCTAGCACGAGGATGTCTGCAGACGTAAGACATACACATTCGCTGGTGCCTATTTTCTAATACTATCCACGTAAATGTTTTACAGGCTTTACGTCCATTTGTCTATCCTCGCCTGTCTCTATTATTTTTTAACTGTAATCTCGAAGGGCGATTTTTTGGTTGATTATATGAGTAAATTACTTCGCGTTCAGTTTAAAAGGAGTTTATTGGACATACAGGTATATGCAACATTTAAATACGTAAGCCGCTTTTTCTTCAAAACTTAAAAGCTGTCTAAAGAAAACCATAGGAACCGCACAGCGCTCTCGAGTTTGGCAATTCTAGACTGCTTCAAACCTACACATTGGTATCGGCTACAGAACGTTGTAGGTCGGATTCTTCTCCACGTAATCGAGCCTACATGTGTAGCAACTTGTTGTGGCATGGATATCCGAAGGTACACTGCAAGCAGATGAGCTGTACCTAAATATTATAAAAATTATCATATATATATATATATATATATATATATATATATATATATATATATATATATATATTGTAGCGGTGAAAGAGCAAGGCATCCACCAGTGGGATTATCTCTTGGTGGAAAGGCGCGAGCGCTGATCGCGAGCTGTGGTTGGAGAGCCTGCTTGTTTCTCGCTGGACCTGCGGTCTACCTGCTACCAGAAGTCGTTAATAAACCCCCTTGCAAAGTGGTGGAGGTGCGGGGTACTTAAATCTGGAACTTCGAAGCCGGAAGCTGCCCACTGCGCCGACAATGCCTGATCATACCACCGAGCAAGGCACCGCCCAACAAGGCACGTCTCAGTCGCCACTGGTCATCGTGCCTACCACCCTGCGCCAACGCGATCCTCCCTTCTTCAACGGCACCGAGGGCCAAGATGTGGAAGATTGGCTGCTGTTATTTGAGAAGGTGAGCGCCGACAACAAGTGGGACGACCCCTCGAAATTGGAGTATGTCCCATTCTACCTCAAAGACGTCGCCAGCCTGTGGTTCCACAATCACAGTTCGGAATTTTCCACGTGGGCCGCTTTCAAGACCACCTTGGCAGCTGTGTTTGGTCGCCCCGCAGTACGCAAGCTCCGCGCCGAACAGCGCCTACGCGGACGTGCGCAAAAGCAGCGCGAAAACTTCACCAGCTACATCGAAGATGTCATCGATCTATGCAAGCGCCTGAACCCTGAGATGCCTGAACAAGACAAGATCCGACATATCTTGAAAGGCATCGATGATGATGCTTTTCAAATGTTGCTGGCGAAGGACCCACGTACTGTGTCCGAGCTTGTGACCTTGTGCCAGAGCTTCGAAGAGCTTCGTAAGCAACGCGTCTCAGTTCGGAGGTCTATGACAGCAGACGACTCCCTCGCCGCCTTGACCGTCGGTGGTGATAACACCGTGTTGGCGCAGATAAAACAATATGTACGCGAAGAAGTGGCTCGACAGCTCTCGTGCCTGTCGTATTTGCCGACCACCGAAGTGCCCACCAACTGCCTATCGCCGACCATCAGACAGGCTATTCAAGAGCAGGTCTCCGAGGCGTTGCCGTTGCCGTCCGCCTCTCCACCGACACCCGTCGCCGCACCAATGACTTATGCAGCTGCCGCAGCAAGGCCGCCGCGTCGTCTGCCAGTATCGCCCCCACAACCTGTGCGACCGTCCACCATGCCATTTTCTGCTACACCGCAGCACTACGGAAATCCCTGGCGCACTGCTGCCAACCGGCCCATCTGCTACGCTTGCGGGATTCCAGGTCACGTTGCACGCCTATGTCGTCGGCGCTTCGCTGTGAACCAGGAGGCACCAAGATATCCCGACTACTCGTTTCGGCCGCCATACCGCGCGCATCACACGCCACCTGACGTTTACGAACGCGACGCGCAAGCTGCTCCCGATACCCAAACCTTCGCTTCTCGACGGTCTGCTTCCCCTTCACCACGTCGTCGTTCTGTGTCACCTATGCGTCGACGACCCACCCCCACTTAGACGGAAAACTGACTGCCGCAGCTCCGGAGGCACGAGCTGCGTCATCGTCTATTCGTGTAAGTCCTCTCCTGTCCCCCGCCAATCTTGTTGATGTAACTGTTGAAGGTGTCCGAGCACTTGCGCTCATCGATAGTGGTGCCGCAATATCCGTGATCAGTCAAAGACTTTGCCGCTCTATCCGTAAAGTAACGACGCTTTCTCCCGTGGTTTCCCTCAGCACTGCGAGCGCACAACAAATTGAGCCCGTTGCGGCATGTACAGCCAAAGTGGTAATTGGAGACGTGTTGTACACCATTGAATTTCTCGTGTTGGCTTCATGTTCCCACGATATCATTCTAGGATGGGATTTCTTATCACGCCATCACGCAGTTGTCGGCTGCGTTCGGGCCGAAGTGGAACTATCTGCGTTTCGTGACGCGCCTTCTGTCGATGTGACCGTAGCTACTGTGACCAACCTTGTCGTCGCGACGGACATTGACCTCCCTCCTTTTAGCGCCGTATATGTTCCTGCATACTGCGCTTCCCTTTCTGACGTTACTGTTCTGTTCACGCCATCTGACATCTTCGGTAGCCGCCACCACACGTCACTGCCATTCGCCGTTCTGGCGCTTCGTCAAGACACCACCGGGATATTTGTTTCTAATCCCCACTCGTGCCCTCTCAATTTGCGCCGCAACGAGACGCTCGGCCACATTCAGCCTATCGATGAAGGCGTTATCGTGCCTCTTGATTTCACCGACACCAAGTTGAATCCAGAGCTGAACGCATTGGTTCCTCACCTTGCTTCGGACAGCGTGTCCTCAGATGCATTTCACCGTTCTATCGACAGCCATCTCGCTCCGGCTCAACGAGAGCAGCTTCTTGCCCTGCTGCATGAGTTCACACGTTCGTTTGACTTCCCCCAAGCGGCGGTAGGCCGAACAAACACCGTTGTTCGCACAATTGACACTTTACTTTAAAGTGGAGTTGGGCGAAAATAAATGAAATATAAATTTAAAAAAAACTATGCCCTGCCTGCACCACCTAAGTATCGCAGGCCAAAATCGATAAATAAGATAAAAGAACAAAATGTACTAAAATTTCTATTAAAAGAAAAAATAGAAAATAAAAAAGTAGCAGTTTGATCCCACCACCTAGCGAAGCCACCTCCAAAGGCATAATTCTCTAGATTACATACTACGGTTTCTCTTCATCTTGACTTACAACTGTTTTGATACAATGGATCTCCGATGAGCTCGTCTTGACTAACAAGTCTTCTATTCTTTTCTTTTCCTGTTGTGTCTCTTGTGTAGGCTTTCCATTCCTCTCTTTGTTGGGTCACACTGTTGGAGAGATGGGTCCGTGTTGAGCTTGTCCTCAATACTCCTTTGCGCCAGCGCCCCTATCGTGTGTCATCAGCGGAGCGTCGTGTCATTACAGAGCAAGTTGACGACATGCTACAGCGCGGAGTCATCAAGCCTTCTTGTAGTCCTTGGTCTTCCCCAGTTGTACTCGTCAAGAAGAAAGATGGTTCCATCCGATTCTGCGTGGACTACAGGCGCCTGAACAAAATTACGAGGAAAGATGTTTACCCTCTTCCCCGCATAGACGACGCCCTCGATTGCCTCCAAGGTGCCGAATTCTTTTCTTCGCTAGACCTGCGTTCGGGTTATTGGCAGGTCCCAATGGCCGAGTCTGATCGCCCGAAAACAGCGTTTGTCACACCGGATGGCCTCTACGAATTTACAGTAATGCCTTTCGGACTTTGTAATGCGCCCGCAACGTTCGAGCGAATGATGGACAGCATTTTACGCGGTCTCAAATGGAAGATATGCTTGTGCTATCTTGACGACATTGTCGTTTTTTCACCCGATTTCACCTCGCATCTCACTCGTCTGCGCAAGATTCTCCAGTGCCTTACCAACGCAAACCTTCAGCTTAACCTGAAGAAATGCCACTTCGGGGCTCAGCAACTCACCATACTTGGTCATGTCGTTTCAAAAGACGGCATCCTACCCGACCCTGACAAACTTCGCGCTGTTGCTGAATTTCCAAAGCCCACTACAGTTAAAGAACTACGGAGCTTTGTGGGCCTGTGCTCGTATTTTCGTCGCTTTGTCCGGAACTTCGCTTCCGTCATCGCCCCGCTCACCAAACTCCTTGCTGGCCCTGCAGATCTTTCGACTTCGACGCAAGCCTGTGACGAATCCTTCACTACTCTGCGCCACCTACTTACTTCGCCGCCCGTCCTGCGCCATTACGACCCAACTGCGCCAATCGAGGTACACACGGACGCCAGTGGCGTTGGCCTTGGTGCAGTACTCGCGCAACGAAAACCTGGTTTTACAGAGTATGTGGTGGCCTATGCCAGCCGTGCCCTCACCAAGGCGGAAGTCAACTACTCTGCAACGGAAAAGGAGTGCCTCGCGATTGTGTGGGCGTTAAACAAGTTTCGCCGCTATTTGTACGCCCAAACTTTCGACGTGGTGACTGACCATCACGCACTCTGTTGGTTGGCGTCGCTGAAAGATCCTTCTGGTCGGTTTGGACGTTGGGCACTTCGCCTACAAGAATTCGACATTCGCGTCGTCTACCGATCGGGGCGAAAGCATTCTGACGCAGATGCTCTCTCACGATCACCCGTGATATCCGATGAAAAGGAAAGCTCAACCATTGACTTCACCCTCACCGCTATTAGCGTCACCGACATGACATCTGAACAGCGAAAGGACCATTGGATTGTCTCTCTCTTGAATATGCTCTCCGACTCATCAACTTCCGGATACCCGAGGGCCCTTCGCCGCCAGGCAACGCATTTCGCGATACGGGATGCCCTACTATACCGTCGCAACTATCAAGTGGCAGGTCGTAAATGGCTGCTCGTCATACCCAGCCATATGCGGTCTGATGTCTGCGCATATTTTCATGCTGAACCGCAACATGCACACGCTGGTGCGCTAAAAACGTATGAGCGGATCCGCCAACGTTACTACTGGCGGGGTATGTACACATTTGTGCGAAAATACATTCGCTCATGTTCCATGTGTCAACAACGTAAGACATTTCCTCATTCACCCGGTCAACTGCAGCCTCTACCATGTCTCTTGCACGCCCATTTGACCGTGTTGGGATTGACCTATACGGCCCACTTCCGTGCTCTGTTGCTGGTAATCGATGGGTGATTGTAGCTGCCGACCATCTGACAAGATACGCCGAAACGGCAGCGCTACCTTCGGCTGGTGCTCGTGACGTTGCCACCTTCATCTTGCATCGGTTCGTCCTTCGTCATGGGGCACCACGGGAGTTACTGAGTGACAGAGGTCGCGTGTTTTTGTCGGAAGTTCTTCAACAGCTTCTTCACTCATGCCGTACAGTGCACCGCACATCAACGACCTACCATCCTCAGACGAACGGCCTAACGGAACGTTTCAACCGCACACTGGGAGACATGCTTACTATGTATATTGATTCTGACCACTCCAATTGGGATGTCATTCTCCCTTTCGTCACGTACGCATACAATACTGCGACACAATCCACAACAGGCTTTTCCCCATTCTTTCTTTTGTATGGCCGCGAGCCATGCAGCACTCTCGACACAATACTGCCGTACAATCCCGATGCCTCGGAATTCAGCCCAGTTTCCGAAATGGCCGAATATGCTGAAGAATGTCGTCAGCTCGCACGGTCATTCACGGCGGATAATCAAGCCCTCCACAAAGTTCGCCATGACCGTGATGTGGCCCCGGACACTTTCCCCGTCGGCTCTCTCGTGTGGCTTCGACTGCGTTTTCACTCTCCTGGCCTGACTCCCAAGTTTGCACCGAAGTTTACCGGCCCTTACCGCGTCATCAAGTGCCCCTCTCCTGTCACCTATGTGATTGAGCCGGTCCAGCCCTCCACGGACAAGCGCCGTCTTGGTCGTGAGACGGTCCACGTCAGCCGCCTCAAGCACTACTACGACCCTCCTGTCCTCTCGTCACCTTGAGTCGCCAGGATGGCTCCTCTTCGTCGCCGGGGTATTGTAGCGGTCAAAGAGCAAGGCATCCACCAGTGGGATTATCTCTTGGTGAAAAGGCGCGAGCGCTGATCGCGAGCTGTGGTTGGAGAGCCTGCTTGTTTCTCGCTGGACCTGCGGTCTACCTGCTACCAGAAGTCGTTAATAAACCCCCTTGCAATATATATATATATATATATATATATATATATATATATATATATATATATATATATATATTGTGGGCATTTATTATGCACATCTTCATGTGTACGTTATCACCATCATGATGCATTTGGTTATGCATCCTCATCTTCGTCGTGTATCATCTTCATCGGTGTGGGTTGATCGTGCCTGTTCGCTGCCGGGTCTTCGGGCCAAATAAACGTCTGCCCTACCAAGACCTCATACGTGGTGGAGGTTGCTTCTGGATCCCCCGTCCTCTACTCGTCCGCTCTACCTCCTGGAGCTTCGCTCAGGTCGCCGTTTGCGCCAGCTGTGCAGCAATATGTCACAGCACGAGCAGGTCGCTGCTGCTGCCGTCCCCACTCTGGCACCGCAAGCCACGCCTTCACATGTCGTAAACAGCCCCCAGCGCGAACCTCATCTCTTCGCTGGTCTGCGCGGAGAAGATGTGGAGGACTGGCTGGATGATTTCGAGCGTGTCAGTTCTGCTAATCGGTGGGACGACACGTACAACCTAACTCACGTCTCCTTCTACCTTACCGGTGTGGCGAAGACGTGGTTCTTCAACCACCTGATTGACATCCCCGACTGGGCTACCTTCAAAGAACAGCTGCGCCAAGTCTTTGGCACACCGGCCGTTCGGTCGGCTCTCGCCAAGAAAACCCTCGAGGCTCGGAAACAACATCTCGACGAGTCGTACACGTCCTACATCGAGGATGTTCTTGCGCTCTGCCGACGTGTCAATCCATCAATGTCAGAGTCGGACAGGGTGCGCCACATTCTCAAGGGCATTACAACTGTCGCATTCAATGCTCTTGCCATCAAGAATCCGGCTACCGTTGCTGAAGTTGTGACAACGTGTCAGCGCCTCGACGAACTCGAGTCTGTTCGCCTCCCACCGGACAGTGACGAAACACGGTCTACAACGGACGCAGACCTACGAGGCATGATAAGGGCACTGATACGTGACGAATTGCGATCCATGGGATTCTCAGTGCCTACACTGTGTCCCAGTCAGCCTTCCGGCACGGCCTTGCGTGATGTCATCAGGGAGGGGCTAGCGTCCTTGACTCACTCGGCGCACATTCAACCCGCTGCGTCTCGCCTCCTACCAACATTCGCGCAAGTTGCTGCCACACCTCTAGGGAACGCCAACTCGACGTTGCAGCCATCAACATACGCGTCGGTTGCTGCCGCGCCCCCTGCGAGCTTCCCGTCACCGCCGGCTGAGCCCTCCTCTGCCCATCTGACTGCGCTGTCACCCGGTGCCCCAAACCCTGCCTACTACCCGCCTTGGCGATCATCTCGCCCTACGTGCTACTATTGTGGCTATTGCGGCCACATCTCACGCTTTTCCCGCAAGCGCCAGCAAGATGAGCGTCGAGGATACGACATGTGCGAGCGTGACTTCCCCGGAGGAGCCTTTTACCAAGGCCGCCGTTATTCGTCACCTCCGCGTCGATCACCATCTCCGCCCGCATCGAGTGAAGTGCGCAATAGTTATCGGCCAACCAGACGCCGTTCACCTTCGCCCTTCCGTCGCTCCTCGTCTCCGCTTCGGCCTGCCTCCCTCACCTCTGACCACCGTCCGGAAAACTAAGCGATGCAGTTTTTGGAGGAAAAACTGCATTCACACACAGGACTCAAATTCCTCCAGCACGCCCTTGCAATATGATTTCTGTAATAGTTGAAGGAGTGCACGTCGATGCCTTGGTGGACACTGGTGCTACGTTTTCTGTTCTTCGTGCTGATTTGTTTGCCCGTCTCAGGAAAGTGATGACGCCTTACGATGGACCTACACTGGTTGCAGCCCAGGCGAACACAATTCGCCCTTCCGCTCTGTGTACTGCCCGCGTACTAATCGATGACATTCTTCACCACATAGAGTTCGCTGTGCTGTACCCGTGCTCTCACCAACTCATTTTAGGATGGGATTTTCTGTCGTCTGCTTCCGCGGCTATTTGTTGTGGCCAACGTGTCGTCCACCTTACCGGCACAGACTACTCGCTCGGCGACGACATCTACAAGCCACTTCGCCTCGTCGCTGCTACAGATACCGAGCTGCCACCACGTCAACAGCGAATCATAACGGTTGTGTCCAAGGACGTCGACTCTGGTGACGTATTGGTCACCCCGTCACCCCGCTGCCTTAGTAAAGGCATAGCTCTTGCATCGGGTGTCGTTCGCTTCCACAATGGTTCAGCTCTCGTCGCCGCCACGAACGCAACATCGGAAAAGATTTTACTTCCGCGGGGCACCACGGTAGCCTGCGTTGCCGATCCGGAGCCTGTATGCGCCGTGCCCCTTACGCCTGTCTGCTCCAAAGGCCACTCTACTGCTGATCGTACTTCTTCCTCCGCCCTTACAGCAGTCATCAGCAGTGACTTGTCAGATTCGCAGAAGCAGCAGCTGGTTGCTTTGTTGAACAAGCACGCAACCTCTTTCGATGCCTATTCGTCCACCTTGGGCCAAACTACCGCTGCAGCACATCGCATTGAGACCGACGGAACATCGATTGTGCACCGCCGCCCGTACCGCGTGTCTCTAGCCGAGCGAAAAATCATCGAAGAAAACGTAGCCGACATGCTGCAACGGGACATAATCCGCCCCTCAGCCAGCCCTTGGTCGTCTCCCGTTGTTCTGGTGCGGAATAAGGATGGTTCCGTACGCTTTTGCGTCGATTACCGGGCGCTCAATAAGATCACTAGGAAGGACGTATACCCTATGCCACGGATTGACGACGCCCTTGATTCCCTACAAGGCGCGGAATACTTTTCGAGCCTCGACTTGCGTTCCGGCTACTGGCAAATCCCCATGCACGAAGATGACAAAGAAAAAACAGCGTTTGCCACTCCGGACGGCCTATATGAGTTCAACGTGATGCCTTTCGGGCTATGCAACGCACCCGCAACTTTTGAGAGTATGATTGACACCGTGCTGCGTGGCCTGAAATGGAAGACTTGCCTGTGCTACCCAGATGACATTGTTGTCTTTTCATCAACGTTTTCTCAACACCTGCAACGCTTGGATGAAGTTCTGACGTGCCTTGCGGGCGCTGGTCTTCAAATTAACACCAAGAAATGCCAGTTCGCCAGCAAGTCCATTAAAGTCCTCGGTCATGTCGTGAGCAAGGACGGAATACGCCCTGACCCCGACAAAACCGCTGCGGTGCTTCGCTTTCCTCGCCCTGAGAAACCTAAAGACTTGCGAAGTTTCCTTGGCCTCGCGTCTTACTTTCGTCGATTTATACGAAACTTTGCCTCCATAGCTGCACCACTACACAAGCTACTTGTCTCCGGTACGCCCTTTGAGTGGTCTCAGGAATGTGAATCGGCTTTTGACATGTTGAAGGATGCCCTGACGACCGATCCTGTTCTTTCCCATTTTGACGAGGCTGCTCCGACTCTCCTGCACACAGACGCTAGCGGCCGCGGTTTAGGCGCCGTTCTTCTGCAGCGCGACAACTCTTCGCGAGAGCGAGTCGTTGCATACGCCAGCCGCGTACTCTCTCCAGCCGAGAGGAACTACACAATCACCGAGCAGGAATGTCTGGCCGTCATCTGGTTGGTGCAGAAGTTTCGTCCCTATCTGCACGGCCGTCATTTTACTATTGTTACTGACCACCACGCGTTATGTTGGCTTTCCACACTCAAGAACTTATCGGGACGCCTCGGTCGCTGGATTCTGCGTCTTCAGGAGTACGAGTTCGATATCACCTACAAGTGTGGCAAAAAACATCAAGACGCCGACGCTCTTTCTCGCTGCCCGCTACCTACGGCCCCGCTCGGCGCTTCCGCAACCGCCTCGCATACCAAACACTGCGAGCCCACTTTTACATCGGTCCCCTCTCTGGCCTCTATAGACCACCTGCCTCCGGACAACGACCAAGAATTTGCCTCTCGCCAGCTAGCTGACCCGTACTGTCGACGGATCATGGGCCATCTCTCTGGAACTTCCTGTCCACTTAACGCGCGGCTACGTCGTCAACTCTCGCAATTTAAGCTCGACAACTCCGTGCTGTACCGCCGAATTTACCATCCTGACGGTCAGCGCTGGGTGGCCGTTCTACCTCGCTCTCTCCGCTCTCACGTCCTCACAGCCTTCCACGATGATCCGACTGCAGGTCATCTCGGTTTTCATAAAACCTACGACCGCCTTAGAAGTCGTTTTTACTGGCCTGGCATTACTACAAGCGTAGCCAGGTACGTCGGGTCCTGCACTATCTGTCAGAGTCGAAAACTCCCAACATCTGGTCCTGCCGGTAAACTGCAGCCTCTTCCGTGTCCCGCGACACCATTTGAAGTTGTAGGTGTCGATCTTTTCGGCCCCCTTCCAGTCACTGCCGCCGGCAAACGATGGATCGTGACAGCTGTGGACCATTTGACCCGCTACGCTGAGACATCTTCTGTGGCTACTGGTTCTGCTTCTGAAGTTGCCGATTTCGTTCTCCAAGCCATTATACTCCGCCATGGCGCTCCGCGTGTTCTGATCAGTGACCGTGGAAAGGCTTTCCTCTCTCAACTATTGAACGAACTTCTCCGATCCTCCGGCACCACTCACAAGACCGCTTCCAGCTACCATCCTCAGACTAACGGCCTGACCGAGCGATTTCATCGCACACTTGCCGATATGGTCTCCGCCTATATTCAACCAGACCACAAAAACTGGGACGCGATTTTACCATTCGTCACTTTGGCCTATAACACAGCCATTCAGCGGACAACCGGCTATTCACCGTTTACCTGGTTTACGGACGTTCCCCTACTTCCCTTCTGGACGTTTCTTTCTTTACCTCCAACGTAAATCCGTCGCCATCCTCTGCCGAGGAATACGTTTCACGACTCGCCCAGTGCCGCCAGCGTGCTCGCCTGAATACCGAAGCCAGACAGCAAGACAGGAAGATTGTTTATGATGCAGCGCATCGTGCTGTCTCTTTCCGACCCGGTGACGAGGTCCTGCTCTTGACGCCTCTTCGCACGCCTGGTTTGTGTGAGAAGTTTCAGCCACGGTTTATCGGGCCGTACACAGTTCTGGAACAGACTTCACCTGTGAATTATCGCGTGACGCCACTTGTAACCCCAGCAGACCGCCGTTACCGTACTACCGAGATTGTCCACGTGTCCCGGATCAAGCCCTTCATACGACGTTCTTCCTCTCCTTGACCTCCAGCGGCCAGGCTGGCCGCTTTCACGTGGGGGGAATTAGTGTGGGCATTTATTATGCACATCTTCTTCATGTGTACGTTATCACCATCATGATGCATTTGGTTATGCATCCTCATCTTCGTCGTGTATCATCTTCATCGGTGTGGGTTGATCGTGCCTGTTCGCTGCCGGGTCTTCGGGCCAAATAAACGTCTGCCCTACCAAGACCTCATAATATATATATATATATATATACTGAGAACTACTGAGAAGGACGCAGAAGACACGGACGAGCGCAAAGTATTGTTAATCAATAAAGAGAATGTGCATTTGCCTGCGCACGTCCGCCATTGCATGTGTGCTCCGACTTTCCCAGGCATCAAAAAAATTTTGGGCAAAAGCCTTGACAGCGCTGCTCGGGAACTGATGCAAGCCTTTTATATCTCGACAAGGGGGCACGCCTGTGTTAGTCTAACTTCAATTTCTTTGTTGGATTGTGAAGTTAGGTTCTTACGTGGCCTGTTGTAATATGCAGAGCGTGACAGTATGTTTATCGTTACTACCACGTGAGTGAACGAGCATATATATTGACTCCGACGATGAAAAATAAAGTTAGTTGAAAGTATGAAAAAAAAAATGCGCTCGTCCGTGTCTTGTGCATCCTTGTCAATAGTTTGCGCGCATCTGTTTTTTTCTTGCAAGTACGAGTCAACTCGCCCAGCAGCAAGTTATAGTGAACAATATTTTCCCTTTGTAGTTTGATATAGTGAGACTATGGCTGACTCTTCCGTAACCGAGAGTAGATGTAAGCATGAAATGTCTACCGCAAAGCAGATTGGTTGGAGATTATAGTAGCCACAATCTTGTGCATGTTTGCATGGGCACAACCCACCAAGCTAAGCCACACTGCACTGCGCAGTCGTCCAAATGGACGTCGTTGTTTGCTGTCACATTATGGGACAAGTCTTGCGCTTTTCCGACCTTCTTCGGCCGATGCGGCCACTGCGCGAAAGAATTTCATACTTAAAAGTATATTTTCGCACCCACGACAATCGATATCTGTTTATGATAGGGTTTACGGGAGCCTGAAGTATTCCTTAAACAATAATACGAGTATGCTACATGGATTCGATCACTTTTTTTTATTACGTGCGAGTAATCTCTTTGTTTCCGGTATGCTTCACGTTAACAGTTGATGGAAGGTACAGCTAAACACCAGTCTCCCCCACGTAAGCGTTGCTATTCTGCTGTGCTGCGGTGAATCCCGCCCGAGTAAGCTTATAGCCGCCATCGTTCGGCATGCTCATCACGGCTGCAGCAGCTGTCGTGTATGCTTCTACAGCGTTTATGCAACTATATCACATCCATTAGTCACAATGTCTAATGGAGGGCAGGTAAGGGAAACGCATCCGGCTCTAGCCATTTCAAATAATCTGAATCTTTCAAGCACAAGCACACACTTCGTTTGGCACGGACTGCCTAAGAAAAATTGTCACACCAAAAGTCCGTCAAAGCACTTTTGTAGTTCTTAAGTTTGGGTTTTATTGTCTGGCTTACTCTTTGTAGGCGCTGGCTTTAAAGTGCTGGCTTGCTCTTGTGCATGTTGGTGCTATATGCATGAGTTGGCACCGCAAGATGCACACTCCTAAGTTCACACTCCATGTCCGTGTGCAGATATGCAACACGGAATAGCTGTTGAATACAAGATGAATTTCGGCCTAAACGGAATCAAATAAGAACTGAGGGCATCGAGGGCGTTATCAGCCCGCACGAACGCGGAAAGAATAGGACCATCGATGTCTTCAAATGGGCGAAGGCATTGATTCGCTAATGTAACAGGCCAAATTCATATAGACAATGTAGTAGTTTGCAGAACAAGACTCGGCCAAGATTGCATTGGCGAGCCATCGCACGCTACTGAAAGCAGCAATGACAACAATAGCGAAATAGGCGTTGGCGGCGACTGTCGTCGGTCACTTGTGCCTCTTTTGAGCGTGACATCTTTCTCACTAGTGTTGTTGGTTTCTCTTCGGTGGTACTCATGACCTTCGATGCCTGAATCTGTTTTACCAGACACGTGCGGTGACATTATCTCTGGGAACGCGTAAAATTAAGGCCCTTCATCGCTATAAGACAGCACCAACGTCTGTCCTTGACGATGTGAAACCGTTCTTGTCGAGATAACAATTACTCTTCATTGTAATTACTTGGCGACTTGTATCTGTTACGGCTTAAATGTATCCTTGGCATTGAAACTGAGGACTTCCCAAGATAGGCGTCTCCGTAAGGATTGTCTCGAGTTGCATGAAACGATTGGTCGAGATATCGCCCTTCTCAAGTCAGAGGACGCGCATTGACTGAAATCTATTGTCTGAACTGTTTAGCTTATGCTCAGTCTCCCCATTTCCAACAAGTCGTAAGCGCCCAATGACACCATGGCAAAAATAACTTACTGCTCCTCAAATGCCACATAACCGCATTCATTAGATTACAGGTGATAAAAATTTACCAGCAGGGAAGTTTACAAGCATTGGTCTGAAATTTCTATTTTTTCTACCAAGCATAAAAAAATTCCATGATGCTAGTGAGAATAAATCATACCTGACAAATTTTCCGCTTACATTTCCAAAAGCCCCTTCCATTATTTCGCGTTCCGCTTCGGTTGACTAATGACAGCTTCAACCTTTCACTTTCTTTTTTGTATGTTTCGCTGTTTACCACAAAATACTAAGCACCTACTTCATTTCCGTATTTGTAGTTTTTGTCTACATAAACACTTTTCATGTTGAATAACAGGCACAATATGTCTAAACAAATTCCTACTCCGTATTTCGGACGATAACTTACGTTCCCCGAAGCCATGTGACAAATTGCTCGAATGCTTAAAAATCCCAGTTGGAAGCACTTCCTGGAACATGCAGATTTCCAAATGCATGTGATCAATTAACCGTGCTTTAGAACCCAAACCAGCCGATCTGCAGTCACTTACATCATCATCATTACTCAAAGTATACCGCTCCACGAAGTAATATTTGCTAAATTGACATAATTCATGGCACAGCTGCCAGATACCTAGACGTTCTCTGCTGCTTAATTTTCATATTAGGTCTAGTGCACATGGTCTGGACCTGTCCTTCCTACAATGATGCAAGCAGACACGTAGAATTCTGGGAGGCCTTATTACGCAGTCATGACGCCGAAGAAAACGTAAAGTCATCAGTCTCGCTCTGACTGCCGCCGAGTCCCACGGGGTTCCGGCCTACGGCTAGGGGGATGAACGGTGGCAGAGGACAAAGCCTCCTCCCCCGTCATTGTTGACGGGTGTAAATAAGTGTTATTTCTCTATCTCTCTATCGGCCAAACATCAAATACGCATCATCTGCCTGGCACCCACATCAGGCATACAGAGAAGATTAGGGGCGGTTCTTAAATCGGACGGCCAGATTTCTTCATTCTGCGCATTCATGTGACACCGATGTCACGTCACTAAACTCGCAATGCGGTCTTTCACCTCTCGCCAATGGTAACCGCCTCCCTAGCCTATCGCTCTGCTGCAAACTCTTATGCAGCCCTCTTCATAAACCACCTTACCTTGCACCTGCAGCGCCCACCTCTGGCCGCCTAGGTCACTCGCATCAAGTCTAGCGTCAACGTGCACGCAAGACTATTTTTTCATCTTCACTCTTTTTTCGAAATACCGCAGACTGGAACGGCCTACCTGAGGTAATCGTTGCCCCCACTGGCCCATCTCTATTCTTACGTATGGCAGATCATCTTGAAACAAATAACACGCAATAAAGATTACAGTAGTGTACTAACAACAATTTACAATAACAAATATATTGTAGTACATAAAGAACACGTTTGTATTTGTTTTACATGTTAGCACTTCTTATGTAATACCTCCCGAGGAGTCTTTAAGACATTCAGTTGAAGTGAATGAAATTTCAGGGTGCAGACTGGAACCAATGGGAAAGAAAATAGGTAAAACAATTTTGTTGACATGTTTTACGTATCCGTAACTTTTACATCATTATTCTGAAGATCGTTATTTACGAGTATTTGCCAGAGCAATGGCTTCGGCAGCTAAGAGCATTGCTCTGGGCATTGCTTTGGGCATTGCCTTAGGAGAGAGAGATAGAGAATAAGAATAAAAGAAAGGCGGGGAGGTTAACCAGGGCTGTGCCCGGTAGGCTACCCTGCACTGGGGAAGGGGGAGAGGGGCAAAGAAGGGTAGAGAGGAGGAGAGAAAAGTCACTCTTTCAGCTGACCTAACAGTTCCGCGTTTGACATCACAAACGGTGAATCAGTACGGTAGCATTGCTTTGGGCATGTACAATGGTTAGGCATTGCTTTGGGCATAACAATGTACATATACACCTGACTGGATAATAAGGCGCGCAGTCCCGAGAAAATTAATGATATGCGAGAAGCGAATGACAGTATATATACAACTGTATACGCAGGCCAAATATAGAAAGCAATGCTTCGGGAGAGTGCTTTTGCATGTAAGCGACACTGCACACAATTTGTAAGGACGCCCAATCTTTTCAGCCGATCTCTTTGCATTTTTAACCATATTATTCAAACAATACATGCAATCATAGTATGTTATAATTGTGTCTCAGGGTTCTTTGTTATCCTCAGCAACACTTCGCATATGCTGAGGGAAACAAGAGCACAATTTATGGCAAGGCTGATAGCAACAAAAAGCACTTTCACATATCAAATACGTAAAGATATAAGGCGTCTGATTAAAACAAGAGGCTGATTCACATGAAATTATGAAAAGAGAGGAAGCCAATGTATGTGTTTTTTGCACAGAGTGTATTTGGTGTGGTTACGCGCTTCCAGAGAAGAGCGCAAGAATTCAGTACCTAAATCACAAAAAGATCTCGCAAGGCAATAATCAAACGTAACTGCGAATGCCAACGGACTTAGCTGCCATATCAGTTCCACTGTTTCCATCAAACCAGGTTTAACCATTCGTTAAGTGCCTTTTGTAGTGCCGTAAGAGGGCTCTCAAGATGCAAGACGTTCATGCATTTTGTGGCGGAAAATTTCGCATTCAGAAATAAAGTGCCGCAGTATTGCAGAAATTTTTTTAATTTGTGAACATCTCTTCGTGTGCTGAAGGCTTGTAAATATGACTTCTGCCCGTGGTCACAGCTTAGCGTGTAAAGTGTGGCACTGCTGAGCTTGAGGTCGAGGGTTCGATTTCTGACCATGATTGCTGCATACCGATGGGGCCGAAATAGAGGAACACCCCTGTACTTCAATTAGCGTGCATGTTGAAGAATTGAAAGAGTCAAAATCAATCCTTAGTCCCCCATTGCGACATTTGTCGAAATTATATTATTGAAATTATATTCTGTTTGCCACAAACCTCGTTTATCCCTGCTGAACTTTTTGCAGTATGCGAGCTGTGACGCATTCATTGAATGTGCGTGCGCGGATGTCTGGCATACAGTTATTCTTTCAAACAAAACTCATTATCTTGATGATATATCGCAAGCTTTCTTGCGCCATCAGAACATACATTTTCGCTTTGGCGGTGCAAACATCTTTGGGTGCAAACGTCAGCGTAATGGCGAAACTTCGTGACGAGTTGACCTAGCTTTCGTGAAGTGCTTTTCGCGAAAACTATGTTAGGCACGAACATAGGAAGCTAGCACAAATGCAAAACGCCATAAATAGTTGCCTCTTGCACACCAGAGAAGCACATGAAAATAAGCAAAGCACGTGAAAGCATGAAAAATAATAATAACAGTTTAACTTAACGTCTGTCTCGGGTTTCTGAGTAAGCGTTTCTAGTGATTTCTCTGAGGTGAGAAAGCCCGGGGGAGACCAGCCTCTCTAATCACGTCTCCCTGCTGAAGGATGCAGAATGGTGCGACGTGCTCTGTTCTTCTACTTTTGTTTTTGTTTGCTGTTCCTCACGATGGGGCTGTAGTAGCAAGACTCCTTGCGAATTGAGTCTCTAGACTGGCCGCGGTTGCCGCTGATCAAGTTGGACAGCTATTAGTGAATATATTGCGTGCAATGAAGGCGAGGCTGAGACATGCAGTATAACGGGGCGCAGCCCAGACAGAAACCACCCGAGGCATGAAACTTAGTGCAGACGAAGGAACTCTCTATGGCTCTCCTTACTCTGGCTAAATGGTGCTATTTACTGTCTCCACAAAAACAGCATCACTAAAGACGGAGTGGCATATCAGACTAGGCGGTCAAGAGGCGCAGCAGCATATGAAAGTCCCCAATAAGCCGCATGCAAAAAGAACGGCAAAGAATAGTGCGCAGATTTCCATTCACGACTGTACCTTGAGCGTAAAGGTAGGCTGCATGTGTATAAATAATTAATAAGTTTGGCTGGACGTTAAACCAAAAAAGGAAACGTGAAATAAGGGGACAGTACGTGTTTTCCCCTTCTACGCAAACCTTGCATCTTCACGCACGCTAATTACTTGTGTATCTCACAAGGAGCCTTGGAAGATATGACGAACGATGCATAAATATGAATCACAAAAAATATTTGACTACGTTTTCAAGACTTTCTTTGTGGGCGATGTCGGCGAGTGTATTGTCTCAGTAGTGTAAATGAACTGGGGGCAAGTCATTTTCCGGTATTTATTTACCTAATGCTGAAACAAAACATTTGGGGCGTACGGAGTTAAGAGCCGCAAGAACATCTATTAATTATGAAAGGTAGAACTCTTAATACCATCACTTTCAGATAGGATATTGTTAGTCAAGAAAGTAATATTCAGACGAAAAAGAATACCACTGAATAGCAACAGCTATTTCTTGTTTTCTTCCCTAAAAGCGTTCTTGTGAGCGGGCAACAGGCTAGAACATAAATTATTCCTTTGGTAGTACAATATGAAGAAGTGCAGCCGAAGCTTTTGTTGCTATCAATCGTTTTCACCATGAAGAGAACTGGTGGTTAATTGACTGTATAGCACTGCAATGCTCAGTATGGTAATTCGGGCTCGTTGGTGCGGATCGGCAGTAAGAATTCGATATGACATTCGCCAGAGAGCATATTTATACCCTAAGTCAATGCAAGCAAGTGTAGAAATATCATACCGCAAGTTAATAAACCTAAGATGGCCGGAAATAGTCCATAACTCTCCAGTACGGCATGCTTCCACCCTTATTGTAAAATTCTCGGATTTCAAACCTGAAGTGCTAAATTTAGCGATTGAGATTCTGCTGTTCTTATGAAGGTCCCGTTATAGCGACAGCAAGAGACCAACACAGACAAAACGTCACTGTCCTAGCTCAATATGAGGCGTTAGGTAAAAAAATTCGGCAGATCCCACGTACCGTGGGAGTCGATGTAATGCGAAGCATGCGGCGGGAAGGTGACTATGGCGTAACTTTTTTTACTGAGCGACACGTCACAAAATGACGCTAGAGATTCGTACAAATTTTATATACACACATATATGTTGAACAGCCACACATGTCTTATATAACCAGTTGTTTACGGTTGGGTAACGCTCCCAATGGCAACGTGGGTATAACCAACACCAGAAGCCGTAAGCTGATATGTAGTGCTTATACTTGTCCCTTAGGATGGAGAACGCACGCAGGTTTCACGAACCCGTGTGCATGTGCGGAAGTTCTTGACAGTTCGTGAACAAGGTCATCATCACCGTGATCAGTGAGCACCAGCAGCTGGTCATGACTTGTTATAGGATACGGTCGTGATCGCGGTGACGAGGGGTCCATGTGTAGTGAAGTATGTGGTATAGTAGAGCAGTAGGAATTCGTGGATGCGTCGGTCATTTCGTCGATAAAATCTAAGTCGATAGAGCCGGCGACAAGTCGGAACCTGAAGCCACCCACCGCGTTGGTGAGGTATAGTCCGTCGAGGCTGGTAGGCCGGATAGTGCTACGTAGACCAACATCAGTGGGTGGCGCTTGTCGTATTCGTAGACTACCTGGGCGTATGTGGCCTACGCTGCCTAGTCTACAAAGCGGCTGTCAATCACTCTGGCATTATTCTCGGTCAGCATGAGGCCATCGCCCAGCCTCGTGAGAAATGGCGAGGACCCTTCGTCATTATGGCGGACGAGGTGCACTTAACAGTGCGGTGATGTGGATATATGTAACTTTCGGTAATGTATTCCTCCGTGGCCGAGCGATGCTTCACTATAGCTGGCTGAATCATAGGAAAACAAATGTAATGTTTATTAGACTGCCATAAAAGCGGAGCCAGCACTGGAACCACAGACGTTAATCTGATATGACGGCTGTAATCGTAGGAGTACACATCGTAATAATATCATGTAGTGCTCATTGCTTTCTTGTAAAATTAGTTAGCAAGCACCGCAACCACAATTGACGTTGCAGCGTTATTACGCCTGAGTAGGCTGTTTTTCCAAAGTAATTTATATACCTGGCGTGGCTCAGTGGTAGAACACCTGATCGCCACGCAGAAGCCTTGGGTTCGATTCCTGCTGGGGTCCTAATTTTTATTCTTTCCATTCGTCAAGTCAATGCTGCCGATGTTGGTTTTTCTTAACGCTCTCGCATTTAAGTTACCAATGTCTGTTGTCGCCGTTCCTGGGAAGATATGAACTGTCAATCACCTGTGGCGCATACCCGTACACCGCGGCCCGTGGCAAACGGGTATGTGCCACACGTGTCTAGTGGAAAGAGTTTGACGACGTACGCGACAGGATTTTCACATTATTCATGTCATGACCCGACAATCATATTCGTCAAATCCTCTTACCCTCCCACGCAAATTTTGGTCTACGCTAGGTTAAGGAGGCGATCATGAGAGCACCCAGACGTAGGCGGCTAGATAGATAGATAGATAGATAGATAGATAGATAGATAGATAGATAGATAGATAGATAGATAGATAGATAGATAGATAGAAACGCTCAAAGTAGTTTCGCTAAGAAATGCTTCGCATTTAAAAAAAACTACGTGTTCTTGAAGGCATCTGTACAATGTAGTCGGCGAGAACAAGAATGAGTATATGCTGTGAGTCTTTCTTTTCACGTCAGCAGACAAGCTATGCCAGAATACCTGGTGTCGGCTAGTTTGGTGGCAGTAACATCGTTGTGCGACATTTTAGATTAAGCGTCCATGAAATTTGACAACATTCTTTAAGCGCTAATACACACTTCACAGAAAAAAGAATACACCATCTCCCGCTAAAGGGGACCATGAGGCAATGCGAAGCCGGAGCACTTGTACGATCGCGTTCCGTTGGCGTTCGCTGGGCATGCTACCGACCTCGCGTCGTGGAACGCGAAGAGGAACACTACGCGCGTCGTGTGTTCCCGATAGCCTGGCCGTTAATTCTCACAGAGCGTACGGGGAACGCGGTCGACCGGCGTGAGAGAGAGAGAGGCAGCGTAGGAGAGGAGAGAGAGGGGGAGGGGACGCGCATGCGCTGGCCCTCATCGTGGCGCTGCGCAGGAGAGAATTTCGGCATGTCGACCCCGCATTTCAGAGGAACCAACCGAGGCAAGCGCTGGACTGAACGCGCGCAGCGCTCTACCACTTGAAGGAGAGGAGACTAGAAGAGGAGAGTAGCGTATGCGCCGCGAGAGCAGCAGCGAGAACGCAGGAGAAGCGCAAGCAGGCGCTGGTAGAGAAGTGGATAGAGTAACGCGCAGCTGTTGGAGAGAGGGAAGGAAGAGAGTTGCGCATGCGTAGTGTGAGTGTGGACTACTACGCCGCGTGCGGATTACCACGCCGCGTGACATACCACCGAGCAAGAGATAATTCGCATCTAAAAAGAAAATCACAGCATATCCACGGAGTGAATGATGATGAGTGGGCGAAGCTGCGGAGGTCCATCGGTAAACCGTGAACCTTCCGTGAATTCTGCCCAGTACATCATCACCGACGTGAGATCGGGCGCGTTTATACTAAAGGTTCGATGAGAATCATGACGACTTGCAGCTCACATTAATTTTACATGGACGCTGTGAATTTTCATTGTTTAGAAAACCATTGCTTTAGAAAACATCTGGCGTCTTTCGTTAAGCAGCTGGCGTCTTTTCGTTTTGCTTTAGAAAGATCTGGCGTCTTTTCGTTTTGCTTTTAGAAAACATCTGGCGTCTTTCGTTGGTTTATTTCATCAATCAACGGCGTTTTGAACAAAATTTTTATTGTTTAATCACGCACAGGAGAAATCTCACCAGACACTACCTTGGAGGTAAACAATGGCTGCTAATGGGAATGAGAGACAGAAGTCGGCTTTTAGCTAACACTTACACTTCTACTGCTACTAACGTTCTAACGTTTCCTACTGGAACATGCCAATGGCTGCTAATGGGGAATGAGATACAGAAGAATTCGGCTTTTAGTTAACGCGCACGCTGCGAAATTTTTATTGTTCAACAACGCACAGGAGAAATCTCCCACCGGCACCACCTTGGAGGTCAAGATCTGGTACTAGCGTTAAGACTGGTTACGCACTACGACGGGGAAGAACGGGTGCCGCTTTAAGGAGCATCGCCCCTAAAAACACGCGTGTTTCATCTTTTTGTTGTGTGCTCAGTGAGCTTCCGTTTGCTGTGGTGTCAACTGTGCGCTAACTATTGGCTTAAAGAGGCGCACTTGCACCTTGTACGATAAGCCATATTCACCATAAGGCAGGATAACTACGTAAGAGCAAAAGTTCGTTATCGTTTCTAATTTGAAGGCGCGTTTCCAGCTTCACTAAATTTGTGCAACCGGAGTTTCAGTTTGCCTTGGAGAGATAAGCGGACTTTAAATTACGATGAGGCTAATTGACCCTATAGAAATCGTTAACAAGCGCAATAATGATTTATTTCACTTATTATACCACACCCAGCCCTATCGGAAAACCCAGTGGCACTGTCCCAGTGCCATACCTGATTATTGGACCAGTGTGGCGCTGGGTACTGGGATGCTGGCACGCTGCGCGAGGCACGCTGGACGCTGGCGCACTGCACGCTTCACACTGCACACTGGGCCACCCGTTACGGGCCGAAATAGGGCCTTTAAATTGCTTTTAAAAACTGTGGTCATACCCAGACCGTAATTAGGGCTGATACGCGCGCACTGCGGCAAAAAAAACCTCAAAAAAAAAAAGAGCGAGCGGGAGTCGAACCCTCCACCTTGACGCACCGTGTATCCTGAATCTGACTCGTTACCGCTGCACCACACCTGGGAGACGAGGGACGGCGTCTTTTTAGCTCACGTTTTGACTACGTCCGGTAGCCAGTATTTTCATTTTTCCCGTTTAGAAATGCAGATTTCAGTCTCTTCGTGCTCGCGAGAACCTAAGCGAAGGTACTTAATTTGTTTTTTATGTGCTGCGTAGATTTAGAACGTCTATCTGGCACGTTTTGCCGCAAAAAATATTAGCGTAACCGCAGATGTGTTGCGGTAATCGCACTGACTCGCTAAGCAGTTAGCCATACCTATGTAAAAAACAATGTGCAACTGACCTGCACACTGAACACTTTAGTTTTCGTTGTGTGGCGCGAGCCAATGGGGCCCTGAACTAAGGGCTCCACCCAACGAGGATAATCCTTGAGGCCTTCACAAATAAAAGTTTTCTCTCTCTCTCTCGTCACCAGTTTGAACATATTTACTGTCCTTTTTGTTTACGTTCCGCATACTACACATCCGCAGCACTTTATCCTAGCCGAACCGACCGTTAGGCTTAGAGCTGCACTCCGTGCGCCACGATCGCTGTGAACAACGTGGATATTCAATTACGAAGAATCTAATAACCGTTCAAATGTAATTTCGATCATACCTGACTCATGCGAGGCCATATTTACACCTTCGATTATATGAATCAGAAGCTAAAAACGCCGATATTCGGCGTTACATTGGCTCACTGTTGCCGGTGACGTGCGGCTTTCAGCAGTACGCGCCCATATGGAAGGACTGGCTGCTAGAGTAGGTTTATGGAATTATCAGACTGATACTAATGTCATATTGTGTTGCGAATGATAAGTTCTTTCGATGCAGTTATATGAACTACATTTACGACACTCGATCACACACTTCTGAGAAAGCGCGCGCGCGCGCGCTCGACAGATGATTGCTTTAGCGTATACGTACGTCCGTCGCTTAACTAAAAGTAAAGCTGGAGATGTGTAGGACACAGAATAGAATAATATTTTCAAGATATTCGATAAATTTTTCTTTCGGCTTCTCGCGAACCAATACCACATCTTATATGAATTGCACCCAGCGCGCCCAGTTTTTTCCAATGTGCTGCCAGTGTTCCCAGTGCAAGGGCAGACACTGTACAGCATGGCCAGTGCCTCCCAGTGCGCTGTAAGACACTGGGCCACACTGTACAGTATCCCCAGCGTCTTCCAACGCACTGGGTGGCACTGGCCACGCTGTACAGTTTGTCCCAGTGCCTCCCAGCGCGCTGTAGTACACTGGGACACACTGTATAGCGTTTCCAGTGCCCCCCAGTGCGCTGAAAGACGCTGGGAGGCACTGGGAACGCTGTTTTTTCCAATAGGGAGAGCAGGGTGCCGGAACGGAACGAAAACCGAGAACGGAAAACGAAAAAAACGATATTTTTGACCGGAACGAAAACGTAACCGAAACTTTATTAATTATTTCGTTCCGGAGTGAAACCGAAATTTTTTCCATCGTTTTTCCGTTCACGAGAAAACTTCGCAGTCCAGAACTGAGCTCATGCAATGTGAGCAGATCTCAGGGTACAGTATAAGCGCGTACCTCAGGCAGGAATTCCGAAGCAAAGATATGTTGAAATTGTGCGAAAAACGAAAACAGTGGCAACCAGAGATGTTTATATTAACGCAAGTGGACTTTTGCGTGCCTGTCACGCAGGCCAAAGTGTAGAGGGCATTGTCGGCGCTGAAGTCTGTTACAGTGAAGGCTCTTATGAGATCACAACAGCTGATTTTGGCACCATAGTTGTCCGCCGCCGCCCGTGCCCGTGACCACTATCGCGTGAAATAAGAAAAAATGAAATGAGAAACAAATTTATAGGATTGGATGGGATTTTAACCCGCACCCCCTGCGTGGCAGTCGAGTCTTCAACCACAGTGCCACGCTGGTGCTTATAACTCCTTCGCAAAAATACGCTATACAGGCGTCATGTCGGGCAAGGAATCGTGTTAACATATGTAATACAGCGTGGCAGAAGAGTAAAACGACAACCAGCCATCACACAATACCAATTTCGCAAAGAGTGTGTGGTTTAATGCTTCCCACCCCCATATAAATTGCTCAGCCATAATTCTTCATCGTCATCAGCC
This sequence comes from Rhipicephalus sanguineus, assembly GCF_013339695.2. Lineage (NCBI taxonomy): Eukaryota > Metazoa > Arthropoda > Arachnida > Ixodida > Ixodidae > Rhipicephalus > Rhipicephalus sanguineus. The sequence goes on along the minus strand of NC_051180.1, from coordinate 131,761,060 downwards.
ACAGCACAAAGCGCACATATTGCCTTACAGATGTGTAGCGGGTATCACGATTCTCCGAAGAACGAATCACATAGTGGGAACTTCGCTACTTCAGAAAAATTACGATGATTTATGGGTACCGGTACCGTGCATGTGTACTTGTATCAGTTGCCTCAAGAGACTCTACAACGGCCTCTACAAAGTCCGCTCTTCCAACTTTCGCTGTGACAGTGCTGCGCATTCCGCGCAGGCCTGCAGATCTTTTTATCAGAACAGCGGTCTCGCACATCATAGAGTACACTCAATGACGTGCTGCTTCTGATATCCTGCTCACTCCCTTGACACAAAGCATTGAGGCCACTAAAAATTGCAATTGAATTTGGAAAAAATAAATACTATCACTTTGAAGGGTATACTGGTTTTACTAGTTGGTAGGAATTCATCGTACACTTACTTCCGCTCCTCTGAAGAACGTGTTTTACCCTTGTCCCACTTTCTTAGGAGGAAGACAATTAAATACATCACACATTAAATGTTTTTTATTACTTTAGCTTGAAAATTTTCCATAAAAAAACCGTTACGAACCGTTACGGAACATTTCTTTTTTCGTTCCGGAACAGAAACGGAACGGAACTTTTTGCGGTGGAACGAAACTAAAACCGAAACGAAAAACATTTCGTTCCGACACCCTGAGGGAGAGCATTGCAGTGGTAGTACACAAGTCAATTCAGCAGTGTTTTGTACGTATATACCGTAATCCTGGTTTCGGTGCCTCGTGGCACAGAATTAAAGCAGCTCTCACTCCGAGTAGCACTGAATGGATTCGATCGTACGTTATCACAAGAGCCTGATCTGAGTTTCCTAAGCTTCACTGAGCGCAAAGTGCCGTCCAAGATAATCACGCATTTCCTTATTCGTTGTCATTATTTGACGCTTGCCAGCCACTGACGTGTTCCGCATTGCTCTGACGTGCTAAGAAGAAAACATGGTAGTAGATATTGAACGTACAATCACAAGAGGAAAGACAGACTCGAGAGGAGCTAATGTGGTTCTGCAAGTGGATTGCTTGTCGAAGCTCGGCTGATGGCAAAGCTCTTTTTTCCTGTATGATATATGTGATTCTCCTCACCTGCGTAGCGAAAGAACGAATATAATGCACGTCACCGTTAATCACGTGCAGCAGTTGCGATATTCCAGGCATATACGTTGTCTATGCAGCTGTCCATGCAGAGTACGAAGAGGAAACATCGTTGAACGAGCAGCAATATGCTATACATGTCGACCGAAGTTTCTCAAGGCTTCTTCCTAATATCGTCAGCTCTTCACCTGGCACTATTGGCCATATCCACACTTACCTCTTTAAGTAACACTAAAATCAGCAAGCTAATCACGCTCTTTTTTACATATTCGCAGTACTGTGCACCAAACATCTCAAGCTAGTTTGGGGTGACTAATTTTTCCGAACGTAGCGATGGCAGGTAGGCCAACTTGCGATTCTCTTACGACGGGCTTTTCTGCAAGGGCCTCGTTTGAGAAAGCTGTGTAAAACTTGGCTGAACGCGTCAAGTTTGGGCACCAGCTTCAACGTTCGCGAAGGGCAGGTGTGATCATACATGTAATATAAGTACGGCTAGTCAACGCAAGAAGAGGTGAGTCACACATCACCACTGGGCCTCACTGTTTTATGATTATATAGCATACTCAAGGCGTCACTCTTGTCCTGTGCGAAGTCAAACATTTGGCTTAAGCCAGTACCGCCTTTCAACGTCGTTTTTCGAAGTACCAATTTTAGTTGCAGTTGGTGGCCAGATGTGTGCTCCCTCCTATGTCAGCAGTTTTGAATCTTAAAACAAGTGTCTTCCACAGAGAGCTCTCATTCAGAGAAGCAAGTAATCTAAAAAAAGGATAATAACTGGTGTGTAGGTCTTTCATCAGCGTAGGTGCGTTAAGGACCGTATGTAGGAAAGTCGGGCTGTGGCAGGTGTTCCTTAGCAGATACGTCGTATTATTGCAGTATTTACAAGTAGTGTACAGCCGCGGCCACGTCTGTGTAGAGAGCGAGCAGCGGGTTTTTGCTCTGCGGGGTGACACCTTGAGGCAGTTTCGGGCTCAGACGTGGCCAGCCTGACTACTGGGCCGCGCATTCTCTTCGCACGCCACGTCAGAGCCCGAAACTGCCTCAAGGTGTCGCCTCGCAGAGCAAAAACCGGCTGCTCGCGCGTTGTACACAGACGTGGCCACAGCTGTACATATGCACTCAATCGAACGTCATTTCTCTGTGTCTTACAATGAGAGCCCTGAATTTTTCCAGGCAAAGCCAGCAGCTACAGATATTTTTCCTAATGTTGATACTTTAATACTCACTCTCTTTCAGAACTTCATGAATTATTATATGAAAAGCTGGCACAATGAACTCTTTAGAGCAACGCATTTCGTCGGGGCCATAAGGTGCATGAGGAGCGCGCCGTCGTTGCACACTAACCAAGATCACCAACTGCATGTACACAGTACTCAGTTTTAAGTGCTGCATAATTGGAGACTCGACAGAGTGTTTTCACTTAGGAGGGCTTTGATCCATGCAAACACAGATGACCTAACAGCAATGCATCGCCATCGGCGGCGACCTTTTTTTCGGTGATAGCCCTGTAAACAGAAGCCTGCCGACGAAACATAGGTTATTTTTTAAACATAAGCACACGACTCATACGAGCTATAACACAACTATCGTTCCAGGAAGAGTGCACTCGTGCATTTCGACAGCTGCTTAGGCATAAGTGACTACGTCAGCTTAGATGCCGTAGCTGTGGTCACGATCTTGACATTGCCGTCGTGAAATGAGTACGCCGATTAATCTGTCCGATACATCAAGTTGAAAAATATACATAGGTGGTGAAGCGCGTTTTGTAATGGAATACAGCATTGTCATTTAACTATGCTCACCTCGTCATCTTCCTCTACATTAGATAGAAGCTCAAATAAAGCGAACTACCAAAATCTGCATACTTTTTTTTAAATCACCACTGCACTTCACACGTGAAGTGCGCACACCACCACTCCATGTGTTTTAGAGACAATAAAACGCGCACTGTTGTGTAAGTAAGCTGATTTCTGCTAAACAAGACGGACGAAGGATCACACTCTGACGCGTTTTTGTTCACCGAGCTCAACACATGTCGCTATCGTTCTATATTATAGCTGGGCGCACTTTGAGATTTCAAATAATCCTGAATGAGCTCAATTAAAGATATTGGGAAATAGTCTGTTGTTACTGTGGTGCCGACTGTATTTGTTGTGTGTCTGTGCCAAGCGGAAGAGCAAAGACCGCGACCATCGTAATTGTCTTGCGTTTGCACGTACACCTGAGCACTACCGCGGTCACAGACGGAATGAGGGAGAAAGTTGGAGAGGCAAGGGGCGAACAGTATCTTCTCTATCTCTACACACACTATCTCTACGGGGCCCTTTTCGACCCTTCGACATTAGAAATATCCTACAAGTGGTCGTAAACCATGCATGCGTATGCATTTATTTATTAGAAAGTCCGGTGGTTCTTCGGTGGCAACAAAACGAACGCTTTGACACTGCAGCGCTCTTCCGAAGGTTTCATTTATTTGCCAACTTTACTCTTATTCATACACTGCTCGCCGTTAGCATTCTTTTCTGGCGTTATTCAGTCCGGCAATGTGTGTGCTCTCTAGTAGCAGTTGCCAGTACAATCGAAGCTGCAGGTAGCGCAGAAACACCGAGATTGGCTCCGGCAACGCACCGTTGCTAGTGTTACTCAGGCCGTTCCATTCGCACGGGAGAGCCCAAGCAAAGAGAGCGGTGTGACATTCAGAAGGGCGTCGGTTATTGGACGCTGAACTTCTTTACCGAGCTTGGGCTAAGGTCGCCACCCCACGGAATGTTAGAGTTATCGGAAAGATCACACCACGGCCGGGCTAGAAACGCGACGGCAAACGCGACGCGCGTCGTGTCTCCCCTCTAGCCTGGGCTTCATTCCTCACGGTTCGCTCGGGGAACGTGGTGTGACAGTCAGGCGAGCGTCACAGAGCTGTTCTTTAAATATGGATGGAAGCTATGGGCGAGGCTTGGGCTAAAGCCGCCACTTCGTGGTGTAAGGCGTTGAAAAAATTACAGTTCTTTTCGACCCGCGCCGAATGGGAAGGCCATAGCAACGGGGCAACGACGTGTTCCCGGAGGCGATAGCGAACGCCTTGCAATACTGCACTTTACCGCTCCCAAACAGTGACGCCACCCCGCTCACCAAGAGCACTGTGAGAGGAAAGTGTGAGAGATAGAAGGCGCGTTCGTGAAGCATCCTGCATGTGTGACCGTGGCGCAGTGGTTAGTGTCCGTCACTTATCGTCGCGCATCGTGAGGTCGTGGGCTCCACTTCAGTTTACGGAACATTTCTTTTTCTTTTCGATATGATCGCGTGCAATTTGCTGACGTACTTCCGTGAAGGAAATGCGTCATGAAAGTCTTGGTGGACCCAGGCATAAAACATTGTCGTGTTAAAAAAGAGAGAAAACAAAGGAAGTAAGACGGAAAGAGAGAGATACAGGCGAGCAAATAGACATAGGCACGAGAAAGAGATAGAAAGACACAGATGGAAAAAAGGATATAAATATTGGAGCAAGCATAGCCATGTATAGTGCACTATAGTATAATATCATATAGCAAGGGGTGGAAAAGAGACAGGTGAGAGGCTAAAAGCCTAGCCAACCCAGTACCAACTAGGTGCCCACCAGCTCTGCTGCGACCCGGCCTTGCGCGACCTAGTTTAAGCTGCGAAATTTTTTCAACGACGCGATATTTATTGGTCAAGATGTTCAATTTAACGTTTTCCGTACTGTCAATAGACCAGGCCTGGAGAAAACATGCTGCAGGGAGCAAGAACGAATACATAGTGTCCTTGCATTGTAGTATTACACCATAAAAGACACTAAGCTCTTCCCTATATGCTCGTTGTGTAGATGTTTGCGCGCACCATCGTGAGCTAATCTTAGGAATGAATTAAGCAGTTTTAGAACTTGCCTACCATACATCAATCCGTTCCCGTATCTCACAGATTCCCGATTTCCTGCTTTCATTTGTGTTCTGCTTCATCGCGGCATTTGCAAGCCGCCGCTGGGCGCAAGCCGTACCCCTAAGGAATACCCCATACCCTCCAGTGAACTTGCTAAAAAGAAAACGAAAGGTGAACTAGACGGAAATGAAGGGCAGTTAGTTCCACTTGACTGGCGGAGCGCGGCAGGCGATGTATGTGCTACACAGAACACTCTTGAGGCGGCAAGAAAGGGACAGGGGGTGTCTTAACACAAAACTAGAAAACAAAAAAATCCGCCATGCTTACAGAGAAGATTATGGTCCCTTTAACCCATTAAGGCCCAAGCGGGAACTACTTGTTGCATTTAATTGAAATTTCGCGCACTTATCTAACTACAGCAGACAACAACACTGGCAATTTTCATAGAACTACATCTATTCCTTCAGAAGTTATGATACTGTACTTTAGAAAGTACGCTGGGCTCTTGCGATAGCAATGCAAGCTGGCTCGGCACAAGAATAGCAAGCATGCTTGGCCCTTTCCATACTAATACCAAAGTTGTTTTCGCACATGCAACTTGTCGAAGCAGCGACGCATCATGCAAAGCGTTGCACCATACTTTTCTCAGCATCATTTCTATTTATCACAGACAGTGCACTTCAACATCTTTTCAATCTTCTTGTGAAAAGTGCCCATATGGATGGAATGGACTGGCAGGCACACTGGACACGGAAGACATCTTGATAGTTCTATTGTGTTCACGGCACAGGTAGTGTCTTGCAACTATGCAGGTGAATGACAGTAGTCGACACAGTAGTCGACGCAGCCTGCGATACTTAGGTGGTGCAGGCAGGGCATAGTTTTTTTAATTTATATTTCATTTATTTTCGCCCAACTCCACTTTAAAGTACAGTAGTCGACGCATAGAGGGCTTGCTAACCTCCAGTAGGTTGGCAGATCCTCCATGCATTCAGTGCAGCAATGTTGATGATCTGTGTAAATAGGGCCTTCCATCACTTTTTCCCACGAATGAAATTTCTGTAGTTATACGCAGCTTGATTGTGGAGGCGAATCTCTCCCATGCCAATATTTCTATAGCTCCTGACGATGTTTCGTGATGGCACTACATTTTTCTTTTGAGATGATGATCATCTGCTTACAGAGCGTAGTGGCTCGACTGTGTCATTGTTCATCGCCATAGTAACTATGCTATTGTCTTTGCCCTTTACGAAAAGAAACTCGTTTCCCGGATCAAAACAGAAGCAGTCTTCCCGATTTCTTTCGTTCCATCAGGAAGAATGTATTCATTCGCAGAGCCGCCATCCCCCTCCTCCTCAGCCGTTTCGGAGTGACAATTACTTCCCAAGAGGCTCTCGTATATCCCTGCCGGTATCTGTTGCAGTCTACCGAGTCTTAAATGACCGTAAAAGCAGCATTCTTCCGAAGAAAATACTTGGTTCGATCTCTTAGGCAACCTACAATGCAATGCTCATGTAAGCTCTCACAAAGGACCAGTGTACTACGAAAAGTACACCAACATTTGATTACCCCTCAGAGCAAAACTGTGCACTACAGCTGATTCTTGCGCTTCGCCGTGATTATATTGTTCTTTCTGAAGCACAATCAATCTGTTTTTTCAATATATACTGTGTGAAACCTTAAATTAATTGAGAAAACGTAGTAGTGGTCACATGCGTTCGACGGGCGCTCGTTTTCCAAAAGTTTAACAACTCTTAGCACAGAAAAAAATGACCTGAGTCAATATTTTCGACTAGGAGTGTCTTGCGGCAGCCTTTAGCGCCAAAAATGAGAATCAGAAAAAATCAGAATATTGGATAGTGTATTTTCTACTACAAAATAATGAAGTGTACTTTGTAAAGTACGCTGGGCGCTAGGATACACCGATACCGGTGTACGCTGTTCCTCTGCCGCAACATTTAGACAACCACAGAGAAGGGATCATTTATCTCTGTTACGAACGCCTCCCCTAATCAGCCTGTCGGTCCTGAAGTAAGTAAGTTATAGTTGTGCCTGTTGACTGTACAACATTGTGGCACATGTGCTACCAAACTCAGTTTCAATTTACAGGAGCCTGTTATCTTGTTTTCTCAATATTGTCTTCAATCGCCTGAAAAGACACAAGCACACGCATGAAAGACAACGCCAAGCGCTGTTGGGCATTCTTGCGATTTCTTTTTAGCTACTCGGCCTGAGCAAGACGAATTGGGCCTTCAGGCAGCCCAAATTAACCTTCATTGCTTCGTATTCGCCAGTGTAACGACATTCGTTGGTCAAAACCAAAAATAAAGTGCGGCGTGTAACGTTTCTAGTCAAATGATGTGTCAAAGAGGGTGGGCGAAAGCGTGTAGCCTGAAAGAAGGGGCCAAGGAAAAAATTCGGAGCCGGATGCCACATCTGCATAGCTCTCCGTCGCTTCGTGTGTGGCGCTTGAGTAGCGTGCCGACACTGTTTCTGCTGCGACAGTTGCCGCCCTGGCTAGAAGTGATGTACGGCAGAGGGGCGTCGGCTGGGCTGCATGTTGCAAGGAGTGAGGAGAGAAGGCTGTACGGTGACCTTCGCTAGCGAGTCGAGGTGAACGAACTACTCGGCCGATGTCTGCGCCCAGAAATGGTGCTCGTTTTAACGGCGGGCCGGGGAAAGGCGGCACAGAGCCACCCGAAAAGGCGGGGTAGGATAATGAGCCTAGTCGTCAAGCGCCCCGAGCGGGCCAGTCAACCAGCCAGTCACTCTGTAAGGTAAGATGAGCACCAGGCCCTAACCAGCAGACCTGAATACGCGAACGTCCCACGTGCACTCTCATCGGTGTCCTTTTCCAGTCTGGTAAAAACATCAAGATTTCGTTTGCTTCCTTGACTTTCAGTATATTAGCATTCAGGGGGAGATGGGGATGGGCGCGGCTGAGAGAGGGGGAGGGGCAGAAAAAGAGGAGAGGAGGTTTTCACAAAGTGTACAATCTGGACTTTAATGCCGCTGAATTGTCCGGACCCTTGTCCGGGACCAACGAAAAATTCGTATCACCCCGAAATTCGTACGATCTGTGATCGTATCACCGAGGTTTCATTGTAAAATGTTATGCGCTGGCTCAAAATATATTTTGAACATGCGCTGGTTTTCCTTTTTATTATACTGTTTTTGTTACACTTTTTCTTAGGCTATTTCATAGTATTTAATACCTGTGAAGCTAACCTTTATCGATTGCGGCATCATTGGCACATAGCTTTCCTGCAATGCAAAGAAAGTACCTGAGTTTGAGGCAATTCTTATATGGCTTAGCATGCTTATTGACCATCTCCTTCCAGCCGCTACAACACTACCATGTTCTCAACGCCTTGTGTCGTACGGCAACTCTACTGAGTGTGTACGAACTAATACCAAAGGCAAGTAGCGTCGCCATCCGAAAGGTCGTGTATTATAACAAGCAGAAGCACGAACAAACCCATTTCGCAGCAAAGAGGCCGCTATTATTAACCCTCAGCGGAGAGGAGGGTGGCCTCCGCCGTCTGGCGTCGAGCACTGCTGACGTAGCAACCGTGGCCATGAATGTCCGTGATACATTGTTCCAACTGTGTAACATGGGGCCCGGCGAAACGGTGCGCCATCAGGCCTCGCTAACTTTGCTCGTCGTTCGGCACCATTTTTCTTCTGCTGTTTCTCATGCCTCCGCCCGAGCTTTTAGCAGCGTTGCATGCCGACCTGCACCGGATCGGTGATGTGCGGACTCTCAATGTGTCGCATAGGAGGCCGAGGGTCATTTAAAGCGCTGAAGGCCGCACCCCAGTTTAGTCATTCGAGTTCGCTTCGTTGGTGTTTGGCCGACGCCCGTGGCGCTTGTACGAAGTGTGGCTACCTTGAGGCAATAAACTGCGGATCCAGCAGTAAGACGCACTATTGATGGGAGCCGTCGTGACTTGGGCGAAGGGAACTCGTGAACGCGTAGAGTCACGCTGACCATTGTTTTAAGTGTGCGCTCGTGCTTCCTGTAAGTACTCGCCTCTTTATTCAAGTATATCCTAAAGGCGTGGGTAGGCATTACATAGGGGAGCTATAACACAATAAAGCTGTTACAATTACAGTGTACAAATTACAGTGTACGATAGAACGTATTTGCTCGGAAGAAGGCAGGCTAGCAGAAAACATGCCTCTAACGTTTATAGACAATTCAGGCAACAATGCTCCAATTGTTTCGAATGTAGGGCTAAATGTTGCTGGCAGGGTCGCTCAAGGAAGTTGGGGCCTTCAAACATGTGTTGCTCGCAACCACGAGCACCAGATTTGTGCCTTCCGGCATGATACTATACACAGAAAGGACTAATATAGGCGTAGAGAAAAGTACACACGAACCTTCTGGTAATTATCGCACTAGAATTGACTATTACTTCGTTAAAGCGAAGAAAGACCCCACGGTGACATTGCTGCCTACAGCTACGACATATTGCATAGACTACGGCTGTTGGTGGTTGAAGATGCGCAATGATTTCTGGAAGTTCAGCTCGGAGATTCGCTGAAGTTTCACTCATTCCAGTATTGAAAAAAAAAAAAAAACATAGGCTTGCGTCCGAGGATCATGAAGGTAAAACCAGTCGCGCCATGTAGCATGAAAGCTTACCAGATAGCTAGGCTCTGCAAATATTAAGTGACTTCCTGCTCAAAATTTCTATAGAACACTGGTGTCGTTAGGAGATACTACATAAGAGTATGATCCTTTCGTTTATTTTTGGGATTGTTAGCAATACGGCATAGCAAACTATAACAACCTAAATTCAACCAGACGAAGAAAAAAGCATTTTGATGCAAACACACCGTGCTGTGATAACCTCCATGATTGTGATTGTATCTCACAAATGAGACTCCACCTCTGCATTAGCCACTGCTGGCTGCCGCACAGCAGCATTGAAATAGAGGAATTATATCTTATTTCCCGTTCAATTTATGGGCGATGCTGAAGAAACACTGATACAGTGATGCATATTTTATTTCGTTTTGTTCTTCGATGCAGAAGCGGCCTTGAGTGAACTTGGAAACAGTGCTGTGAGACATACCAGCTAAAAAATATGTACTCGATTGTACCGACGTTTGTTGTCAACGCAGTGGCTCGTTACCACAAAGTAGGCACTTCCTAGACTGTCACACTTTACAGCACCCAAACACGTAAAGAAAAGAAAAGCAGTCCCAGAATTACCGTTTCAAAAGCACATCCTGCCGGAAACCTCCCCGCCGCTACCCATTCTCGCTCCCACAATAAAAGAGAACCGTGGAAAAGCTTTGAGAGAGAAGCTGCGAGTGCTGCCAGCTCTCCTAACAGGTCTGAGCGACGAGCTCGTTAACGAAATACCCGAAAGAAAGAAAAGTCAGCTTTGCTCACAATGCGACAGCCACAGCTGAGCCAGCGCAAAAAGAAAACAAAGAATGCAAAGAAGCACCAATCAGCGATAAAGAGCGAGAAAACTATGGGTACTAGTTGAAGTGATGAGTGAGAGGAGAACGCGAAAAAGGATGAGCCTGCGCTATAACAATTGCTACGCCGTAACCATCACACTGGCATGGCTTTATTCTTCGTACGCGCGTTCGCATCGGGTTACCGCACTCGGTGAGTTTTCAGCTGTCAGAGCTGAGCCCTACGTTGGGAGGCGCAGTTGAAACCTCTGCACATCGGGACTTTTGTCCATGATGACTTTGCACGCTTCGAGAGAGACAATGTTTCTCTAGCCAATACCAGGCGGCTCTCTTACCGTTCTGTTTCTGTTTTTGGGTGCCGTCGCTGCATGCAAACACAAGCAGTCAACCATCGCTACGCACCGATGGAGAGTGGTTAGCGTATGCGTAGTGGCACCCGCTATGCACTTCCTGCTGCGTTTCTTTCTCTACCTCTCCCTATGCGTTCATACGAGTGTAAAACAATAACCGGTTTCGTAGCTTCATATAGTATAGACTCTCGAGTGCGGCTTCTTACACCCCGTGCACGACGCATTGCTTTTTCCAGGTCATCACCCGATCTCCTCTGCATCCCGCCTACTCTCGCTATGGAGGCCAGAAACCTAGGCTAACGCTTGTTTATCTTTAAAGGCCCCAGAGTCCTTACTTTCTCGATAAGGGAGAAACCAAAAATAAGGTTTCCTAGACGTGGCACGTACTAGAAGACAGCCAAGAGAGTCGAAGAAAGGAAAGAAGAAACAAGAATGAACCCTTTTCAGAGTTTCAAGGTGCCAGGCACGCTCGGTTTAGGAATACGATAGAGGTCGATGACACAAAAGGTGGTGCGGGGGGTGTACGTTCCTTTTTTTTATTCGTCGAAAAGTTTGGTTTTTTTGTTCCCGCTTTATTACGCTTACTGGTTTCACGTTGGTGTTATCAAAGCGAATGTCTCTGGATGTGAGCAAACTCAAAATCTGGACTTCGATGCAGCGTCTCGAAAGCCATACATGATCATGCGCTTGTATCTTCTACAAATCTGCTATTACGCTCCCCCCCCCCCCCCCCTAACCGCTTAGGCGAAATCCTTTTATTCGAGATAGCTCTGTATGTTTATGGGTTCATTGCAAATTTAAGTGCCAGTACTCTCTTCTACAATTTGAAGTGGCGCCTAAACATTTCCCTTTTTTTTTTGGACGTGGAGCAGCTAAAACACGCGGTCGTTATATATTTTTTTAACAGCAGAGCTGTTTAGGCCGACCATTAGTCAGCGCAGATCGAACAGGAAACTATCATCAGCATCAAACGGTACGCGCTCTTTTCATGCTATCCTTACTCTTCGTCCTCTTCTTCAGCTTCCGCTTCGCTCCCAGAGCACATGTGCCGAATTTTTCAGCGTGGAATGCGATAACTCTGATTGGCGAAAGTCGAGTACATAGAAAGAACGAAAGAAAGGAATAGAGAGAAAGGAAAAAAAAAACACACAGAAAGAAATCTACAGACAAAGAAAAAGGAAAAAAAACACGATATGATTACGATATACGCCTTAGTGGAAGGCTCCGGAAATTTTGACTGCGTGGGGTTTTTTATAGTTCAAGAAAGCACGGAAAAGGAACAACACAGAGAAATGAAGGGGACAGGACAACGCACTGCCAGCAACTGAAGTTCGAATATACACCAACTCGCCAACTGCAGCTGTTAGTCCTGGGGCTGTTTAACGTCCACCTAACATGGCCACGGGCCTCTAGCATTTCGCCTCCACAAAAAGGTGGCCGCTACAGCCGGCACGACGCATTCTGTAAGAAGCAATGACTTGAAACACCGCCAAAAGTAGTTAATATTCGCCCTCCAATCCTCTGAGCCATAGAGTCTATGTACAGGTATGAATCCCAAGATGACAGCGTAGTAAGTGGCCGAGATAAGCTTATACTTCTAACGTCAATCTCGGCAATCGATCAACATGGCAATAACCATTATACGCAAAAGATATGCACAAGCTTCACATTGTTATTCTGCATGTTTAACCCGTGGTTAGACTATACGTCACCGCTTCTACCGCTTTCGTACGACTCATGTTATCCTTCCGTGCCATCTGCTGTTAAGGCCACTGGAACTACAAGACCACACTAACCGGTTCGTATAAACCAAACGTAAAAGATAAAATAAAATGGCGAGCCACGCCGGGGATCCGCCGGTACGTCGAATGCAGCAAAACGGCCTTCGTATCCCGCTGGGTACGGTGATCAGCCCATGCCTGCGCATACGCTAGCTGTATTCGCAACTGCTGACCGGACCAGACCACTCACGCGTACTACATAACTGTACACGCTATATTTGCGCACATTATTAGCCGCATGTGCAGAGCTCGCCTGCTATTCGGTTCCAGCACTTTAGGGTTCGGTTCCAGCAGCTCCTGTGTTGTTATTTTTTGCCGCCTGGTTACGACTACGTGACCAGAAACTTCTGGGTGAAGGCTGGAGCTGCTATGGCCCTTGGGAATCTACGCGTCCTTTTTCGATTCGGCGGTGTGGGAAGCCAGTTCCATCGTTGCACGGGTGTGTGAATTCTGACGCCAATCGCTCCTAGCTTCTCTGCTACAGTCAACGGAAAAATTTGGCCCCGGTCACGTCTTGTCTGCCTCACCCGGCACAACGCCCATCCGTTCACAGTATATAGGAGGAGATCGCCTAGCTTCGTAGTGGTGATGCGCTTGCGCAAGAAAAGATACAACAACTACATCAGTGAAACAGAAAGTCAGCCTCAAACCAGACTTGTGAGAGACAGCCTTATCATCTCCTCCTCCTTCTATTTTGCGAGCCGCAACCCTTTTCCTCCCACACCCTCTCCAAGCTGGAGCGTAAAACCTAGCGAGATGATCCAAGAAAGACGAGAAATGAGTCATAAATATTTATAAAACGTCAGCCTCATTCACTTTCAAGTTCGTTTTTTTTACATTTCTAAGTGCCCATTGCCTCCCGTCTCTCCTACTCCGTCATCGATGGGGGGGGGGGGGGGATCAAACGCTCAAACTTTGGGACTACGACCATTCCGACACGACAGCATCACAGCACGTATACGAGGCGGCACGGTTGCAGCCTAACTATAGCAAAGCGTCGAAGGAAAATAATCCTTCTCAGTCGCAGATGCCGCCACCGCTGCTTGCTCCAGTCGGTGTTTTCTTTGGTTGCGCCCTCCTTGCCTTCCTGCTCACTAAAACTTCCCTGTCCGTCAGCATGCCTGGGATCTTACATTGTTGGCCGTTCATCTTGGTATTGCGCTCGCACCCCTTTGATGAGAGGGGGAAGAAATTAAATGAAACGCGGCACGCAGTGAAGGATGAAAATGTGCGATGGGTATACCGTGGCGCGCACACAATTTGAGGCGATCATTTTTCTGGTCTAGATCCGGAATTAGCAATTAAAGCTTTTGGCGTATTTTTCACTGCGCGATCGTAGTTGTTCATGAAGCTATTCACGAAATAGAAAATAATTTTCTTAATTAGCAAGCATCATTATCAGTAAATGGTACCTATTCTTTTACTGAAGTAGAAAATAAGTGAAGGAGTTGCTGTCACCGTTCCTTGGTGACTTCCACATAGTTGTTAGAATAAAAAATTAGAATATATATATATATATATATATATATATATATATATATATATATATATGTACATATATATATATAAACAATGAAGTGCTAACAAAGGACCCGCAAGTAAAAGTTCAAAAAAATCAAGCACGTAGGAAAAATTGTACTGTAAAGGACTGACGGACTGACCGGCCTTCGTCGGAGTGATGCGAACATGCGACGGTAACGAAATTTAAAATACGCAGCAACGTATCATAGCGCTGTTAATGGCTGACAAGCGGTTGTTAAAAGCACGTGGGGAAACAGTGCGCGTGATAGGACAAGAAAAAACGAGAATACACGCGTGCGCACTTGCGCAAGACAAAACGGATAAAAGAGTAAAAATGATTAACAATGAGTAAAAACGTCTCTGAGTCCGTCCAGCGGTAAAGGGTATGTATATAACGCTCGCCGTTAGCTACGTGGAGGATCTGCGTTTCGTGGCGTAGTGGATAGCGCCACTCGCTGCGGAGCAAGAGGTCCCTGGTTCGATACCGCGCTTCGGAAGCATTTTTCTGAATTATTTTTCTTTGGGGCTTTTATATATATATATATATATATATATATATATATATATATATATATATATATATACTTATACATATACGGTGCATGACGGCGACGGGGACAGACATTTTCCAGCCGAGACTGTCCATATAATTGCTATCGCAATAAAAGATGAAGCCACATAACGTGTGTGTCACCGGCACAAACATCAATAGCACGTCAAAGGTACAACTGCGAGCAAGTTATCGATAAAGATAAACGCGGGTGTAACATCTTGTCATAATCCGACAAAGCTCAAACAGGGAACTAATCTATCTGCGTGAAAGCATAGCGGCAATAATAGCGAGGGTAGTCAAGAGAGTTTAGGAAACTGAATGGGTAAAAATGAAAGTTTGCAAGCGCTTTCATTCATCACAAGTGACGGCTTTAAACTTGTAGATTAAATACGATTCTCGAAGCTCTCTTTCGTGGTGGGAACGGAAACCAGATTGAAGGATTGTAGCTGTAATATTATCAAATGAGTGGCCCGGAATGTGCACGTGTTTTGATAGCGGAAGGTTAGGAATGGTGGCAGCATGACACTTGTGGTTGTTGAACCGATATCTGAAGGGCGTTTCGGTTTGTCCAATGTATTGTAATTTACAGACGGCACATTCGAGCAAATAGATGCAATTGTGTCACACGTAAAATTTCCTTTAATTTTATAGAAGAAATCAGAATCAGTGCTTTTAGCAATGTGTGACGTCGTCATATGCACGCAAACCTTGCATCGTGGTTTCTTGCAAGGTCGACAACCGACATTATCGGGAACCCTTGTTTTAGATGAAGTTAGGATGTCATGCAGATTGCGAGACCGTCTGAAGACTACCCGAGGTGGCAATGGAAAGATTACTTTAAGATGAGCACTCTGCGCTAGTATGTTGAAATGTTTTTTGAGAATTGAGGAAACGTTTGGCACCGATGCTTAGTGTGTTAGAACTAGATTACTTTGTGCCTGAACGGATGGTTGCTTTTTAGCGCTGAACAAATCCTTGCGATTCAGCGCATCGGCTCTTTTGACGGCATCTTCAATAATGCGGGGTGGGTATTCCTGCTGGATCAAAGATTCGCGGAGTTGTACGCAGTGTGCATAAAAGTCTGACTGCTCGGAGCAAATTCTCTTAAAGCGGAGCGCCTGACTGTACGGTATACTGGTTTTCCAATGTTTTACATGTGAACTTTTAAATTGAAGATAACGGTGCCTGTCTGTAGGTTTCCTGTAAAGCCTAGTGGTTAGTTTGTTGTCAGAGATGCAAACTGTGACGTCCAGAAAGTTAACGGTAGAACGAGAGTATTCATGCGAAAACGAAATAGATTGGTGAACAGTGTTGAAATCACCTATAAAAGATAAAAGTTCATTTTCACCATGGGGCCAGATGAAAAAAATGTCATCTATAAATCGCCTATAATAAAGAGGCTTTGACGCGCGATTTCTTAAAAAGTCATTTTCCAGAACAGACATGAAAAGGCTAGCGTAATTAGGTCCAGTGCGAGTGCCCATTGATGTTCCACTTACTTGAAGGTAGTGGGAGCCATCAAATTCAAAATTATTAAGCTGTAAGATTAATTTCAATAAGGTAGATAATGTATCACTTCCAATGGGCTTTTCATCAGACAGTTCTTCGTACTGCCTTGACGCCATCGCTATGGGGTATATTGGTATACAGTGAAACCACATCTAATGTCACGAGCACGGAATTATCTGGTATCACGAGTTCATCAATGCCCAACAAAAATGATTTGTGTCTTTGAGATAGGACGACAATTTACATGGAAGGCTACTGATTATTACATCAACGTAGCGGGAAAGTTGCTCCGTAACAGTGCCAATGCCGGAAACAATGGGGCGTCCAGGACAGTTTTCTTTATGTATTTTGGGCAGCAAGTAGAACCTGCCAGGGACGGGGCTGAGCGGGACGAGAAGCGTACTGCCTTGTCGCCTAATTGATTATCTTTTACAAGATCGTTGACGGTATCTTGGACAACTGCTTTAAACACTTCAGTGGGATCATAGTCTAAGTGCTTATAAAAAACGGATTGTTAAGCTGTCTATGGGCTTCGCTTATATATATATATATATATATATATATATATATATATATATATTCCAGAACACAGTAGCCATCGCAAATATTAGTGTCTTCAAAAAAGCACTCGGGCACTTTCATTGCTTTACGTTTTATCCTTGTCGGCCATAGGCCTAGTATTTTCGCTAACGAAAACGTTCGCTGAGAGTCCAGCGTGTGATGTTCCTTGGGACAGTCGAGCAACAGATGACGCACATCCTAGTTGTCGTGGCCGCACGAAGATGTTTACGATGATGCGCGATGAACCTGAAGTAAGAAGTGCTTTGTGTAAACGGTTCCGAGTCTTAGGCGATGAATGAGTGTGTCGATACATCTTGGGAGCTTGGGGTCTATTTGGCACTCAAGGTTAGCGTACAACATCGATTTCTCTGTGCTGTCTCGGAAACAGGTCGATAAACATAATTCACGTTTTGTTCTTCGTAAAAATCGGTTTAGGTCGCATCGGGATACAGTAATGAGGCGGGTTTGTGTGTAAAGATGAGCGGCTTTCGCCGACTCATCTGTCATTTCATTTCCCTTGATTCCGCAGTGACTGGGAACCCACTGAAATGCCACGTGATGACCTGACTTCATAGCTTCTGAAAGGTCTTTTAAGATCGCGTATACTATACGTATATCTATTATTCCTGAAGTGCCATTTTCCACACACGCTAGAGCCCCCAGGGAATCCGTGATTACGAGCCACCTTCTGGGCGTCGTTGACAGTTTAATGAAGCCGATATCTAGCAAAAAGGCTGCAAGCTCCGATGTTGTTGAAGAGGAAAGATGACCCAGCCGATATGCATATTCTTCATGTAACTCCGGAATGACGAATGCTGATGTCGCAGTCTCTTTGTTGACGGAGCCATCAGTGTACACGTGAGTGTAGCCTTGGTATCTGTCAAATAGGTGATGTGACGCCAACTGCAGAGCGACAACGGCTGGTACGTCATGTTTACTACGAAGTCCTTCTATTGACGTTTCAATAGTTGGTAGCTCTAGCAACCAGGGCGGATAGTTTATGTCCGGTGGCCAATGTGTCGACGCAGGAAGCCGTGAAATGTACTGTTGGTACACGCGGTGTATTTGCGTTTCGGGACAGTTCTCAGTTTGGGATATGAGTGGATGTGAAGGGTGCTGTGCGACTAGGCGAAAGAGGTGCCGACAGGTATCCACATTTCGAATCACATTAAAGTTGGGTTCTCGTGCCTCTGCTAATGTCAGGTAACTTGATGTTGCCTGTGGAACCCCCAGACATACGCGCAGGCTTCGTGCTTGTAGCAGTCGAAGTCGCTGTAGAGACGTCTGAGATATGTTATGGTACTTATCCTTTTTTCCTTCTACTGGCCAACTATGTTAAATACTCAGTGTGCAACCAAGATACGGTGAATCTTTTCCCGGAACATTTCCGAAACAGTCTTATTAGTCTCATGAGCCTTGAGTACTAGTAATTTTGTGCAATCATGTGCTCAACCCAGACATGAATGCCTATTCCTAACTATGAAGCATTGGTTTGTGAAGCAAGGGCACTTTTACATCTATCTATCTATCTATCTATCTATCTATCTATCTATCTATCTATCTATCTATCTATCTATCTATCTATCTATCTATCTATCTATCTATCTATCTATCTATCTATCTATCTATCTATCTATCTATCTAT
The DNA here is from genome assembly GCF_013339695.2 of Rhipicephalus sanguineus. Taxonomy (NCBI): domain Eukaryota; kingdom Metazoa; phylum Arthropoda; class Arachnida; order Ixodida; family Ixodidae; genus Rhipicephalus; species Rhipicephalus sanguineus. The sequence goes on along the minus strand of NC_051180.1, from coordinate 131,742,693 downwards.
CTGTCTTGGTACAGTTTCTCTTAATTGTTGCCTAATATCTGTTGTGGTACTGGTGATTGCCTAACCTCACTTTTGGTTGAAGTGTTGGCTATCAGCTTTAGAGCAATGTAGTAAACTTGATATATATACTCCTATTCTAGTTACACTTCGTTTCGATGAAAGGGCAAGTCTCTGCTGTAACGTGAGCGCTGGCGTTACGTGATATTGTGAGCAACTCCTTAGAGGCAATTGATGTGAACACGCCTAGTAAGCCCACGATATGCACGGAGTTACTCATTTTACACGAAGTTGTCGATCCCCTCGTAAGACTTGGCTCACATGGAAGCCTAAGAAGCTGCTCGCTGTCTCATTCACATGAAATCGGTTGCAATGTGCGTGGAACCTGCCAGAATATTTCTTCGAGTGTATTATTTCACAACTTCGCGTTTATTTTCTCATCGTCCAGGCCACTGCTATAAGATGACCTATCCCAATCATCCACAACTTGCCATCTCTAGCGTGAGCTTATTAAGGCGAAAGCCTTATATGCCTCACTAAACACGAAATTTAACCGTCGGCATCGGTGTCCCGCGTCGTCGGCGGAGTCTCGCATCGGGCGGCGTCGGGGGCGAGTGGTACAAAAGTCATCATCATGTGATGACGTCCCCATATGAAGTCATCATGCCGTCACAAATTGTGTCGTTACGTCACATGACGCAACGCCACATAATGCTGTTGTAGCGGCCTCCTTTCGGCGGCGAACAAAACCGGAGAGCGGACGACCTCAAGAGAAGAAAATAAAGACGGTGTTTCGCAGTCGCACGTGAAGCCATGGCTCGTATTCCCTGCTGGCGGCTATTCTGGATCAGCCGTCTCAATCCTTTACCCCTACACCGTCATCACATGGCATCGTAGATTGGTCAATGGTGGGCTCGTCACGAACGCAGGGCAAAACCAGGTGAGATGCATCCGATCCTGGAGGCAGTGCGAAACTACGCTAGGTGCACCAAGTTTTCGGAGGGTGGCGGGGCAGGAAGAATACATCTAGGGAGCCTAGCTAACCGGCCATTCATGTAGTCTCCCTAACACATCTACTGAGAAGAAAGAGAAGACGGTTGTGCCATCGAGTCTTCTTAGGCGAATGCACAATGAACCCTGCGATTTTTTTTTTGTTTCATGAATGCGATCTACTCAATGTCGCCGCCCCAACTAAATTTCTTCATTATTTAGCTGCGCTTCCAACCGTTTCGTACCCGTTACGATACTGGAACTGACCTACGGCCATCTTTCTTACGCATTACGGAACCTCTCGCGCCCCGTTATGCTTATCGATTGTTCGCAATTTCTCTGAGCAGTCGTAAAATACTTACGAAATAGGTCCTCACTTGAACTTATACAATACTGTTGCAGGAGCTCGTGAGCTTTACCACTTCTATGTGTTGGACATGCATAGTGGCAGTAAATATACCATCTTTGCGCCAAGCAGTTATCCTCACATTATAATAAAATAAGTGAGCACGAAAAAACGCATATTGTTGAATAGATTGCTAAATGAGCGCTTTTTAGAGAAATATAACTCAATAAGGGTGAGTACTGAATGATAATTCTTCCGAACTTCAGCGCAAGAACACCACACCTTGCGTTACAGTATGCCTAGAACCCTTAAATTTTAATAGGCTACTTTGTGCCCAAGTGTTATCCCCACATTATAATATCTGAGCGTGAAAATAGACACACTGAAGAATGCATTGTCAGACAACCGCTCTATAAGGAAACTGAATTCAATAATTGTGAGTGCTGAATGTTCTCAGTCGTAACATAAACAAGAAGGAACTATATCATTACAATGTTGGCTTACACCGATGAATTACGACTTTCAAAAAGCCCTAAAGACGACAAGCCAATTAAAGATTCTGGGTAGATTAAATCAATATTCACTAAATATTTGATGTCAGATTTGCTAGGCAGCGTTTAGCGAGCCATTAATCTCCGAAACGAGGGCTGTATGTTCGGCGTTAAAGAAGATATCTGGTAATAATTTGTCGGAATGATCGTCGCATGCCGCGTCCACAGCTTTACTATTTGGCCACCGAGTTTTTCGTTTGATAGTTCTTTGTTTGCTGTAATTGTAAAGAACATGTTCATTTATTATTTTCACTGTGGATTCTTCAACAAAGTATCTGGTGGTTAATTCTAACTATAACTCTTAAGCACCAATTATTTCATTGAATGTGTGCCTCTAACCACTGACCATTACTGCTCTCTCCAGTTATGCATACAAATTACTATGTATACAGCCATCACTTGCATTCAAGTTGAATACCGGAGCTACAGAAGGCGTTGGTTAACTCTATCATTCCATTGTTTCCCACGTGAGGAGTCCCGAGCTCCCGCGAATTGGCAGCTTCGCCATGGCGCTCACTGAATGCCGCGTGTGTTTGCGCAGAGAGGGTCGAAGGAAGGCCGTCTATTTTCCAACCATTAATCACTCGTTCGATATACTGTAGCTGCTTCGGATCGCTCACAGTAGGCCATCAATTACTGGCTTCGGGAGAAAAGCCGCCCTGAGGCAATTGTACAGTGCATTACAACACCAATAATTTCTGTAATCAAGGCAGCCGGTGGATTTAGATGCTTTTTTTTTGTTTTGTCGCCTCCTTATTCCCCTGTCAACTAATCAACTCACCCCTATTTTGCCTTTCGACGCACATAGCGCAAGTGCAGTTGATCAGAGAAAGGATGGCGAGTTGCGGAGAACATTATGCAAAAAAAAAAGGAAGGCAATGAGAAACCACCACGCGCCTACCACTTTTTCACACGTTCATTTTGATCAAGCGCTCTGACGGAAGGCAACAAGCGTTGAGGATTGGGCCAGTTGATATGTCATTCTCAAACTGGTACAGCGAGATAAGAAAATGAAGAAAACCGGGCTGGCCAAAAGATGGAAAAGGGCGCTGAATTCTTACTAATTTTATTAAAAACCGTTCGAATTATACAGCTTGATGAAAGCGCCAGACGATATCATCAAAGCAAGTCACCTTTGACAAGTCAAGTTGTGACAAGTCACAAAGAAGAGCCATTCTTTGGTGCGGGGTTGAACTGATAAGGAAATCGTATTTCATGTGGAGATAGGCACAACCATGGGGTGCAAAACACGTGCCGCCAGCCCTTGGTATGAAATAGGCTTTAATAATCTTTCGCGTAAGTTAACGTGAACAATATAATATTCCAGGGCGTCTGAAGAAACTCCGAGAATTTAAGTAATTCCTTGACACGATGGTGGGTGTACGCCGAATTTATTTACCTATAGAATGCAGACAAACAACGCATCACAACTTACGCGATGTATCACTGAAGCGGATTTCATTAAAAGGGCTGGCAGCACGTGCAGGAGCGTGCCACTTTTGCGCCTGTCTACACAGGAAATAAGAACAATCAGTTTAATCATGCATAACAAAAAAATCCAGACGACGGCAATAGGTCACTGACGTCTTGATGGACCCCGGCACAAAACACTTTCGTGTTAAAAAAAATACTACCGACTATTACGATAGTATGTAATGCTAATTTTGAACGCAGCTGTACGTGCGCTTTCATTTGGCAAGGTATCGAGGCAAATGCGATTGAATGAGACGATATAAGTGGGCCTCCTAGTCTTCGCTGCAATGGCGCCTAGCTTGCGCTTCGGCGGTGTGTACCTCTGGATTCTGAAGTCGGCGCCACTGAACCTCTGCCGCTTGTTTACAAGCTGCGGCAGACGAAGGCCTTCCACGCGTTGCATCACTCGTTGTTCAATAAGGACCGGCGTAATCTCCTTGGCCTACTGCAAGTAACGTAGCGAACTACCGACAACGCCATAATTTCCTATTTTTCCAGGTAGTGAAGCACCCACTACGTGTCTCTAATACAATATGCACACCTACGTGCCTGCACACATTTTTGATAACTGCGTGTTGATGACGTTGAATTACGGCTAAGCACTGTGTAATGAGAGAGCAGCTTTCATTTAAACCACCCACACGTTGCTCAATTCACATGGTGTGACGCCTGGTGCGATCAACTTATTCCACGCAATATTACGTATCTGCTACAGCGACTCCTCACCCGACAAGAGACCTGTGTACGGCATTTTTGCAAACAAGTTTCAAACACTCGCGCGGCTCTACGGTAGAATACTTGACTACCATGAAGAATGCTTAGGTTAGAGTTCATCTCGAACCCATAATTTTATTAACAACTCATCTCTCGCTGTGCTCGGTTACGGCGAGGGACGGGGGACTCAACTGAGGAAAGATGCTTAAGAACTGCACTTTAAAACAAGAAAGTCGAAGAAACAAGACAAAATGCATTCACATACGAGCAATCGAAGGAGAATGACAGATAGAGTTCACTCATAACAAACTACACCGTATGCCGAAAGGCACTGAAGGAAAAAATACTTGTTCAACGTGCGAAACTGTGCTAAAATAACTTTGAGCTTGGATGAAAACACTGCCTACCAGGTATGATAAAAAACATAAGCACTGTTAATACTTTATTTCATTACGATTTAATGTTCGCAGAACCAGCTACGCACATGAAAGCGTCTACCTACCCCCTTTGGTTCTTGTACGCATATTTCGAAGAATAATACAACTGAGAAGTTCAGGCCACCTCTTCACGCATATGCTCACTGTATTCTCACAATATTGCGTTCAAACGAAATAATGGAGAGTTAACAAATGTGGCCATTTTGCATTTAGACATTTAATTTCTTGCTGAATAGCTTATACAGTTGATATGGTGCATTCCTGCCCACACAGGCAACTTGAAAGCGAGACATAAAAAATCATTACGTAATGAACAGAAAGGATTCTGTATATCAGCGGAAAACAAAACATTCGAAGAAAAAAAAGGAGAACTCGAATTGCATGACCGTGCTCCCTCGGTTAGCTTACCCGCGAACTTTTTTTGATATGAAAGCTTCATGTTGAGCGCGAGTCGGTGCTTATACGACATGGTATAAAGCCAATTTTTTTTTTCTATTCGCCCACTTTCTTAGCGTTGGCTTTGCCGCGGCTTGCAAAGCTGCTTGCTAATCTTTCCGTGCAGGACTTCCTCTACATACATTTAGCTTCTTCTAACCTTACAGTAGCGCATTGTTCACTAGTCTGATAACGGCTTACTCTCCCGCTCTCATTGGCGGCACGATGTTTCCTACACTTACAGGCAGCTACAAAATCAACAAACATGACAAAGGTCTCAAAACAGAAACCTTCATTTCTATAGCCCCGAACGGTTTGGATGCCTCATTTCCATTTAACGAAGGAAGTCGCATCTTTTAATTCCTTTTCTTTTCGTGTATGTAATGTGCGTAATTAGAAATGGTGCTCCAAAATCTGTATTGTTCGCTTAATTTCCAAGCTTTTATCCTCGCTATAGTGGCACAGAGCAGCCGAACATAAATGGCAATAAAGACCGACCTACAAACCAGGCTCAAGTGGGCGGAAATACGAACGCCATTTGGCAATCTACTTTGCGGTAACAAAGCTTCGCGGAAACAACAGTTCCTTGTTGTCCGTAATCTCCAAAGCGGCGAGCATTTCGCAACCTGGCGGCACATAAACGCACACGCCGCAGATGTGCACGTACACTAACGCGCCAATTCGAACAAAAGAGCCAATCGAAACACCAGCTATAAGTTTTTAATGTCGCCTTCATCATCGCCTACATAAACTCGCCGGACGAGCAGCAGCGTGAACGCATTGAGAAATTCTCTCGTGACATTTCGTGCAGTCTTTGCTTTTCATTTCGCCTTGTTTCCAGGAAGAAAACCATTCGCTCGCACGCAGCAGAAACAGTCGCTGCGTGACGACCAGCCTGGAATAGCAGCAAAGCTTCAACTACACATATAAGTACAGTATAGAGCGGAGCGGCTTTCAAGAGAGATCTGCTTGAAAGGAGCAACAAACGAGAACAGTGTCGCCGTAACTGCATGAAGAGGGGAAGCGTCACGCCGACATTGCACTTTGCACTTTTCCCTTTGCAGCTGTTGGCTGTGAAACAGCGCTCGCTAATGGCGTGTCCCTGCTAGTAAATATGAATTCACATTTTACTGGTTCGCCCAGCATAGAAGTGCAAGAAAAGGACGCCGCGAATCGAACTATACCATGGCGCCTAAACAGCTGCTTGCATAAACCGCTGACAATGATAGAACAATTGTTAACTCGCTAGCCCTAAAGGGGCTCCGATGTTCTAGGGCCCGATTTAAAGAGCAAGGCTGGACGGGAACAACCTAAATAGCAAGGACCAATGCAGCCAAATGAGGACTCCATATCAGACCGAGGCGAGAACTCATATAACGACTGTTAAGACCATGCAACTACGAAGATAACCAGACAACCAGGCATGCAGTCATCTAGGTGCCTCGCCTGGCCCAACTTTTAGAGACTTATAATAGTGGCTTTTATGTTTCCCTGCAATCGAAGTTGTCATTTACATTTCTTGCTTATCTTGTCTAAGTAGTACTTCGACGTGCTTCAGTTCTATGTTTCTGCATAACTGTTTTTGATCTGGAGTATTTTCTTCAAATAGCGTTCGTTAATCCTTTTTACATCTGCACCACAGTTGTTCATCTTATATTATGGAACGTCTCTCGGTGTTATTTGTGTTAGGGAAGAAATACTACGTAGTTTACATACAGTGACTTTCAGAATGACAATAAAAAACCATTGAATAAGAAAGCACGAAAACGGCTCATCACGCGTCGCGAGTCCTTGTATACGATGGCCTATAGGGAAAAGTACGAAGGCAGTACACGCATGCAGACGCCATTCCTACATCCACAGAAAGCCATTAAGATAGATATTTCCCGAATGGACGGGTTTGGCACATTTCGACAGAAGAATGCCGAGCCGGGATGAATACAAATGAATCACGAATGCATTTTTTAAAATTTTATTCATACCGTCAGCCCAAGGGTCAAGACTAGCTGGGGTTACATAGCTGACATGTACAAAGAACATATGTGGAGACAAATTTCAGACGGTACGCTCAAGAAGGCACACTATATGAAAATAACAAAAAAAACGCAAAACTATATTAGAATAAATCCCGCATAGGTCACCGATAAAAAGAAACATGTTCGAATACATTCCGTACACGTCACCCCCCCAAAAAAGAATAAAAATAGCAAAAATATTTAAAGTGATATAGTACACATTGAATATATTATTGATACAGTACATCGAACGTATTCAAGGAACCGTGGTGGTGCTCTCTCCTAGCCACATCAGGTTATTGCGGAGAGGTGGATCTATCGGGACCCAATATTACCGTCATAAAAGGTGCAACAAAAGTATACTAAGTAAAAGGAAACCTTATAAAAATGTAGTAATGGCTTTAAATAATGAAATATTTCTTAGAAATTGCAGGTCTTTGAAAAACGAAACTTTGTATCTCTTATGCCAAGATGAAAGCTGGCATATGTGGCAATGCACAGTGGCATACAAGCTAGATGAACCAGGATAACGTGGCATCAATTTGGCTGGATATGATTTAGTAAGTGAAGTTCTCCTTTGTTACATGGCTTAATCATAGTTGGGAGTCTGAATTATGCATTGAATAAACAGATCAATGCACTTTTAATTCCATTCATACGTAAGAATTTCTGATATTCTACGTAAAAATGTTAATTTATTAACGCTGTTCTGATTCCTTCGGTTGGAACGTACATATGCCGAGAAAGACAAACCAACGAGAGTGTCAAAGCCTCGACACAAACGACTTCGTCAATAGGGTAGCGTGCATAGTTCATCCTGTATTCTAATAATAAGTGTTGAACAGCTTCCAGCATTCATAATGCACTTCTCTCTCAACAAGAGCATTTTCCGGGATGCCATCACACGTGTGTGTCCAATTTCATCCTCCCGTAAGCTGGTCACAGTAGAGGCTGCATTCTAGGTGAACAGAAGAGCTATACGGATAGCCTACGGATGCTGAGACTTGATTACCCACTTCTATTTACTTTTCGCAGCGAAGCTCTTTAAGCGAGCCGTAACTGTGCAGCCTTTCAGAAAACTATCATCATGATGAACGGTGATGCCCCACAGAAATTGGACAAATCGACTTACTCACCACTGGTCCAGTAAAAATGAAGAAGGCAACAATTGGCTCATAAAATGGCTATAATCAGGGGTATGTGCCACAAAAATTGCGCAAATCTCACTACTCACCACTGGTTCACTAAGAGAGAGATTAAGTCTTGGAAAGAAAGAAAGAAAGAAAGAAATAGAGGGAAAAATTAAGAGAAATATTGGTAATAAAACGTAAAAAGATACACAGAGAAAGATACAGAAAGAGAGAGAAAGAGAAAGAAAGAGAAACACAGAAACAGGGAGAAAAAAGAGAGAGCGAAAGACACGGAAAGAAAATAGAAAGATCAAGAGAGAAATAAAGGGATACAAAACAGAGATACGAGAAACAAAGAGGGAGAGAAAGAAAGATAAGAAATAAATAAAGTCCTAATCAGAAACAAAGAAGGCCACCCCCAGCTGCGCTCTTCCTTCAGGCTTGGTACGACTAGGGCGAAGCTGCATACTAGGGAACGGGAAAGTCAACGGGGGCTGCGCGAAGAGCCCGAAGCGACGGAAGCCCCACGCCAACGACGACGTGTCCGCACATCTATGAATGGTGCGAACGCTTGATTCTGGAGTTTCGACATCCATGTCGCGACTAACTTAGCTGAAGCCTAGCAACGACCTAGAAACAACCACATTATACTTCTGAATTATTTAGTTTCGCTGTTTGAAGCCTTTCGCGACTTAGTGCAAGCTTCCGCAATTTTTTTTTCTTCATTTATTTCCAGTGCACGGCAGCGGCTGCATTGTGAATATGCACGTGCAAGCGTCACATCGTTGCACAGTGTGTTTATAGACCGGAAACACACACACACAGCTGTCTTCTCTTCTTATAATCAAATGAAGTTTGGTTTCGCCAGTAAGAACTTCATTCCACTTACGCCAGTACGCGATTCCTACGAGGGGAAGACAAAAATGTTTATGAGAAAACAAAGCCTCGTGGTGAGTACGATTTGTGAAACTCCGACGTGGGCTCTGTTATCAATACGAAAGAAAGCAGGCAAATATTCCCGGCCGCGGCCGGGCCGCCCTCAAGAAACGACGCTGCGCTCTCGCTCAAAAACATCCGCTGCGCGAGCGCCATACCCACAGTGAAACTGTGCAGCTGCCGGTAGATGGAGCAGCCAGTAACTGGAAGAGTGGAACATTTATATGCAACACTGTCCTAGATTACGCAAACAAAGGAAAAAAAGAAGTCCTTGATATCTCCGTCTTCAAGCGGCTGTCGCAATAGCCCTTGTCGAAAGTAGAGTCAGTTCCGCGATCTGGTCATCTCTCTTTCTTTCTTTCTTTCCATCTATCTTTTTCTGATGGCCATGGACCGTGTCTTCTGAAACTGCTTGTTCCCTCTAGTTTTCCAACAACCTTCCCATTCTTACTCTCCCTCCCTCCTGGACGCTCGCTTCTTTATTTTCTTATTGGTCACAATACTGCATGTTTTTGTTTCTCACACTTTGGCAACACAGTCTGCGAGTTTGCTGAAGGATAGGGGCAGCCCATTTGCCCCCCCCCCCCGCCCCCCACAACAACTCTTTTTCGATTCACGCGGGCGAGCCAGGGGTTGCCTCATTTGACTAACAAAGTAGGCGCCGTGCCAAGACAGATGAGACCTCTCTGTCGCCACCGCACTCTCCCCGCACACACTCTCTCTCTCATTCGTTCTCACTAGCGATGTGTAGACGTTTTCTACTTGAACAGGGCGAGGTAGGCCAGCGAAGGGAAAGAAAAGAAAGAAATTAAAATAAAACCAACTTGTTTGAGGGGTTATAGAAAGCAGCCATCTATTGTGTTAAAGACGACAAGTCTCAGCTGCAGATGTGATGAAACGTAAGACAGTGAAGGCAAGGTCGGTGAAGCCAAGGAGGAAACGTGCGGCGATTACCGCGTCGAGAAATTATGCGCTGAATTAGAGCGTACATGCTGCATGGACTTGCATGCATACTCGTCGGTATTCGAAATTAAGAATCGCACCTTGTATGTAGGACGGCCGAGAGCGCAAGATGTGGATTAAATTACCAGTGCTGTTCGCGGAAAAAAAAAAACTAAAACTCCTTTCCACTTAAAGGGACACTAAAGGCAAATATTAAGTCGACGTTGATTGTTGAAATAGCGGTCCAGAAATCTCGTAGTGCTGCTTTTGTGCCAAGGAAGTGCTTATTTTGAAATAAAATCACGTTTTTAGTGGTCCGCATCGCGTTAGCGCGCTTCAAATCTCCCGCCTGAAAATACGACTTTCATACGTCACTGCTGCCGTGCCCACCGTTGCCCGCTTTTACTGCGCGGCCGCCGACACTAGTAGCAGCCGAGCGGAAGTAGCGGGACCCACAGTAGCAACAACGGCGCTGCGGCAAAGACTTGCTCGGATTGGGCACATTCAAAGCCTTCACCAAGTTGCGGTTGGTCTCGTAATCCTCAGTACGAAAGTGCAGCGAGCACACACGCAGATGTTTTGACTGTTTAGCACACTGGCGCAATGGCATGACACTAAGCCACTTCGAGCGTAAGGGTTCATTCCGCGGCACCCAGTGAAAAGACACACCGGTTTCCTTGCTGCAGCACTGGCGTTGTGCACCATTCGGGCATCCGGCAATATCACACGCATGCGGCATTTTGTCGAACTTTCTGTCAGAGCGACTTTCACGAGCGCGCAAAACACGCACGGCAGTACGCGATCCCGAAACTACCACTGAGACGGGCTAGGCGCACTTCGGCGAAAACGGAACCTTTGAACCACGCCGTTCCCCATGGCAACGCCACGGAGGTTTTGTTTTCCGTGAATCAAGCGGAAACGAACAAGTAGCTTTTTATTATGTCTTTTGATGCTCGGAATATTCTTAGTTTACTGCTGCTAGTTTGATTACTAGTGATTTATTGTAGGCTGACTTTCATACGTCATCGGGATCACTTCGAAAATGTCCCACTCGTGGCGCTCATCATGTGATACATTTAGCTTAATTTCTCGGTAAGTAGGGCACTGCTGTTGATAATATTGCCGTTTTAGAAGTTGTCATACATTGGGCTTTCACTCTGACATAAATTATTTGCCTTTAGTGTCCCGTTAGGCAATGCCCACAATGCCACGTAAAACAAATACTTCGTGTGGTATCGAGATGTTCAAACTCTTTGTCATGATAAGATGCCCGGAAATTCTCCTTCTTGGCCGAGAGCACAGGGATAAGTTTTGTGTTGAAGTAGGAGTCTGCGTAAAACATGAGTGATATGAAGGAGCGTGATACTCCTTGTGACGGAAGACTGTGCTGAAGTTTACGGAATGCAATTTAAAATCGCACAGAAGCATACATAACGCCACTTGCGCTCTTAATTCTTTTTCCTCAGTCAGTGTCATTGAAAATTTTCAAGTGTGACGTGAAAAAAATCACAGCATATCCACGGAGTGAATGATGATGAGTGGGCGAAGCTGCGGAGGTTCATCGGTAAACCGTGAATCTTCCGTGAATGCTGCCCAGTACATCATCACCGACGTGAGATCGGGCGCGTTTATACTAAAGGTTTGATGAGAGTTATGACGACTTGCAGCTCACTTTATTTTACATGTACGCTGTGAATTTTCATTGTTTAGAAAACCATTGCTTTAGAAAACATCTGGCGTCTTTCGTTAAGCAGCTGGCGTCTTTTCGTTTTGCTTTAGAAACATCTGGCGTCTTTTCGTTTTCCTTTTAGAAAACATCTGGCGTCTTTCGTTGGTTTATTTCATCAATCAACGGCGTTTTGAACAAAATTTTTATTGTTTAATCACGCACAGGAGAAAGCTCACCAGGCACTACCTTGGAGGTAAACAATGGCTGCTAATGGGAATGAGAGACAGAAGAAGTTGGCTTTTAGCTTACACTTACACTTCTACTTCGACTAACGTTTCCTACTGGAACATGCCAATGGCTGCTAATGGGGAATGAGAGACAGAAGAATTAGGCTTTTAGTTAACGCGCACGCTGCGAATTTTTTATTGTTCAACAACGCACAGGAGAAATCTCCCACCGGCACCACCTTGGAGGTCAAGATCTGGTACTAGCGTTAACACTGGTTACGTACTACGACGGGGAAGAACGGGTGCCGCTTTAAGGAGCTTCGCCCCTAAAAATTAAGAACACGAGCTCAGCATCATTCCTGTGTAATTGTTTCTTCTTTTTTTGTGTGTGTGTGGGGGGGGGGGGATGAGGGGCTTATGCAACCAATACACGTTCTCGAACACATCATCATTTTGAATGAGAACTTGGGCACGTTATCTTTCTTGGTCTCTAAATGAGTCAAAGGCCACCACACAGTACCCTCAAGGCCAGCCGAGGGGAAGCCTAGCGCTGTCGTGATCGATGCGCGTTAAATAGCCTTCACCAAATTCTGTCTTCCGCGTTCAACAAGAACAAAAATGGAACAGAAAGGACGCATTAGGCTGATCAGCGAAGCTATGATGGCGACACTATGTCCGCTCTCAAAAATAGAAAGACGTACAATAGGCGTACAATAGACGTACAAATAGACGTACAAATAGACGTACAATAGAACGGCTTAGGAGGTTAATATGGCTCCAGCCAAGTTTAAGAGAGCCCGACGTTTCGGGACCGAAGTCAACCCCTGAGGAAGGGGCCGAATCGGTCCCGAAACGTCGGGCTCTCTTAAACTTGGCTGGAGCCATATTAACCTCCTAAATATTCGACCCAGCCAGACAGATTTCTGTCGAAATCTTTACATTTAAGTCATTACGCATTGACTTCGGTCAGGAAGCGGCACTCCTCGCAAAGCGGTACGTGAGCGTAGCAAGAGGCATCACAACCTACCAGACTCATCTCGACTTCACGAAGACCTGCCGGGAGATGAACGTAGTGCCACGAAGCCTTCAGCTTAAACGCTTGGTGCACACGGCGGAGGGTCACAAGATCATCGCAAAAGCCGAAGAGCGCCTGCTAAACGCCCGAATCCATGAATGCCACAGCGTGATCAGGAAGAAGGAATTAGACCTGTTTTTCCTCCGACGGCAGCTTCAACATCGACTGCCCGACGTCTTTCCATCTTTGGAGGAATTCGCTCGAAATGTGGCTGCAACAACAGCTCGGAAGCAGCAAGCGGCCCAGAAAAGCTAGCTCACGACACTTCAAGGAGAAAAACCCCACCGCGGACATGACAACGATAATTTCGTCGTCAACCTGTCCTCCAGACAACTCTCCCCTACCGAGCATAGCGTGCTGGCCAAGGGACACAACTTCAACGTGAACACGGCGCATCCATCACTACCAAGGATCAATGCGGCTACGCAGGAAGGCATAAGACGACTCGACAACGGCATTCGAGAAAATGTCCGTCTCAAGGCCATCGGTGTACTATCACAAATAGGAAAGCGCCGTGAGCACAACATGTCGAGGGAGGAGAATAATGCGATCCGTTCACTCCGGAATGATCATAACATTGTCATCCTCCCAGCCGACAAGGGCAACGCAATGGTCGTGCTCGATAGGGAGGCGTACAGAGACAAAGTGCGTGATCTCCTTCACAGCTCGGCCTATGAAACGCTAGCGAAAGACCCCACACCAAGAGTCCAAAGGGAACTGAACAAGCTCCTAGCGGATATCTTTAAGAGGCGCCCGGAAGGAAGAACCACCTACCTCCAGCTTATCTGCCGGATCGGCTCTGCACCAGGATTTTACGGGCTTCCCAAGATCCACAAGCCCACTGTCCCGCTCAGTGCTATCGTGGATTTTACACCTTCTCCACTCCATGCGCTGTCCAAGTATCTCCACCGGACTCTGGCGCCGCTCGTGGGAAAAAGACTATCCCACATACGCAACGACAGCCACTTCGTGGAGCGCATGAAAGATGTGACAGTGAGCAGCGATGAGTGCATCGTTTCGTTCGACGTCGTGTCTCTGTTCACAAGTGTGCCCATAGCGCCAGCAGTGTCCTGCGCACGAGCAACTTTGAAGGAAGATAAACTCTTGAGCGAATGAAGCTGCCTAAGCATCGACGAACTGTGTCGTCTACTGGAGTATTGCCCCAAGGGGGCATACTTCAGCGTCGACGGGATCTTCTACAGACAAGCCAGCGGGATCGCGATGGGGGCGGCGATCTCCGTTACAGCTGCGAACCTCACAATTGAGCACATTGAAGAAACGGCACTAGGCTCCTTTATTGACAAGCCGAAAGTGTTTGTGAGGTACGTGGATGACTGCTTCTGCGTCATAAAGAAATCAGCCGTAGACAGCTTCCTCCAACATCTGAATTCCGTCGACCAGGCGATACAGTTCACGGTGGAGCGAGAGCGAGACGGGACGATTCCGTTTCTCGATGTGGCAGTCGGGCGGCAGGGCGAGCTCATGACCTTCTCGGTGTACAGAAAGCCAACGCACACCGGCAGGTATTTGCATTTCACGTCCTGTCATCCGACTGCCCACAAAGCTTCGGTAGTTTCGGCGCTCTTTTCACGTGCAAGAACAATCTGCATGTCAGAGGGGGAGAGAAAGAGAGAAGAGGAGAGGGTCGTCGCCGAGATGCTAAAGAACGGATACACCAAAGCTTTCATTCGCCGAGTGTGGCGCCGTGTGCCGAAAGACACGCTACGCGACCCCCCTCCCCCCTTCCCGGCCACCCCACCGGCCACAACGGAATCCAACATGCCAGCCCAGCGCATTGTCATACCATATGTGCTGGGCATCAGTGGAGAGCTCGCCAGGGTTCTCAGAAAAGAGGGGGTCACGGTGATACACAAGCCAGCGTCGACGCTCATCCGCCTGCTACCGCGGCCGAAGGATCGACCCCTGAGGGAACACCAAGGCGTAGTGCACAAGGTGCGGTGTTCGCAATGCCCAGCTAGCTACATAGGCGAGAGCAAGTGCTTCCCAGAAAGAATGCGCCAACATAAGAACGCCGTCAGGAAGATCGAAATGCAACGCAGCGCTCTTGCAGAGCACTGTGAAAAGCACGACCATAAGATCGACTTCGACGGCGCTTCTGTTCTGGAAACAGAAAGGAATCTGGGAAGGAGGCTCTTGCTCGAGTCGTGGCACATTCAAAACACGCCGGCAAATGTGAACCGGTCCCTAGGTACAATGCCCTCGGTTTACGTTCACGGCCTTCGAAACGTGAGGGAAAGGGAAATCCGGAGCCGCGGTGGAACAAGTCGGGGAGAAGCTTCCATGACCAAACTAGTCCCCCCATGAGGAAGGGGCCGAATCGGTCCCGAAACGTCGGACTCTCTTAAACTTGGCTGGAGCCATATTAACCTCCTAAATATTCGACCCAGCCAAACAGATTTCTGTCGAAATGTTTACATTTAAATAGAACGGCTGCAGCAGCTGTGCAACGCTTTTCCGGGTGTTGCGGAGAGGGACGCCGCACGTGTAGAGAGAGAGAGTAAACGTTTATTAGCAATTTCTATTAGCAACTAAAGTGGGTAGGGTGCTTCGTTCAGTACTCCACTGGCTATAGCGGCTCGCCGGGCCTCGTCCAGGTTTGCCGGTTGGCTTCCCAAGGCCTGATCCGAGAGTGGCGCCTCCCACGACCAGTGTCGTAATGTGTGCGTTTTTATTCTGTGGAGAATCGTGATACCCACTAAACGCCTGTAAGGTATTATGATCGTTTTGTTGATGCTGTGGCTGATGGCGATGAAGAATTATGGCAGAGCCCTTTGTAATGTAATGGGTTGGCAGCATTCAACAACCCAATCGTTGCGCAAATCGCATTGTATGACGCCTGGTTATAGAATCCTTGTTGTGTGATGCCTGGCTGTTCTTTCACTCTTCTGCCACACAACATTACATATGTTAATGTGGTTCCTTCCCGGCATGAAGCCTGTATAGGGTCGTTTTGCAAATCAGTTTCAAGCACCGGCATGGTTCTGATGTAGAACACTGGGCTCCCACGCAGAGGGCCCAGGTTCGAACCTCGTTCCATCCCGGATATTTGTTCTTATTTAGTTTGTTTGTTAGTTCGCGCGATAGTGGTTACGGACACCGGCGGCGGCGGACAACTATGGCGCCAAAAACGGCCCTTGTTGTGATCTCATAACAGCTTTCGCTGTAAAATGGCAACTATAGGCAAATGTCAGTTTCTGGAAGCATGACAAAGTGATGTCAAAAGTCGGTAAGGCATTGGAAAATGCCGGTTAGTGGAAAGAACCCAAAGTATTGGCAAATGTCGGCTTGTGAAAAGATGGCAACAATTTGGCAAATATAGGTTTGTGGGAAAATGGCAAACTATCGACAGATGAAAATGTATTGGCAAATGTAGGTTACCAGTGGAAATCGCGAGGTACTGGCTAATGTCGTTTAGTGGGCAGGTGGCAAACTATTGGCAAATGTCGGCTAGAGTAAAGGTCGCAAAGTTTTGGCAGATGTTGGTTAATGGAAACATGGCAAGGTATTCGCAAATGTTAGGCTAGTGGGAAGATCTTAAAATATTGGCAAATGCCTGTTAGTGTAAATATGGCAAAGAATTGGCAAATATCTGTTACTGGAAAGTACAAACTATCGCCAATTATCATTTAGTGGAAACGTGTCAAAGTAAAGTCGGTTGCTAGGCAGATGGTAAGGTATTGGGAAATGTAGGTTAACGGAGGGGGCCACGAAATAATGTTTATTGTCGGTTACCGAAAAGATGACAAGCTATTCCCAAATGTCGGTTAGAGCAAAGATCGCAAAGTATTGGCAGATGTCGGTAAGCGGAAACATGGCAAGGTATTCGCAAATGTTTGGTTAATAGACAGATGGTAAGGTATTAGCAAATGTAGGTTAGCAGAGATGATCGCCAAATACTGGCCAATGCCGGTTGGTGGAAAGGTGGCAAAGTATTGGCCAATATCGGTTTGTCGAACGATAACAAAGTATAGGAAAATGTCGGTTAGTGAAAATATGGCAAATATTTTCAAAAGTTTGTTAGTGCAATCATGACAATTTATTGTGAAAGCTCGGTTAATGAAAAAATAGCAAAGTATTTGCAAATGTAGGTTAGTGAAAAACGGCAAAATATTCGCAAATGTCGGTTAGTGGAAACATGGCAAACTATGGGCAAGCGCTTGTTCGTGGAATGATGGCAAAATATAAGTATTGAGAAATGTTGATTAGTGGTGCTAAATATTTATCAGGGATTGTTAAATTATGGTGAGTGTCCGCCAGCCAAGGTAAATGTTGGCTATGCACTCTTGCAAATGCAACTTTGTTTCCATTTAATCATTGTTTTGCTTCTACTAAATGTGTTTTGATATCGTTGTATGAAGCGATAAGAAATTCATAATTTCACCGCAAGGGAGAAGCAATGAATGCGATAGCAAGAAATTGTGATGTTATACCAAGTGAGTCTGGCGGCTAATTCTTTTGAATACGATCTCGCGTAACTCTACAAAATGCTGGTGTAAGAGAATACGGCCGCTCCAGGATGAGATGCTCTTTCCGCTCAGTCAACGCAGCAGTTAGAAGGGTATACGAGCCGTTCACTTATGGCTGCCGAGATAGCACGCGCACCGGCGATCGCGACCACGCCCTAAGAATCAAACTACAAAGTTGCTGTTCGAGTGACCCCCTCGCGTCTTTCTTGCTCATTGAAGACGGGTGGAGTGTTTTCTCTCTGATTCGACGGCAGGCCTCGTGGGCGGGGTGATGTTATCGCATGCGCGTCCGAGCGACGGAGATGGGCCAACTCGTTTAATCTCTGCTTCAGCAGCGTTCGTCGCTCCCATTCGCGCGCTTTTACCCGCGGTAGAACATACGATGCGCCGGGAGATTTTATCAATTTGGACTCTATACGGGACATGACGGCGACGGTTAAAACCCGTTGACACTACCGGTATATTTGCTATCGCAATAAAAACAGCTCGTTCTGTGATGTAATCGCCATGGTCACAAATAACGACTGGCTGGAATAACCGAAAGCTTCATATCTGTACGGTCCCTCTCTGACCGTTCGCGGCTGTCACCAGCACTCGCTGCTCGCGCATCCCGGAAGCGCAAGTCGGATGGGAGGGCGTTTCTCCTTGACCTTGAAAATGCGGAAGATCAAAAGCGGAGATGAAGCGATCGCTGCTTTTTTTCCGTCTCTCTGGAGGGGTATTTCTCCGCAAGCCCATCTGCTCCGGCTCTTCGGGAATGACAGCGAAGCCCGCCGCCGATCGAAGGTGCCGTGCGTTCGTGCGTGCATGTGCAGCACCACTCCTCCCGCGAGTGTAAAACCGCGCGATGCGCGATGTAGTGGCCGTGCAAAAAAAATAACACGTAAGCCGTAAAACGACCGAGGCCAGACGAGTGAGAGGGGGCGCTGGTGGGCGGCTGTGGTGCAAGCCGGCGTAGCTTTGCCATGCAAGGCGCACTTCGCCCTATCGAGTCACGTCCTCCGTTACTACGTCCAGGCGGGGAGGAGGCATTGCGTCCGCCAGCACCCACTAAACCACCACCGCCGCCTGCCGTCGCACAGCCACCATTGTACTGGCCGCTTCTCGCAGTGCAGCAGCAGAGAGAGACGCTTCCATCATCTTAGCTAGAACGGGGCACCGGCGCCGGAGAGAGCTTGTGCACTCTGGACGCTTGCCTTCCTGCCTACGCCGTGCTGCCTCGTTCAATGGCACTTGCGTAACAGTGCACAGGCGGCGAGAGGAAGTGCCTGCTTTGCATTCCTCGTTTAACCCCATTTTGCTTTTCGTTACGCGCATCCCCTTCCTTCCACACTTCAACCTCCTCTCCTACTGCACTGCTCTCTCTCTCCCTCTCTCTAAGAGTCTCACTCGCCAGTCTCCCTCGCCCCACAGAAACGTCCAGAAGGATGCAAGCAGATTCGTTCAAAGGTTTGGTTTTCAAGTTAACTGTGGTTTCACAACAGTGCAGGCTATGCCTATGGCATGTGCTTCGGGCCATGGCAAGTCGTAATTGGAATCAACAAATCTAATGTGAATGCGTGGTGAAGAATGACCCCGCTTATGCGGAAAAGGACAGGTCCTCCGCTGTCGTCATTCAGCGGTCCGGTTAAAGACTGCGCAAATCATCATCATGCTCCGTTGCGTTCGCTGAAAGTCAAAAGGCTCTGTTCTGAGACATCTCCATAAAGAGAAATTCAGAGGATTTGCCCCTACTTTCACACACACGAAGGCATCGGCTTATATTAGTGACATCAGCGTAGTCGACATTGCCGTTGAGATAAATATTTCAAAATAAAGAGAGATATAAAGGCCGAACTATGGCATGAGTAACTTACTTGCGCATTATGTATAAAACACGGTTGTCATGGAGCGGAAAACTAGCCAAGGGCAGCACTTAATTTGACGGTGTACTGAACTACCGATTCAACCAAAAAACTAAAGTATGGGGAACATAAGACGCTCATACTTTCCTTTTGGACTTAAATTAGGCTGTTGATTGTGGAATCCGCATTTCTTGCTTCCTAATGTCTGATTCTACATGTGCGAGAGAATGCGCATATGGGCCGCCCTCGTATGCTTCGCGCAATATTAAGAAGAAAAGCGAAAATAGAATGACTCCTTTGTTATGTTGATTTCCGAGGCTTTTGTCAAAGTCCGGTGTTGAAGCTCTCCTTACACTACCTAGTTGGACGGGGCTCGCTCGTGCTTCACGCATCGCTCATCGTCCAATCGGCCACGTGGCTTCCCTTGGGAGAAGAGGCATCTGCGCGCATATGTCGCCAAACTCACGCATGAGTCGACTCACTCAGACTCACTCGGACTCAAATCGAGCCGTGGTCTGAGTGAGTCCGGTTGTGAACAATTTTAGTGAGTCTGAGTGAGTCGGGGTAAAGAAAATTTTGGTGAGTCTGCGTCCGAGTGATCCCTAAGCGCGAAATATATTTCTGAAGAAAGAAGCTCAGGGAAATTTTATGTCCACAATCATATTTTGGGTGCGAATAGCCCCGGTCTTAGAACCACCGTGGAGTAAGGTTTCTGCAAGCGCGACGGTGTCATTAAATTCGCCGGCTAAAATAAAGCGAGTGAAACAACCTCATGCTGTTTGCTCAATGCTGTACTCGCCACAGGCCTTGTCCATTTGATTGAAACAGTCTTCTATCAAATAAAGTTGTTTCTCTCTTTCTCACCGGCGATAGATTGCATCATCCAATTGGCGAAATTGCCTACAGCGAAACCCTGTTGGTTCTGTTCTGATCTACGTGTTATCTTTGCCTAAATTGGTCTCTGTAACTTCTGAAAAGCAAGAAAGCTATTCATTCAACAAAATAACCATTAAGTGCATGACAGCGAAAATTGAAAAAAAATGCCGAGCACGCTGAACCTTGCCGTCGACGGGACATCTTGCGCCGCCTCGGGGCCTTCTAAGAGCACCCTCGGTAATGGAATGGCAGATAGAGAGACCACTAAGAAGCGTCACTAAAGGAAAATTTTCGGTATCGTGTATAATTATTGGGCAAGCATATAAGCCACGCCACCCTCTCATTTTCGCCATTGCTTGCTCATTGCACTGCAAGCTGCGCGAGGTAGTAGAATAAAATAAATTCCGCGTGCCAGGAGCACTTTTGCTCCGCTCAATCATTCCCTCTTCTCAATGTTCCTATTCTATTTCTTCCCAGTTTCGTCTTCACTGCGCCTCCACGCTTTGATCCCTGAAACGATTCGCCTTCTCTAGCAGACAGCAGGTCTAGCATGCATTTCTAGCACGCGCGTCTTTCTTCCTGCCTGAGAGACACTGCCACGCTTGTAACCAAGCACGAGCAGGTATGCCATCCGCGAAGTCTGGCTGGCGGACACCGCGTGACACGCTCAGGAGGTAGACGCTGCTGACGCTGTCGCTTTCCTGGCATCGCTTTCCTCTCCGCGTTCTCGCCTTTGCAACCAATGAGGACGCGAGAGAAGGAAGCGCAGCTCACATGTACTGTGCTAACAAAAAAGGGGTGCTTTCGTTTCGTTCTTTCCTGCCCTGATCTCTCCCACTCGCCGCACCCTCGCTTCCTCTATTTGCGCTGTCAGCGGGAGAGGGCATCTCTCGAGGTCGCCAGAGCTGTTGCTACGGCCAACCTCGGCGCTCGTCGAACCACGGGCCCGAACTCCATTCGGACTGCAATGGGTCCCCACATCGAACGATGGAGATTTGGGCTCTGGCAGCAAGCGTGGCTCCAACAAAAACGTCGTATTTCCGTATTTATCATTCTGCGCGCAGCATCGAGCTTCCGTTTTGCTCCCTCTTCCGCGTCTGTTTCCTCCCCCGAGGTATGTGCGACAAGGCTCGAGGTCGCACCTCCCTCTCTCGAATGGTGAAAGACAACTTTGTATCACCCTGAAGCACCTCCTCCCTATACTTTCTTTCTCCTCTCAATTCGATTTGACAATCATCCGTTCTATCCCTCTGCAACCACGCCTCTTCTTCCTTTGGATTCTTCTTTCTGCATTCCCACCCTTGCGCTCCCCTCCGCTCAGATTTCCCTCCTTCGACTTAACCCTCCCTCTTTCCGAAGCGTCGCACAGCGGAGAGATGTGCGGTGTTCTCTTCGGCGCGGTTGTAGCAGTTGGACGACCTTGAATGTAGCCACAGTCGACCTTGAAGAGGGCTTTCAGGAAACTGAAACTTTGCGCAACAGGACGTTCTCCGCTGGCGCGAGCGCTGTGCACGTGTACTTTCGTCATACCAGAGCTCGTGATCCGATTTCAGCGGTCGCAGGCGTATTTATCCTGATACGTTGTGGGCAAAACACGATACTGGAAGACGCAGAATATAATCAACATCCTGCGGAGCTTATTTGATTTCGGACACTAATCACGAAGGGGACCTTCGATCTTGATCGAGAGGAATCGGGTTGCAACGTTCCCGACCACTCTTGGCCCCATAGCATTAGTTTCAAAAAGGAGGAGCCAATTGCGTCTGAATAAACTTCAGAAAAGAATCATTAGACGCCTCCCGCTCTCAACCGTGGTTTAAATATCCTAGTCTGATTGGGGTAATTCTGTCGTTGACGTTGAAATTCTCTCTACAGATAATGAACATCATAAGGGAACTACTTACTGTTTGCTACGTTAAAACGCAAATGAACGTCTGGACAGCTCGGGTGAGATGGTTTGATCAGCGTGTCTGAATTATAGCACTGCACGGGCCGTGATTCTTCGCCCGGACCCGGCCCGAGCCTGGAACTTGTTCAAGTTTACCCGCGCGAACCCGGCCCGGTGACTGAAGGCGGGACGCCGGCCCTGCCCGAACCAGAGAAAAATTTCGCCTACCTGGCCCGGCCCAGCTCGGCCCGACCGCAGATCAGGCCCGACAGGGGCCCGAGCCGATAAGCTAGGTGGCGTTGTCCGAACATAGAATCGACAGCAAGGCGTTTTAAGTGGCAAATATTTACGCTTTGTTGGCGCACGCTTCGCTAACAATTATATTTAACTTAAGCTAATTTTTTGTAAAAAGGGGCTCACGGTGGAACCACTTGAGCAGTCGTACTGGGTACGATGAACGTTTGTTTAGCAGTGGTATACTGTACCTGTTTTTTTCTGCAAATACAATGGGGATAATGAAAAGCAGTTTGTAGCAGATATCATTGCAAGGAAAGTGGTTTGCAGCATGCGTTCAGTTTCGATAGGGAGCGCAATAATAACAGAGGAGACGGAGAACAGAAGGCAATCTTCACTTTAGTTTTATTGCACTCTTTATTGAAATTTAGTGCATGCTCTAACGACAAGGCCAATCGTGCACCCTTCTGGATGTGTAGAACCTGTATTCAGCATAGTAGCACCTTGCCAGAGCAAGAGAAATAGAGGAAAAAAGCCAAATTTATTATATTTTCTTAAATACACTAACCTAGATAAAAATTATAACTAACCGCGTGCACCACGTGTACTTCTAAAAATACCTATAAGCAGCTGGAAGGAAGAAAAAAAAACTATTTGCCCAAGCATTATGTCCCACCACTGCTTGTGTATACAGTCTATAAGTCTTTTGTCTTATAGTTTATAGTTTGTCGTTTCACGTATTATTGAGAAAAAGGTGAAGTTATCAAGAGATTCCGGCTATAGGCACGTCACGCGCTGTTTCATCACATATCCTGCCGCGCTAAAGTTTCTTGCACTGCCTCCGCTAGCCGCAAGGGCGCACATCTGCCTTGGGAATAGTGAAGGCGTCGCCAGTCGTTGTTCCTAACTTCCACGTTTTGCGAATTCGTTGCGAACTGATCTACAATTTTTCCCCGTATAATTTTTTGCTATCTTCGTTGCTTCAAAAGTCAGGTAATTAATCACGCCTAATTACACAGCTAAGCGGAAAACAAAAAATAGCGTGACTTACTCCAGACGACAGTAAGAACCACTCATTTGGTCACATCGTCAGAGATTGCGTCAGCATATTTTGTAATCCTGGCTAAAGATAGCTGGGGCATCCTGTATACTTGTGTTTAGTGACAGATGGAGCACACGCCTTGAGAATACACCTCACGCCGCAGTGCGCTTCCGTTCAGTTTTATAAGCTAACTAGCAGTGACGTTAAATTTAGACTTAGTGACAGGATTTAAAATCATTGGGACTCGGAGGAGCGTTATCGCTAAGGCGAAAAGCAGTGTCCAACTTCATGTCGTGAAATTGTGCGTTAATAATCATTATACGACTACTAGAGCGCGCGCTAATCGCACAGCTACTCAAGCGGCACAGACGGACTGCTTCTCCAATAATCGTGACACGACTGCTCCTTAGTGAGTAATGCCTTCCGTTACTTTATTAGTTGAAGACAAACCGCCGCCAAGCTCAACTCTTCCTCATTCCTCGCGTTAAGCACCAGCCACAAGAAAGCCATTGGACGTCGAGTAGAGGGAAATTTATACACGCTGGCACAGGCCGAAAGCAAGAAAGGAAGCTGCCAGTTTGCATCTCGTGCGTGTAGCACAGACCATGCATTCACGGCTTTACCCGGAGCCAGAGCGCAGTCTCTGCGGCTGCAGCAACAAAGATACGTGATCCCCTGGCAGGCGCGAGATGGCGAAGGCGTCAAGGATGGGGCTTCGTGACACGGCTGAGCAGCCTGTTATTAATTGTCACGCGTCGTCTTCACTACTTCTGGTTTTCCTCTCCAGTCCTTCGCCACCCTTCTCGCGACCTCCAGCTGACTGCGATTCTGTTTCGCGAAATCCGTGCGGCGTCTCCAGAGGCATACGAGCATCGCTGCGAAGATAAATTTCAGAATGCATATAGAGAGGAGCGAGGCTAGAACAACCGTGTCTGTTCTCGGCGACAACGTGCTTCGCGTCGCGAAGTGTGTGTGGCGCGTCGAAGAATCTAACCTATTGAGTACCGCCTATTTCTTCGGAGCTCGCGAGCGAGAACCCGGCTCCTGTCTGTGCCACGCACTCGAGGAAACACGACGTGCTGTACTAGAAACGCGAAAACAAAATAGGGCATTTTTGCTGTTCTTGAACGTCGACAAGAAGTTGTAATGGTAAAGTTAAGAAGGATGCTGCTAGGCGAAGTAGTAGTAGTAGTAGTAGTAGAAGTAGTAGTAGTAGTAGACAGACAGACAGACAGACAGACAGACAGACAGACAGACAGACAGACAGAAAGAAACAAAGAAAGAAAGAAAGAAAGAAAGAAAGAAAGAAAGAAAGAAAGAAAGAAAGAAAGAAAGAAAGAAAGAAAGAAAGAAAGAAAGAAAGAAAGAAAGAAAGAAAGAAAGAGAAAAGGAAATGCTACTGCGAGGCTCGCAAACGAAGCTTCGCGCAAGGACAGGATTTTAGACCTAGTTGACGATAAGGATATGCGGGTTTTAGTGGCACAAGGGCCAGGTTTGGTCAAAGAGCGCCACAGATCTAGTTGTGAAAGTAGCAGAAACGTGCATTACCACTCGCTTTCTTTTTTTTTTACTCTTACCGTTAAGCCAATCTTATGAGAAAGTGGGAATACACTTTTCAGCACGCGGCAGAGCTCTTTAGGCTAGAGAGTCGACGTCTACCGCTAGCAAGCTGAGTAGTTAAAGAGGCCCTTGAACACTCTTCCAAGTAATCATCGAATGGTTTCATTAAAGGAGATTATTGTCTCACGAATGAACTGCCGCAAGAAGTTTTCGATTCCGTGACGTACGAGCGGAGTTACAGGGATCGCTCGCACTCTGTAAGTGCTTTCTCGCGTGTCTTGTCCTGACGAGGGCCCTAGAAGCTAAGCAGGGAGGGATGCCACGGGGGAAAGAAGTTACATCACGCGCGTCATGGCGTTGAGCACTTTTCTTTTTGTTCTAACTTGCGGCTTATCTTCACTGTGATAGCGAGTGAACACGCGAGCACTTCGCGCCATCCAGCGGCGGCCGCGGTAGCTATCCAGGTCACGATGCTCAAAGCAACCAATGGCCGTGGACTTTGTGTTTATGGTGAGGTCACTTGGCTTTATGGCACCACTTGTCGAGCGAACAGCGAGCGATTTCTAGTGGACTGAGTATTAATTGTATATTCTAGGCCACGCGCTAGGCTATATTGTTTGGCTCACATGTTGTCAGGAGCCTCGACTACCGATCTTCAGCCTTTCCTGATCATACTCATGAAGTGTTGCAGGGCCGCTTTAAAGTTCTAACCACAGTAAAACACTTGCACATAAGAGCCCAGGTTTAAGTCTTCTAATGCATCGTTACGTCAAAAAGCAAGGCGACTTCAGCGACACCACATGACTCGATGTTGCAGGAGTGAACTGTAGGAATGGAACATAGCCGAGCGTTACATCATTTCTAATAACCACTTGTATAGAATATAACCTGTAAGTTCAAACTTCTCAAACTTTTAAGTGGTACAGCACAGAACGCCTATCTGTAAATTTTGAGGCAACATTTTCCTGCAACAAAGCAGCCCAATGTATTTATGGAGAAAGAACCTATTTCGAAGTTAGTGATTGGCCACTGCTCAGTTTTTCTGCAATTTGCTTGGCCTGTCTCGGGATACAAGCAATCTAGCCATTGCTTATGAATCAAACAGCACACATATACAACCAGGACACAGCAAAGGAACCCACGTCAGCGCATACTTACCACAATGTATTGGAGCTTTTTTCCCACATATATATCGCGAGTCAGCCAGTTCACTGCGCATGTCAAAAGCAGATAAACACATCCCATCAACATGGAAACCCTGATCGCAAGAATTGTAACTCTTTATTAGAGTTACACTTAGTTAAAATCTATTCGGCATTGGTTCCCAAAACGTTGGGTGTCAGTTATGTGTCATTCACTCAATCCTGCATGGTATGGTTCCTTAGACAGCAGCGCTCTCTTACTACCGCTGACGGTGGCAAGTCGGCGATGGCAGCGTGTGAGGTTGACGGTGGCTGCGAAGTGACGGCGCCGCTGGAAAAATGATGTCTGCGTGCTAGGCTCCTCCCGATAGCATGCGTAGCCCCCCCCCCCTCACTTCTCTGCTTGCGACACGTTCTTTATGTTGCCTGTCATCGCTCATCCTTTGCGTGTGGTGAACAGAGGCGTACCGAGTGCGCCTGGAAGCAATAAACGCCCCGTCATTTTACTGTATAAGAACACAGCGCTCTAGGCCATTTGACGAGATAACAACCGATGAATATTCATTATCGACGCAACAATATTTGCCTGTTGCCAAACGCGAAATCTTGCAGTTGCAGCCGTCGCTCATTTCACGCTGCATTCCGGTGTCACTCCGCTGCCATTCGGATTAGTAGCTTTTGTCCTTACGACGCACCGACACACCTCATCTACGTATAATACATAGGCATAGTGCCTATTGCTCTGTTGATGGCGTTGCTTTGGTTCCTCGTTTACTGCTGTACACGAGAAATGCCAATGGACGCAGTGGTGTGTAAGAGAACGGGTACGTAACAATAATGCCTAACATACTTCCCGGTGATGCTTTATTGTGTGTTGCGTGACTTTCTCGAATGAATACTAAAGCTTAAAACGGAGCGCGAAAAGCACAAGACGACAGCGACAAGAACACTGAACGAGCGCTTGTCTCTCTTCTCCGGTTTGTTTGTGTTCTGCTTTTATTTTAACACCATGAGCCAAATTGGCTCAGCAGAGCATTCTATAAGACTACCAAAAGCTGTTTCATTTGAGCCCAGTGGGAAAGGAGCCATGCGTAAACCTTGGACTGTTCTCACGGAACGACGCGGATTACTTAGCGACAAGTTGTCACCGTTCGATGTCAAAGAATTGCGTTTACCCACGCCGCCTTGGTATGTCACAATCTTGTCGAACGAATGCAACATTCTCTTTCGACGCCTATTTTTTCATCTCCGCTGACACATTCGTCAATACAAAGAGATAGCAAGAGTTTGAGTAAAGGAACGTAATGCTAAAAGCATATTTCATCTCGAGTGCTCGCTAGGAGAAATAATGCCATTACACAGTCGCTTATCGCGTGGGGCTGTAGTTAAATTTCTGATGATGCATTCTCGAGGAAGTTCTAAGCAGCAGGTAACTGGAATGAGCTACCGAAGTTTATTGTGTGCTGTCCACGGTCCTCCTGTAATACAGAGTTTACAGGTTGTTTCTCGTTTGCTGTTATGTGATGATTGATTTTGTAAGTAGAAATCTCTGATGTCTTTTCATAAGCTTTGGAGAAACCTATCAAGTCCTATTATTCTTACTATCACGTCTCACACAAAGTGGTTGTTTAGTGAATATGGAACACAATAAGGAGACTAATATCGGCTTTTTATATACATTTATGGGCGAACCAATGTCTGTTCCCACTGACCACGTTTTTTGTCATTCCAGGAATAGAAACACAGACTTAAGAAGATACATTCCATCACATCGTGATTGCCGTCGTGAGCATCATCATCACCATCACAGTCAGCATATATTAGGTTTATTACGGGGCGAAGACCTTCCCCAAGATCTCCAACCGTCTTTGCTTTGCTAGAGCTCACTACATTTCATACCAGCAAACTTCTTAGTTGCTTCGCTCCCCATAACGCTTTGTGCCCCTCCACCGCGCCTCCCATGTCTTGGAGTCTTGGAATCAGTTCCGTCGCTTTAAGCCACCATCGCTAATCTGTCATTGTGACGTGACCTCCCTAGTCCATTTTTCAGAGCGCAGCTCTTAGGCGCCCGTTCCGACGTCGAGCGGCGTCGCCGTTGGCGTCGGCGTAACCGTCGGCGTAATATCAAAAGACGATCGGCGACGATAGGCTTTTGGTTTCACCTATTTTTCATCTGAAGAAGGAGGTAAATAGGACTGGAAAAAGGTGGAGAGTGGGGCGGGAGGAGGCTTCTCATTGAGAGGCTGTTTCAACTGGCATGCGGTTTACGTGCTTTAAACAACCAAACAACATTTATTCGTTTACAGAATATTAAAGAGCACTAACAGATAATAATGCCAAGGAAAGTATAGGGGATGTTATTAGCAGTAAATGTAATGTAAATGTGAAGAAAGAAAAGTGGACGAAAAGACAACTTGCCGCGGGCTGTGACCGAACCTGGGACCTTCGAATAACGCTTCCGATGTTCTACCGACTGAGCTAGCGCGGCGGCCATCCCCCCGTCCACTTTATGGGTTCTACATGTGTATTTAAACGTGGGAGTGTCAGTCAGCGCCGCCAGTAGCCATGACGGCGAGAGTGGACACGCTTTTTCTGCCTGTTGCGTCACGTAGCACGTGAACTTATTACGAGCCGGCAGCTGACCAATAATTCCTCGTATACTACCTGAAAGCATCAAGTCTGCTAGAACGAGACCCCCGCTATGAATGAAGGGAAGAAGTGGAAATTTTAAGGGCTCGTTTTTCTTTGTTATACACAATATTAATGAGCACTAACAGACAATGGTGCCAAGGAAAGTATAGGTGCAAGACACATGGTGCAAGATCTGCGTACATATTCGCACACTAAGTTATCTACGCGATAATTACTGGCATCCAACCCAATGCCCCAGCTTTTATATGCACGCTCTCCGTCCTGCCAAGGACGTGCTCGTCGCTCAGGACCGCGCGCTTTTCAATAGAGGCGCTTGTTAGTGTTGTTTAGCCCCGACGAGACGTGAAATCCTGTTAGTTTTCCGGCTATATGGTTCCGGCCCTTCTCAGCAGAACGAGCACGGCGGGAAACGATAGAAGCGCCGGCTAATGCTCCAGCTACCGGAACGGCCGTTTGCGAAAATTAAACGGAATGAATGCGAGGACGCCAACTCTCCCAGCCGTACGTGCTTCGCCTTGTGCGTTACACTCTTAGCATTTAGCTAGCTATAGGTAGCGGATTCTGCGCAAGTAGTGCGGTCGTACAGCATTCTCGCTCCGCGCTTCACAAAATTGCTGTTTTGTATCGGCGGTGACCTCCGCGCAATACCTGTTTCATCTCTTACGAGAGCCATATGGACGTCAAGTCGCCTCAAGTGCCGACCTCGTGCGTATTACAGTCCAGCTGGTATGGTCGGCGTTTGTCGTGTGTCGTAGAAACAACATTATCAATATCATGAACCGGCACGCGCTCTCTTCATTTTCTTCGTGTTGTTCCTGATCTGCTGCGCTCGCAGAACACGTGCGCCGATTTGTCCGGCGTAGAATGCAATAAGTCTGATGGATGAGAGAACGAGTACACAGAGAGAGAAAGAAAGAGAAAGAGAAGGAAAGAAGGAGAAATTATTGCTGAAATAAATTTATTAGCGACGTGAGGTTCAAACCCGCGTACGCACGATCCGAAGGCGAGCGTCTTAACCACTCGGATAGCCAGACACGCTTGCAGAGCATAGCATAGCCTTGTGTTGTATAGCATAGCAGGGCGGAGGGGGTAAGGGAATTGAGGGTGTGGAGGAGAGAAGCCAGGGCGAAGAGGAGGGGAATGCGGAAGGGGGAAGGTATAACATAGCATAGCCGTGTATAGTAATATACAGCAATGGAATGGCGTAGGGAAATGATGGTGAGAAGTGACGTGAAGGTGAGGAGGAGAGAAAGGAGGAGGGTAAAGCACAGCATAGCCATGTGTAGTACAATCTAGCATAGTACAGTATAACAATGAGGTGGGAAAGGAAAGTGAGGGTGAGGAGAACGGAAATGACGAGGTGGAGAATAAAGCATAGTCATATTGTCGCGGGTTTATAAAACACAGGGGCTTTATTTAGAAAGGCGTACGGCGTGTCGTACTCCAAGATAGCGCTGAAGGCCTGCAGCCGCCAGAACGTCTTCTTTTTCAGTCTTTCCCGCTGCGCCTCTCGAGCGCACCGGTTGTCTTCCTTGTCGTCGCCATCGTACAGTCAAACACAAATATGGACGCGGCATTACCCTCCCTCCGGTGCGAGCATCGTCTCGATGCTCACGAAGTAGCAATCGATGCGCAGTTAGCGAGTGGGCGGTCACATCACTCAGAAAAGTACGGATTCATGCGTACCACGTGCACTGTCTCAGGCAGATGCTGGCGGCGCTTTGAACAAGAAGAGCAGTCAGCGACGACTTCGTACGTGACGTCGCTAAGGCGGCGCAGAACCTTGTAGGGTCCGAAGTATCGGCGCAGAAGTTTCTCCGAGAGGCCTCGCCGTCGTACAGGGAACCAAACCCAGACTCTTTCCCCGGGCTTAAAGGTGACGAATCGATGGCGGAGATTGTACCGTTGAGCGTCAAGTTCTTGCTGGCTAGTTATTCTGACGCGGGCAAGCTGTCTTGCTTCGTCGGCGCGCTCAGTGAAATCTGCGGCGTCCGTCTCTGAATCACAGTCATGAGGCAGCATAGCATCAAGCACCGTAGTTACGTCTCTGCCGTGAATTAGGGCAAACGGTGTCATTTTCGTTGTTTCCTGGCGTGCCGTATTATACGCGAATGTGACGTACGGCAAAATCCTGTCCCAATTCTTGTGTTCCACGTCGACGTACATGCAAAGCATGTCGGCGATAGTCTTGTTCAGTCGTTCCGTAAGTCAATTTGTTTGTGGGTGGTAAGTTGTCGTCTTCCTATGCGCTGTACCACTGAGCGTAAGCACAGTGCGCAACAGTTCGGCTGTAAACGCGGCACCTTTGTCTGTTATCACGACCACGTGAGCACCATGTCTCAGCACGATGTTCTCAATGAAGAACCGGGCCGCTTCAGCTGCAGTGTCGCTCGGAATCGCCTTGGTCTCGGCGTATCGGGTGAGGCCGCGTACATCACTCCAGCCATGATAAACAAAATCGACCCAGACTTTTCACCTCACTGTCAGCACTGTAATCACGAGCACTGCAATTTCGAACACATGCTCTGGCTGTGCCCCTTTAATTCGGAGTCAGGATTATCGGACAAACCCTCCTGGGAGGCCGCCATGCGCAGCATGGAACTCAACAAACAACTCCTGGCAGTCCAGAGGGCCCGGGACATCGCCGAGAGGCTCCAGCTTCCGGCACCTTCCTGGGTGGAGCCACCTGGCTGAGCTAGCGGGACCAGGGGCGTAGCCAGAAATTTTTTTCGGGTGGGGGGGGGGTTCAACCATACTTTATGTATGCTCGTGCTTGCGTTTGTATGTGTACGTGTATATATACGCAAGCAAAAGTGAAAAATTTCGTGGGGGGGGTTTGAACGCCCCCCCCCCTTGGCTACGCCCCTGAACGGGACCTCCAGTTACGTTCAGCTTCTGCCACTTTTGGACCACAATAAAGTTCTGACTCACTCACTCCATATTTGTGTCTGACTATAGACGGTTTCAAGATTGCGATAGCAGGAGCACGTGGTGTACCCCAAGAAACTTTCGGTCACCTCATTTATTTTTCTGCAACACCGAAGCGTAAAGCGTTTTTATAAGATTTGTCAGAGTAAGGGAATACTCATTTTCCAGTTTCACATAAAAGAAAGGCACTTATAGTTAAGGACTAACTCTTTTTGTGTTGCGTGTAGCTTAGAAGAATATTTAATTCAAATATTTTGCTAGACACAGGAAGAAAAGTGTTGAAACTCTACAGGCTACTCGCCAAGGCTTTTGTTCCCCGCCAATCCTGCTAGCCTACTCCGGTGCAGGAAACCGGAAGCGGTCCAGGGCCTGTGTTAGTAAACAGTGAAACCCTCGTCTCCACGCGTGGCGGTCTCGTGGTGCTGGATAGCTGCTCACAGGAGTACCGATCATGAGGCGATGGTACCCAGCACCTCCACCAGTGTCGCGGGTTATAAAACACAGGGGCTTTATTTAGAAAGGCGTACGGCATGTCGTACTCCAAGATAGCGCTGAAGGCGTGCAGCCGCCAGAACGTCTTCTTTTTCAGTATTTCCCGCTGCGCCTCTCGAGCGCACCGGTTGTCTTCCTTGTCGTCGCCAGCGTATAGTCAGACACAAATATGGACGCGGCAATATGTACTATTCGCCGCGAGATGGGGCTATTCGCCGCGAGATCGACCTTTAGGAGGCAGCACCGCCGCCGCGTTAGTGTGGAGAGGCGGTCGGCGGCGCGTATACACATGCACACAGCGGCGCTTCGTTGTGGGCGGTTTGAGCCGATTGTCGGCTAATAAAATGTGTTGATTGCAGCTTACTGGTAATATATACGCTCTTCATTGTTGAATCGATGCGCAAAGATCATCCAACGTTACTATTACTAGTGAGAGAAGCGCAATCGGCCGATGAAAGGGATGCTCGCCCTGGGTGACACTCTGCGCTTACGCACTGTATACGACGTTTTTTTTTTTTTTGTCTTCTCTGTACGTGTTTACCTTGTGTTCTGTGCACTACGCACTGCTGTAGCACGCCCGAACTAGTTAAGTGTTCACTTCTTCTTCATTTGTATACCAGCCCATATTCCTGTGCAATGAGTTCAATCGCAATGTTCGCGCGAATACGCATACGCATGTAAGAGTGTTGAGCACAGAGTTTTCATCGATTGATTACGTGCACGATAGTGATGCAACAAAGGTCCGGTTATTTTATGGAATAAGGTTTTTTTCTTCTCGAACTAATCATGTCCGCTGCCTTCCATCACTTTATACCATGTCCGCACAAACGCTCAAGATAATGTAAAAAATATCACAGCATATTCACGGGGTGAATGATGATGAGTGGGGCGAAGCTCCGGAGGGAATCATCGGTAAACCGTGAAACTCTTCCGTGAAATTCGCCCAGTACATGATGTAAAGGGTGTGAAACACCGTGTATATATTAAGCATCAAACTTTTATTGTACTGTTGGTTTACGTGGTTCCTTCATTATCATCGCTTTGTGATTGGTGAAATGCAGGGAAAGTGTCTGCTCCCGAGCGAAAGACAAAGCGCGCCAAGAGTGACCGTGTTCCCCGCTCGCCCTGTGAGAATTAACGACAAGGCTAGAGGGCAGACACGACACGCGTAGCGTTCCTCTTCGCGTTTCACGACGCAAGGTCGGTAGCATGCCCAACGAAAGCCAACGGAACGCGATCGTGCAAGTGCTCCGGCTTCGCAAACAATACACGGCGTTTACTGCGCATAAAGCGTCCCAAAACCAAACATCTTGCTCAAGGTGTGCTTTACGTTTTTCGTAGAAATAACTTATTTATCATGTGCATTAAGACAAAAAGTTGAAGGCTCACTAGAGTATATCGCCCGCAAAATATGTCTTTTAGTGTGATTAAATCAAGGAACACTATGTAAATTATGATATCTAGTGAATTGTTCATCTAGTGAGCAATTCATTAAGCTAGAGCTGGCTACATACTAATACTACAGAGGAGGGAACGACTCACACCCTAAGGAGCTTCGCCCCTAAAAGGATGAAGTTTTGCGTGACATTATACGACAAAAGTGTGAGGCACGCTGTCGGGGTTAATTTTAAACATCTGGGTTCTTCAAAGTTCAAAGCGTACCTAAAGCTAAGCACACGGGTGTTTCTGCATAAATTTCGCCCAAAGTTAAAATTGCGCGCGGGAACTCTGTTTTATCACTGCCGTGTCATTCCACTGTCTTTTTTAGGAGACAGTTTGAGTACCGAAGTGTGACACTTCA
Organism: Rhipicephalus sanguineus; assembly: GCF_013339695.2. Classification (NCBI taxonomy): domain Eukaryota; kingdom Metazoa; phylum Arthropoda; class Arachnida; order Ixodida; family Ixodidae; genus Rhipicephalus; species Rhipicephalus sanguineus. Next base: position 131,708,810 of record NC_051180.1, on the reverse strand, counting down.
CTCGACACACATATTTCGCTGTAGCGGGACCACGACCGTAAAATAAAAGGACATCTTAAGCGCAACTAAAGCTCATCATGAACTACAGTGCCACAGTTATACACCTAACGACAACGCGAAAGTGCGTGAGCCTCGCTTTTGTTTACCACCGAGTTGCTAAAACGCGGCATTCACACACTATTTAATGCTCCTTTGTTTGGGACTATGCCAAGCGCACTTTACGACGTGCTTGAACCGGAAAGCGGCACCAACACTGAAATGATTCTGGTAAACGAAGGGTACGACACCAATATACAGCCCTCTCGAATGTCGCGTTCACTGAACTTATTACAATGCGCATGCAGCCAAGGAAGCCCATGTTAGGTATACGTACGAGCACTTAAACTCGCGCTAACATAACAGAACAAACCGCCCTTTGAGAACGTGCACGACGTACGCGCACATGCAATCATGACGTAGCTAGCAGACGACGCAGGGAGCAATCCACACTAGGCGCGCTTCAGCCAGTAGCCGCTAGGCGGCGACTCTGCTCGATCTCGCGGCCAATAGGTGGCAGCACCGTCGCCGCATTAGTGTGGATAGGCGGTCGGCGGCGCGTATACAAATGTAAACAGCGGCGCTTCGTCGTAGGCGGTTTGAGTCGATTGTCGGCAAATAAAGCGCGTTGACTCCAGCCTAATGGTGATGTATACGCCCTCCGTTGCCAAATTAATCCACGAAACCGGCATAACGTTGCTGTTACGTGTAAGAGATGCGCAATCTGCCAATCAACGGGATACTGGCATGCGGCCACATTCGTGTATTGCACCACGCTCGATGTTTTTTCTTGCTTTATTTCCACGTGTTTAAATTGTGTTTTGCCTATACGACAGCATGAATAGTGTTTCACGACTGAGCCAATTAAGTATTTACTTTTTGCTCTAGCGGCTACAAAAAAGAGAGCCTGTATTTCTGCGTAACTAGATGCCCTCTGTTTTTCTGTTTGCATGAATACGCGTACTGCTATAGAAATCCGTGGCTTCAGGTCTTTTTAACTGCTAACCTGCCTCTGCAGACGCTAGTTCATGCTTTGCGGTATCACAAGGATTTCTAAATCGCCAACACTTCACGAGATGGTGCCGCTGAAATTCTGCATTTACACCACGACATTTAGCACTTCCGTCGCTTAGGACGACGAATGCACAGTGCGATTTGCTTGAACGACAAAGTGCTACCCACATTGAAATGACTTTGGCGAATGGACGGTACGATGATCACACCAAACGCCTTACCGACGCGTGCGTGCACTCGGTTAGGCGAGTCCATACAAGTCTCGTAAGACGAAATGGTTATGTATATCGTGTAGGGGCACGTACAAGCATTTGATACTGTGCTAGCAAAACGGAATAAGCTGTAATATGAGGACTTGCCTGATGTACGCACCCATGCGAACAGGGTGTGGATCGCAGACGACGCAAGGAGCCATCCACACCACGGGGTTTCGTCCGCTCGCCGCTAGGTGCCCACTCTGCTCGATCTCGCGGCCAATAGGATTGGAAAGAGAAGTGAGGGTGAGGAGGATGGAAGGAGGATTGGAGAGGGCGCCCCTGCATCAGAAATGAAGGTTTCCTTTCCCGCCATGGACGCCGAGCAGGCTGCACGTTTGGAACGCCAGCGCACGCTTGCCCGTGAACGCCAGCGCGCCGAAGCACAGGCGAATCCCTGCTCGGCACTTTCTTTAGCTTTCACAGTGAGTGCATCTGCATCATTTTCTGTTTCTTCTCTTGTCGCAACTGCTTACAGTGAAACGAGTCATTCTAGGTTTCGCGGCGTTGTCTGCTGTTCATGAAATTGAGAATCGGTCCGAGGCAGATGCAAACTCAAATACTTTTGAGATAAAAGTTTTCGTGACCGACTGTGCGCTGCCAAGCTTGAGGAGAAGGGTGGTAATTGCGGCCGCAGCGGCCGCATTTCGATCGGAGCGACATGGAAGAACATCCGTGCGCATGTGCGGAGGTGCACGTTAAAGAACTCGAGGGGTGCAATTTGTTCCGTAGTCCCACCTACGATGTGTGTCTCTGTGATATTATGCACTTGGAACGTAAAATTAAGCAGTTACGTAAACTTAATGTCGTATTATCATTAAGGCGAAAAAGGAAGCCTTAAACACCTCATCAAACGCGACATCTGAATGCCGGCGCCTTCGACATTTGTCGACATCTGACGATACCTCGCGATACCTGCTGATAATTCGCAAGACCTGACGGTGCACCGCAAGACCGGCGTCGGCGCCCACACGAATGATGCAAAAAATTACTAAGTAATAAATGTCACTCAAAAGTCGTGATACACAAGTGAATGTGTATGTGCAGACTGCGTAGCAAAAGTCACATGACCTCAATGTAACATGTTTCATCAATGTCGCCATCCGGTGACGTCATCATGACGTCATACATCACCAGAACTTGTGATATCATCACATCACTATCGGGGGCGAGAAGTTCCGGAGTCGACCTCTATCGGACGCTCCTCGATTGCATGCTAGGAAGCGTACCGCCGGCGCGCTACCCATAAGTTTTCCTGTCGGCGCTTTACAAAAACACCTTGCGGAAGAGCTCCAGAACATTTCTGGAAGTACTTTCGAACTAAATATGTTCTTTATTGTCAAAATAATAATTTTCGACGAACAGAAAGCACAAATTAGCTTACAGTGACCGTCTCTTGGCAAATAACGGAGCGCCCACTTCACGCGGTCACCGCGATAAAGACCCAAGAACCGGATGCTTGCGTCAAGGGTAGTCAGTCGCTGAGTGCAAACTACGTGAAATATTACTTAATAGGATTTTTGGGGGGCCTAGTTGGTGCATACCGACAAACATTACTTAGCGCTATACAAACACGAAGCGCTTGTCCCTTGTGTACCTTCCTTGTGTGCCGTGTTTTTATTGCGCCAACTTTTGTCGGTATGTGAAATATCTTGTTGGAGTAGACTGCCTGTATAACCAAATGGAGCATAACAGAAAGAAGCCTCGAGCCAGCGATCGCAAAGGTTCGCGGCGACCAACGGTGCTACTGCGCGTGCGTATGTTCGTACTGACGCTTTCTCTACGAGCGTGTTTTGGCTCCGTGCTGTGAATTTTAGGCCGCAAAATATGACAATATGTGAGTACACAAACAACTGTTCTTGCACGGACGCTATCAGACCAGTTGAAAAACGATTTCGTTACAACTACGAATTCGGCGCGCCTATGGCAACTTGTGATGTGCCTTCCCGACGATTTAATGTTTTTTTTTTCGTTCTAAATTCTTGTAGGTTTCAATGTCATTTCACAAGTTGCCTCGCACTGCATATCGATCGGTTTTCTCAGCGACCGATTGCCGCTGCTTCTGTTTCTTATTTCCGTGCGTTCATTTTGTTTAGGGATTACACAAAGCGTGAGCAAATGCGATGCCATTTTATTATGGTCGTTAATTATCGTTCCTTTAGCATTCCAGTGAACTTGCCGCTCTCTGCCGTCAACATATTCATAGACTAAAGCATAACCACTTTTCTGGTGGAAGAAAAGCGGTCTAGAAGGCCAATCATTTAGTAACATGCAACGCAAGGAAACGAAAGAAAAAACAGTGACGTTCGCCGGACTTGTTCTGCAAACGTCGGCTGTGAACAAGAACCCGCATCAACTTCAAATAACGCTGAAATAAAGAGAACTTATGGCAGCAATCTGCAGCTGCAAAGCAGACTAACAACAATGCGTAAAGGGTAAAATTTTAATGCGCAGCATTATTTGGCGAGTTGGCCAGCAATTTTCGCAGCATGTCCTGTCTAACGGCAATAGCGCGGCATCTCACATAAAAATAAGGCTCGAAGAAAATGCATGGGTTTGGAAAGACCCAACTTGAGTTTGAGATTGGCACAAATAAATGTGGACTGTTTTAGCACGTAGTGTTTGCATCAGGTGAACGCAAGCTTGCCTGAAGGAACGTTATTGCCAAAATAAATGCAGCACCTATCAGCCGCACGTATTTGACTCACTCGCTATGTACATTCACCAACAAACGTCGTGTAGCTTATGAAGGCGAAAGCCTTAGATGCCCCATCAAAGGGGAAGGGGAAGATTGAGCGCCGGCGTCCCGCGTCGGCGGCGCCAACACCCGTGATGCAAGGAATCATCACGTGACCGCGTCATCTTGACGTCACATATCGCCAAAATTTGTGAAGTGACAACGCCACATAACGTGACGTCACATGATGATATATTCACATGACGTGGTCTCTTTGCACAGCCTCTGTGATCAGTGGGCGATCACGGAGGCAATGCAAAACCACGTTAGGTGCGGGCGAGGGAAAATCAGTACTTCGACTGACAAGAAGAAGAAGACGAAGAAGACGGCTGTCGCCTTCCAGTTACCTTAGGGGAATGCATAGGGGACCTTGGAAGTATTTAATCCAACGTATCTAAAAATGACTTAAAGGGACCGATAACCAATTTTTATGGTACCTGTTTTCTTTGGCGCAACGGAAAGCTTAGCGGTCAGTGTTTAATCACGGAATGCTTACGTGAAAACAGCGTGAAACATAACCAAAATTTTGGATCTGCGGCGATTATGGAGTCGTATACATCCAACACATTCTCCTACCAGGGGCAGGTGAGCGCTAGAGTGCTTCATGTTTCTGAGGGGTGGTTTGCTGCGCATGCGTGCACACCGCGCGCATGCGCAGCGGCTCGACATTTTCCACTAGTCACCGCGAAAGAAGCGCTGCTTCTCAGCGTGCAACATTTTTTTACCTCGTAAGTAAAACAGAAGTCAGCGGAAATATAGTAATATATACATACTTTAATTTTCAGCGGTAATTATGGCATGCATGAAAGCATCTGAATACACGTGTATGCATAGAGCAAAGCGAACGAATCCGTAATTTAGCTTCAAGGCCTCTGCCTAGGCTGTGCGACATACCAGATTATAGTGGTTTTTAAACGTGATTTAAAAACATAAACCCTACTCAGCTCGCGAAAAGGATGCTTGAATCTGTCACTTTAATTTCCGGTCTTTTCATTTCCACCAGGATGTAGTCACACGTTCTGGCCAGTTGTCGGTCCCATTAAGTACCTGCATCCGATTTTGCGGACGCTGAGGGCATGGCCGATAATCAAGATGTCGCACGGGAAGGTTATGGGATGGTATCGCATCTGGCAAACAGTAGCGCCCTTTCCATCCTGCGGCAGATAAGCACCCTGAGCCGGCGGGAAGCGCGCGCGAACGATCGTCTCAGTGCGCGCTTTCCCCTATTGACCGAACATCGCAGCCCCGACGCAGTAGCAAAAGTCCTTGTCGCGTATGTGCTTCTTGTACACACTACTCGTAGCTGACGGCTGCATGCCGGCCCTTAGCTTCACAACCCACACTTCACGCAGTTTCTTGTCCGACGAGTACCGGTGCAGGCTGACACCGGGCTCCGCTGTGTGCTTCCGCCACTCCGGCACCGAGCAGTAAAGCAGCATGTCCGTGGCCTTCGGAGGCAGCCACTCCTATTAAAGTGGGTTCAGTTGTTTTCAAGATGCTAGAAAGCCTCCGCATTAGAATATACCGCGGTGCAGGTGGTACTTCAAACTCGTTTTCAAAGCATGCGGCAGCGCTCCACAGGCAGCCGGCACTGCCGCTGAGACAACGTGATCCTGCCAAGCAGGTCATGCCGACGGTGGTGCCGGCGTTTCCAGTGGTGGGCCTCACGCCTAATATCGTCACAAGATAACGTCACATGGCGACGTCAATGCAAGACATCATCGCTTGGTCAAAGACGGGCTGATCACGGAAGCTGTGCAAAACGATTGGAGGTGCGGAAAGCTTGTAATGCCTCCGATCCTGGAGACACTGCAAGACCACTATATATTGAGAAAGACTTCGGTACATCGATTGAGAAGAAAAATAACATCGCTCTTGACTTCGAGTAGTTTTAGGGGGTTTCATAAAGGATCTTGTGAGCCTTAATTTCCGGAGTGTGTTGCTGAAGCTTCAAAAATAATTCAGATTGTGTCATTGAAGCCGGCTAGGCGTTGTGCACGCGCCACAGCATTCTTTGTTTCGTTGTGTCTTTATTTCATTCTTTCATTGCTTATGTAAGCCAACAATTGAGAAACGGTTCCGTTCGAGACTAAACTCGAGAGAGTAACACAGTGGCAAAGCTATTTGCACCGTGCCGTGTAGACTAGAATGTGAGATTTGAGCAATCCAGTAAAATATTTCTTACGCTTCTGTTGTTTGTTCATGTGAAATATTTCTTCTATTCCCATTCTTTGTTCTTAACTCTCCACGATTTCTCAATGCGCTTCTCCGGCTGTTCACTGGCGTAAGTTATACAGAAGACGTTCAGTTATCACACAAAAGGAGTTAGTTTTGCTCCGATCGTTGGTTTCTATTTATAATAATATATGTACCGAAGCACTACGTGAATCTTAACAGAGCACACTTGCTCAGCAGAATTTGTTCTTTCCACGCATACAGTTTCCGATACTTCCGGTTAGAGATGAACGTGCTGCTTGCGTGCTTTCGTAATGCCTCACGGTTTTTGCCGTTTTATTTTTTCCACATGACTGGAATCTGTTTACGGTTCCTTGTCCTCCATCCGCTCTGTCTGCTTCCCTATGCACAGCTCGCTACTCTGGCCGTAAATTTCAAGTTCATGTTCGGTCCTCGCGACTCGTGTCGCATTTAAAATTGAATGTAAACAAAGCAAGGAGGCCGTATGTATGCTGACAGCCGCCATGGCATGTTTTTAACTTGTTTTGTTTTTAGAAATGTATACGCATGACAGGAGAACGCCCCAAAGTGGGTGGGAAACACGCATACGTTGGGTAGTCGGAAGGGCAAGAGGAGTGAGTGAGTGAGTGAGTGAGTGAGTGAGTGAGTGAGTGAGTGAGTGAGTGAGTGAGTGAGTGAGTGAGTGAGTGAGTGAGTGAGTGAGTGAGTGAGTGAGTGAGTGAGTGAGTGAGTGAGTGAGTGAGTGAGTGAGTGAGTGAGTGAGTGAGTGAGTGAGTGAGTGAGTGAGTGAGTGAGTGCTGTCCATTCATTGCGAGCAAGGGTTTCGGCGCAAATACAAGCCTTTGCGTGTGACTGCCAGGCAGAGCCCTAATTCTAAATGAGCGAGTCGATGGCAACTGATGTGCCTTTCTTTTCCAACACTCAAAAAAAACGCCAGGCCTGCGATGAAACTGCAGCACAGTCACAGCGAAAGCTGGAAGAGCGGCGTTTCTAAAGCACCGTTGTAAGCTCTCTTGGGGCTACTAATACAAGTACACTAGCAAGGTACCAACTACGCCATAAATCACAATTTTTATGAAGTTGGGAAGCACCTACTAAGCTATTATCCGTCATTTTGCGGAGAAGCGAGGCACCAGCTACACGTCTGTAAGCATTATGTGCACTTTGTTGACGCGACGACTGATGACGATGAAGAATTATGGCTCAACCCTTTGTAATGGGTTGGAAGTTTTAAACGGCCCACCAGTTATGTAATTGGCATTAGGTGACGCCCGGTCGCTATGTCCCTCTCCCGCCATGCTGTATAACATACGTTGATGTGGGAGAGAGAGGTGGGGGGGGGGGAGCGAAGAACTTTACTCAGACCCCGAGGAGAGAGAGAGAGAGAGATAATAAAACGAGAGAAAGGCAGGGAGGTTAACCAGAATTGTAGCATCCGGTTTGCTACCCTACACGAGGAAATGGAGCATGCGCTTATGGGCTTCCTTGGCAACTAATACAAGTGCACTTGCGAGGAACCCACTACGCTCTAAATCATTGCAATTTTACTGAGACCCCGAGGAAATGGATCATGCGCTTATGGGCTTCTTTGGCAACCAATACAAGTGCACTTGCAAGGAACCCACTACGCTATAAATCATTGTAATTTTTGAGAAGTAGGGCAGCAGGCACTGTGCCATTTTTCGTCATTCTACCGAGAGCCGTGGTACCTGCTAAACGCATGGAAGGCATTATGCGCACTTTGTTGATGCTGTGCCTGATGACGATGAAGAATTATGGCGGAGCCCTCTGTAATGGGTTGGAAGCATTGAACAACCTACTCGTTGCGCATTTCGTATTGTGTGACGCCTGGTTACAGAATTCGCGTTGTGCGACGCTTCGTGTTTATTTTACTCTTCTATCACGCTATATTGCATATGTTAATGTGGTTCCTTCCCGACATGAAGCCTGTATAGAACCTTTTTGCAAAGCAGTTTCAAGCACCGGCATGGCTCAGAGGTTGAATACTGGGCTCCCACGCAGAGGGCCCAGGTTCGAACCTCGTTTCATCCTGGATTTTTTTTCTTATTTCGTTTTTTTTTCTTATTTCAAGCGACAGTGGTTACGGACACCGGCGGCGGCGGCGGCGGCGGACAACTACGGCGCCAAAAACGGCCGGTGAAATGATCTCATAACAGCTTTCGCTGTAAAATTTAACGCAGCCGAAGCATAGCGGAATCCGATGCAAACGCTTGTCTAAGAAATCTGCGCAGCCATATTTACTGCTGTCTCTTAAAGTATTCAGCATTTCTAGTTTGGAGCATTAGTTCATATATGAGATCTAGCTGGCTCTCAGCTAACGGCACAGATGAGCGACACTGATGCTGACCGGAGAGACGCGGGTTAGATCGCGGTCGCCGCGGTTGCATTTGGATGGAGGCGAAATACCAGAGAGCCGTGTACTGTGCAATGTCAGCGGGCGCTAATGAACGCCAAGCAGCCGAAATTATCCGGAGCCTACCACACCGGCGTAGCGCATAGACTGAGTTGCTTTTGTACGTTAAAGCAAACCGGGCGGTATAAACCACATCTTTCACGATGCCACGGCGCATGATCCATTCCCCTTGCGGACATGTGAACGGCCCCGTATTCTCGGAGGCTTTCGCTCTGGCGATACGAGCTGTCCCGGCCCCTACCGAAACCCTACCAGAACGGCAGAGGACAGCACAGGAAAATTAATAAAAATCACAGCATATCTACGGAGTGAAGGATGATGAGTGGGCGAAGCTGCGGAGGTTCATCGGTAAACCGTGAATCTTCCGTGAATTCTGCCCAGTACATCATCACCGACGTGAGATCGGGCGCGTTTATACTAAAGGTTCTGTGAGAGTTAGGACGACTTGCAGCTCACTTTAATTTTACATGTACGCAGTGAATTTTCATTGTTTAGAAAACCATTGCTTTAGAAAACATCTGGCGTCTTTCGTTAAGCAGCTGGCGTCTTTTCGTTTTGCTTTAGAAACATCTAGCGTTCTTTCGTTTTGCTTTTAGAAAACATCTGGCGTTTTTCGTTGGTTTATTTCATCAATCAACGGCGTTTTGAACAAAATTTTTATTGTTTAATCACGAACAGGAGAAATCTCACAAGGCACTACCTTGGAGGTAAACAATGGCTGCTAATGGGAATGAGACACAGAAGAAGTGAGCTTTTAGCTAACACCTACACTTCTACTTCTACTAACGTTTCCTACTGGAACATGCCAATGGCTGCTAATGGGGAATGAGAGACAGAAGAATTCGGGTTTTAGTTAACGCGCACGCTGCGAATTTTTTATTTTTCAACAACGCACAGGAAAAATCTCTCACCGGCACCACCTTGGAGGTCAAGATCTGGTACTAGCGTTACGACTGGTTACGCACTACGACTACGAGAGACGAACGGGTGCCGCTTTAAGGAGCTTTGCCCCTAATAGTTGGATTCTGGTGGCACTCCCTGCATTTTTCTCATTATTTTATCGCTCCATATGTAAACCTCATAAATCGAACCAACCAAATAATAAAACTAGTTATTATAATGTTTACCACATTGAATCATTTTGAGGCAATGCAAGAAATTCAAGTAGTCGCAAAATGTACCAGGAATGTAACCAGGGATCCTGAACGGGGACAGCTTACCAGTATTTCAGAGTAGAGCAGGAAGCATTTTGTGTCGCGCCCATTTTTTCTAAACACATGCCATAACAGCAATTCAGATTGGGCTCCAAAGTATGTTTCTATCGATTTGCTTGTTTCTTCTATCGTAATTTCCACCTATTACCTCAAGGTTAAAGCGTATGAGTTATTTCGTCCTGGCGCTCACATTGTCTCGGTGACAATGTCAGGCCACGCCGCCAGTGCCACCGAAGCAGGGTTGGGCAAAGATACATTGAAATTGTATCGCGATACAATACAAGATACCCTGGCAAGAAGTATTTGAGATACAGATACACGATACTCCCCGAAAAAATGTTTCCGATACTATACTTCCCAATTGTATCTTAAGATAATTCGATACATTTGCAAATTTGCTATTATAGATCTCTATAATGAAGCAGCAAAGGCGTATGTACAAAAGCGTTGACTTGAAAATTTCGTAACTGCGACCAACTTTGTTTAATTGTAGTGCAATATCTGATTGCATCCCGAAAGTTCTGTCATTCTTGTTCAAAGCCACTTCTTACACTTTGCTTAAAGCATACCAGTTTCATTCCGAAACAACTTACTGGGATTTGTTTGGCTGCCTAACACGACAGCTCTTTATACGCGGCGAGGTCAACTGTTTTTGCTTGACACTTTCGTAATTCATGCGTATCGCTGCTCTACTGGGCGACCAGCTAGCTGGTTGCCATCTACTTGCAATAACGTCATTAAAAAGCCGCTGCATGATGGTGCAAAAACCGTTGTAGTCTTACCTTGTCCGTAAGCGCATTGCCGTTTTCGCAATAGCGCATCACCCTACAGGTGTAGAGCAGCAAAAACGCTGGTAGGGATATTAGGGGCGAAGCTCCTTAAGGCGGCACCCATTCGTCCCTCGTAGTCGTAGTCGTAGTAGTCGTAGTGCGTAACCAGTCTTACGCTTTGACCTCCAATGTGGTGCCGGTGGGAGATTTTTCCTGTGCGTTGTTGAACAATAAAAAATTCGCAGCGTGCTCGTTAACTAAAAGCCGAATTCTTCTGTCTCTCATTCCCCATTAGCAGCCATTGGCATGTTCCAGTAGGAAACTTTAGTAGAAGTAGAAGTGTAAGTGTTAGCTAAAAGCCGACTTCTTCTGTCTCTCATTCCCATAAGCAGCCATTGTTTACATCCAAGGTAGTGCCTGGTGAAATTTCTCCTGTGCGTGATTAAACAATAAAAATTTTGTTCAAAACGCCGTTGATTGACGAAATAAACCAACGAAAGACGCCAGATGTTTTGTAAAAGCAAAACGAAAGAACGCCAGATTGTTTCTAAAGCAAAACGAAAAGACGCCAGCGGCTTAACGAAAGACGCCAGATGTTTTCTAAAGCAATGGTTTTCTAAACAATGAAAATTCACAGCGTACATGTAAAATTAAAGTGAGCTGCAAGTCGTCATAACTCATCGAACCTTCAGTATAAACGCGCCCTATCTCACGTCGGTGATGATGTACTGGGCAGAATTCACGGAAGATCCACGGTTTACCGATGAACCTCAGCAGCTTCGCCCACTCATCATCATTCACTCCGTGGATATGCTGTGATTTTTTTTTGTGACCCGTCGTGCGAAGACGATAGCTACAGAGTCAGCACTCACAGTTCATTGAAGACATAAAAGTTCAATAATTTTACACATCCTACTTATCTTCTGGCGTAAAAGATTCGCTAGCAACATATTCACTAACGGGTTTTCTTTCAGCAGACTCCTTTTATAACACTGAAAATGTTGAGGAACTCTGTTTTTACCATTTCTCCTCCAAGAGAACTTGTGGCTCACAGAAAGGTCTCAGACGTATTGTAGCGGTAGAAAGCGTCGCAGGATATCACTGCTATTCGCACTATTGCCACTTCTAGCTGTTCTTACCTGCTGATTTACAAAAGTAAAAAAAAAAGCATTACGGTGACCTACAAAGGAAAACGAACATACCCGAGTCAAGTAGCAAGGTGGTTCCGTATTAAACAATCACAGTCATTACGTATGCAGTGTGTTTCACATAAGTAGAACCAAATATTTATAAGACAAATGGTTAACTGCTACTGAATGAAACCAATGGCATATGGTTTACCGTCATATGGCACTCGTTATGGCATTTTTTATATTGCGCCTAAATCGTTGATTAAAATAGCTCAATCATGGAACATTCCTAATATTCATTTTTGGGCCGAGTGCGTTTCGTCACGAATAGAGCGCGTAAAAAACGACCGATCCATTTTCTTTTGCGTGGTACAACGGTGAGTGGTGAATATTTTCCGCCTTTTTAAAGGAAGCCCTCGATCTTGTGAAATAAAATCACGTGACTGTGCTCATGCGCTACCGTACTGCAGCGCTCAGAAACGTGCTTCGAGCGAACAACAGGCGCGCGGACCGTCAAGCTATCGCTTCTCAGGGACGGTGGCGTTTGCTATACCGTGTGCGGCCTTAAGAAATGTTGACGCACTGTGAAGCCGATACCTAAAGCAGTGGCCGCTCATTTCACCACGGTCCACGCGCCGGTTTGGTCGTTTTTGAATGCCCTCTAGAACCTAACAAAGTGCACTTGGCCCTAAAGTGAATATCTGAAGTGTTGCATATTTCATCTTAGTTAATTAAGGAATTAAGCGCAATATAAAAATACGCTAACGAGAGCCACATGACGCTAAACCATGTAGTTGGTTTTATTCGGTAGAGGTTAGCCACTTCTTTGTAAATATTCCGTTCCAGTTACGCGAAACACCCTGTATAAACACGATACAGGTGGCACCTCTAGAAGCTATGGTGTACCGTCCACTTAGATGTTAAGGACAGAAAATTGAAAAAAAAAACCGTTCCGATGGAAAATAGTATAAAGGGGCTCGTGGGGACGCTCATGAGAAAAACGGAGTACTTTGCGCTATATTTCTCAAACCCTCTTCCTAATATTTTTTTAAAGATTTCTTATATTTTGCATTATTATAATGCAAACTCAATTTCGCTATTTTACTAAATCGTAAGCAGAATTTTTGTTACTGCATACTCTACACGCGCTCACATTATTGAACGTCTTTTGACGCAGACAGTTAAAAAAATACTATTAAAGAAAAGAACGTATTTTAGCGGCTGGTTACAAAAGGCGTATAACAGTAAACAGACGGGCAAGAACTATCCCGAGGCCTACGTAATGCATGTAATAGCTAAGGGAGTACAGCCAAGACAGCAATTGTGCTATAAATCAAATTATCATTAAAATAACTCCTTGAATAATTTAGCAGGAAGAACAATGATACAGTACGCCAAAATATCTTCTGTTACGTAAATGCTTGTTCTACTGCATCTAGCATCGACACTGGTGGTGTCACGGTTGTTAGAATCTCATTTGCATATAAATCAATCTCATCATCAAGCTTACATCCACGAAATCTTTCAAATCGTTGATGTGTGATAGCCGCGAGACGTAAATCAACCCCAATCTTGCATTATTGAGACCAGGGCTGGGTAGTATCGCGATACTCTTGTATCGCGATAGTATCTCAGAGATACTATTGAGTATCTGTATTTCTGTATCGAGATACATTTGAAAAAGGTATTTGTATCCCAGTAGTAAAATACTTCTACGATGTATCGATTATATCGCGATACTTCGTTGGGCGCGGGTATCTCGTTACTTTCTCGCGCCAAAATCACGACCACATTGAAATACGAAGAAACACAAGTTTCTTCGTATCTTGTTACTTTTTGTCGGAAATGATCACACGTGTTTGCAAAGTGGAAAGAGGCACTTTTTTGTGCTAAGCAAGGGAAATGCGCACCACCGGTCGGCAACACAGAGAGAGTAGCGAAGGGTTGCCCACACGCACAGATTGGCCCATGTGGTAAAGCGCCCGGCGCCGCTAATGGCACAAACGCGGGGGCAGTATTGTCAGTGTTGCCGACAAAGTCGCCATTGCTCGAGGCTGGTGCAGCACCCGTAATTTTTTTCGGCGGATAGGTATTTCGCCAGTTCGCGAGTCTTGTGTTGAAGCCAAACCGACGTTGTCTAGTAGATAGACTGACAAGCTGATGTTGCCTGAGTGCAGTGAACAGAACAACCTTCTCAGCAAAGCAGATCTTCGGTGTTAAATGTATGCTTTATCTCAATATACCGATGTTCGTTAGTGATCCGGGCGATATGGTTTACTTGCAAGTTTCAATACGCTGCTACATTATTCACAACATTATGCTGCACTTAATAAATGTCTTTTTCGAAGTAACAGCATCACCTAAATAAAATGTATTCCAGTAACTGTATCTGTATTCCGGAATACATTTTTCGTCTTTTCGCAAATGTATCTCCGAAATATCCCGTTACGTCAAATAGAAATGTATCTCAGTATCTGTATTTTAGACTTCCAGCGCATGTATTTCGATATCTGTATTGCGGGATACTTTTCCGAGTATCTCTGCCCAGCCCTGATTGAGACTTTCCAATAAAGCACCACGCAAGACAAACTTCGATAACGACACTTTAGCGGCATCAGAATTTGAGCGAAAGACGCCGCACACATTGGAGTACTCAGCACAGTACAGTGGCTACGAACAAGTGCCATGGCACCGACACAATTAAAAAGAAAGAAAACATCGAGAAAAAAACGTCGGCTGCGTGTAGACGTTCGCGCGCCTGTTCTTGTCGAGGTTGCTCGAGTGCCATCACGTGAGTCTGCTCCACGAATAGCGACGCGTAGACCTAATCGCCTGTGCTCGCTGGAGCACACTGGCAGAAAGATAAAAGAATGTCACTGTCGTTAGTTTTACTTTGTTCGGGTGGCATAGTGGCAGCAGTATCACCTTGAGAAGGGGAGTTCAGCCAACGTTTATTGTTTCACACGGTCAGTATCTTGTATCTTTAGATACACGATACATTATTGAATGTATCGGAAATACAGATACAGGTACTCGTTTTGTAAGACGTATCACGATACAGATACAAGATACCCAAAGAGTATCTAAGATAGTATCTAAGATACATGTATCTTCGATACTGCCCAGAACTGCACCGAAGCAACTGACCCATTAGGCGACGGTTCAAAGTTTGACTTGCGTGGCATCATATGTTAGAAGCTACCTGTCAGATCTTTTCCTGCTAAGTACGGCTTCAAGAATCGCCTCGTTGTAAAGTAAATCACGTATGCGTTTGCAAGATTCTAATTAGGCGCAAACCATATTGCACTGATATTCTAGAACAGCCGGCTCATGAGTTACGATAAGAAATCATATCTGTCAACTTTCTCAATCACACTGTGCTTGCCAAACCATAAATTCTGGACGTTGTTTCCACAAGAACGATGATCTCATTAGCATGCACGCCATCGTGTAAGACTCTGTAATATTATTGAACACCTTGGCAACGTAAAAACGAGCATGCTTTTCTTTTCTTTTCTTTTTTGCGTGCTCTGAAATGTGGGCGGATGCAACCGGAATCAAACCAGGATCTTCGAGCGCCGAAGCACACACTGCACGACCAGATAACAGGCGAAGTCGAAACTTTCAACCTTGTTTGTGTCCGTTTACTGCATACTCAACTACAATCGTTCACAGCCAAATGCAATCAGCCAAAGTACAGCTATGAAACCGTCTCGGCCATGCCCCACGAGCCGCCAGAAATCACTCGACTCAGCACGACCTGTTTTTGTCATCGATTAAGCTGGCTCCCTACAGCTGAGACTAAAACGGATGCGTGCCCTCGATGCAATCATCTAGATGCATCTTCCACGTGATACCAGCGCTCTGCCCTTCCTTTATCTAGCGTTTCTATTTTGCCGCCGCGCGCGCTGTCGAGTTTCGTGATGCACGCGCCCTCGTACATTTAGTTAGGATGCGCATAGCAACTATAGTAGCCCTGCACACGCAAGCTGTTGAGACAGCTTGCGTGTGCGGATGTCATCATACGTGCTCATCATAGGCGGATGTCATCATACGTGCTCGAGATATAGGCATCTGGGCAATGCGGAAAGCGCATACGCGGCCACACTGTGATACGGAATTGGAATTGTCGAAGCAAAGACAGTGAGCGCATTTTTGCCGGAACTACATAGAGGTCACCTTAACTGGATGGAGCCTGCTGTCCAGTTCGCAGATACACCGATGTCCCAGTAACCGAGTACGGAAAAATGAATAAACAAAGCGCTGTTACACTTTCTTACATTGAGATAAACTTCCCTTCGTTTGAATATGACATAATATATATATATATAGATATATATAATATATATATATATATATATATATATATATGTATATTAATATATATATATATATATATATTATATATATATATATATATATATATATTAATATATATATATATCTATATATATATATCGTGTGATGCAGAGGAGGACATCGAGCGAGTAAACAAAAAGCTCTGAACTTTACGCAATTCAGATCGGCACCAGGACACAAAGCCTGACAGGCGTTGAAGCCAGGATATAAGCCTTCTCTCGCAATAACTGCGATCTCCTATGACGAGGCAACTTCATTGGATATGTGAGAATGAACAAGGGTATGTGCTCTACGTTCAGAAACACGAGCATGAGTGAGGCGGAGCTTGCCAGAACTAGCCATGTAACGGACAAATATTGTAACGTTATGGATAATTGTTTGGACTGACGTTTCACACTTTTCGCACCCGTAGCAGCCGGCGTCGGTCCCGTTGCGGTGATAAGCGAAAAAGTTACAGCGCCGGCTTGCCATAAGTCGATAATCAGCCCGACATTATCTTCGTAATCAATACCATCTATATTAACTAATATTACCACTAGTCAGGTGATGCGATCTGCTGCTGTAACAGATAACTTAAAGCAATGTCACGGAATATTATACAAATTACAGACTCTAAACCATGCCCAAAAACCAGCACCCCGTTTCACTTGACAAACAGTTCGACGAAGAAACTGTGTTCGCTAATCGCAATTCAGGGTCATCATATATGACCCGATACAATTGGTATCGGCAGCTTTTTGTAGTAGTGCTAAAACTACCCACGCGAAAGGCACGCTTCTGTTGTGAACCAGCAAAAGAATTTTGTGCATGTGCGCCTGCAGTTTACCTTGTTTTCAAAAAAAGGTCTGTGTGTGCCAGGAGAGAACCTTCACGTCTGTTCTCTTCTATTCATAAAGGAAACTGGTGCACCGTGCCAGAGATGACAAAGTTACTCCTAAAAAGTAATTAAATTGCTCTATAGTTGGTCCAGAATTTCTCAATGTAACTAAATTATATTACAAATCACAACCCACCAAGAGTAATGGCATTACGTTACTGTTACTTTTGGAAGGTAAGGAAACTGCTTTGAAATTACTTTAACAAATATTCATCATTTGTCGTGGTCGACCCCCGTTTTATGGATTACCGTGTGCCGTGGGCTTCCGGCAACGTTATTGAAGGTTCGGTTTCGGATGCTACGTGGCATCCCTCTGGATCTATCCTGTTCCCACTCTTGAGGTTTGGCACTCAGTTTTTTTGTCTTTTTATTTTTCAGTCTTTTCTTGGTAAATTTCTTGATGCCCTACGCGAAACAGACGTGTTATGTCTTGGTCAAAAGTAATCGGGAAAGTAATAAGTAATTTCCTGAAATAACTCACTTGATTGCAGTACACATTACAGCAAACAGTAATTTGATCACTGCCAAGTCTAAGCTATACAATCTTGTAAGTGATTGTCAGAGCAATTGTAAGAGCGATTGGCAGACTAAATTGCGTTGGGCTCAACAAGACTGTTGCAAACCTCCCCTTCCTCACCTTTCATTTCTCCCTATGGATATTTGACTTCTTCCTCGTATCCGTTCACATTCCCTTCGTGCATGAACATGTGACCTGCCGTCCGGTGTTGAGACAGACCTACATCATCTCATTCAACGGTCCTCAATAGACCCTTTTCTTAAATACGCCACCTAACGGTGGGCTTTTCGTCAGTTTCGCTTCGCAAAGGAGCGTGGGATAGCCAGCGCCATCGTGAGGGCATGGAAAGCGAGCCGGCAAACGCGTGAGTGCTGTGATGTTTGTGTTGGCGGCTTGTTCTCCATGTCATCCGCTGAAATCTCACCGTTTTCGTGCTTGAACGAGCTCTTAGTACTCTCCGTTGGTCTTTCTGAGGTGCTTCCGCTACATAATGAGCAACATTTTGTACCCTTCAACGGGTTGGACGAGCAGTTTGGCTCGATTGCCACGGTTGCGGGACCATGACCACAGCCAACTCGCGTGCGCGCCCGGACCGGGAAAAAAAGGCTCGCCGAAGCTACCAACTTCTCAACGAAAGCTACAAACTACAAACTTCTCACCGAAGGAAAGGAAGGACACTGTCGCGCAACTATACGACCGCAACCGGTGAAAATCCTGTCTGCCGCAAGCCACATCACGCAACTATTTTCCGGATGCCACGCGTTGTGTATATTTGTATGCAGTGGCGTAGCCAGGCGGGGGGCACACCGGGCCCGTGCGCACCCCCCCCTCCGATTTTTTTTTTTTTTGCCATGGCACACAGAGCACAAAATGACACTCGACCACATATGCCTGCCCGGCCCCCACATCAGATCAAGGTGCCCCCCCTCACCTTCCCTCCAGAAAAACATTTCTGCCTACGCCCCTGTTTGTCTCTACTAATGAATGTCGACACGTGGCTTACGATATGCGAGTACTGTCGCTACTAAATGAACGGTACGCAACTTCATTTTTATTTTTCTGACTGGCCTTACGAATCCTCGCAGTATTTCTGCACAAACAATCTATCGCAATTCACCGCATGCAGGCACTCGGGAGAAGACTATTCATTCGTAAAAGCAAGGCTACACATGGCGCTGTGAAATAAGCGCGTCCGTTTCTGTGGCGTGTTTACAAAACGGCGCCCTTCCGCACGTACGGACAGAGAGCACGTGCGTTTGTTGTTCAAGTTTTATTGCGTACCTTATCGGTGTTCTCGTCGCGATATCCTCGATGGTGGCACATGGGAACGCAGCACGTCGTCTCTACAAAGAACGTTGATGACAGTTCACGATTCGGTGGTGTTGAAATGTCACACGCTGGCACGTTGCCGAAGCCTGCGTTCAGGGGCGTAGCCAAGGGGGGGGGGGGGGTTGGGGGGTTCAAACCCCCCCCCCCCGACAATTTTTCAGTTTTGCTTGCGTATATATACACGCACACATACAAACGCACGCACGAACATACATAAAGTATGGTTGAACGCCCCCCCCCCCCCCCCCCGAAAAAAATTTCTGGCTACGCCCCTGCCTGCGTCGTCTGCTGCGGTGCCCTCACAATGGCGACAGACTGTAGTTTGCGTGCGCGGCGCTAGGGGCGCCCTTTTTCGAAAAGGGTCTATATCATCGTGTTCTCAATATAAGAGTGCTCGTACTCTTTCCGAATATCAAAAGCGAAACGGTGGAAACTTTGGGACCAAAATTCTCTTCAGTAAAGGAAAATACTCTGGTTATTCAATGATAAGGTTATGGCTAATGAAACAAAAGAACTAAGCCGAAAGCAGGAACGGCCTGAGGGAACGTGGAAGCGAGAAGTAATTCCGAGTAAATTGAAACACTTGCCAATATCGAGGAAAACGAGTGTTTGCGAAAGCAAAATGATAGTGTTTGCGCTTGCACGCGCCGTATATGCAGACGGCCATACGCACTAACGCATACCCAGAACCGAAATAATTCTTGGGAGAAATGCGACGATTGCACATCTGTAGATGCGAACACTCAGACTAGCCAGCCATCAATCGTTGCCGGAATTGTAACCGCTGGTCAACAAGAAAAGAAACCTGACCTGTCAGGCACTTAGATCGCTCAAATGCGGAGGCTGCGAAAGGAGACACCAAGACCGAGCTACGCTCCGAAAGGCAAAGAGTACAACTGATGTGCGTCCGCTTCGGACCAAGCTGAGCGGGAAGCGGGAGGGGGGGGGGGGGGTAGGGGGGTTTTGCAACAATAGACTGAGAAGAAAAAGAAGAGTGCTTTCGCAATTCGAATCTTCCTAGGCCAATGCATAAGGGACCATGTGAGCTTTACATATGTCGTACGATTAAAAAAAGTCACAGTTTCGCCGCAAGGCCGAAGCAATGAATGCGATAGCAAGAAACTAATGCTATATGAAGTGAGGCTCGCCAATGGATACTCTCAGTTTGAACAGCGCTCCTGTTGCAAAGGCGGCCGAAGCAGCGAAGGAAACTAGCGTGCTTCAAGTCTCGAGCTGTGACACTTGATAGTTCGCGCTCATCTTCTGTTTGTTCGTTTAGCGGCGTCCCTTGAGTTCGAGTGGCTTTCGTACGCTCCGGAACATGAGCGCGGACATCACGGTGAAAGCGTGAAACATCCCTCTTCCCCTTAGCACAAGAAACCCGCGCGAGCAGACAGCGGAAAGGGCAAGTTCTCCCTGCGCAAGTATAAGAAGAAGCGAGCGAGCTCGCTGACGACTTTTAAATGCGCCTGTCGCGCTCCTAACGCCATCTCGCTGGTAATGAAGAAACCCTTATAAGCGCAGCCGTCTCTGAGTCCGTCCAGCGGTAAAGTGTGTGTATATAACGCTCGCCGTTACCTACATGGAGGATCTGCGTTTCGTGGCGTAGTGGCTAGCGCCACTCGCTGCGGAGATAGAGGTCCCTGGTTCGATTCCGCGCTTCGGAAGCATTTTTCTGAATTATTTTTCTTTGGGGCTTTTGTATATATATACATACTTATACATATACGGTGCATGACGGCGGCGACGGCGACGGCGACGGCAAAATCCAGCCGAGACTGTCCATATAATTGCTATCGCAATAAAACAAACAAAACCAACTCAAAATGAGAACCAAACCTAAAGGAACGTTCGCAGCTTCCAACAAAAAAGTATAGGTTTTGTCAATTCTAACGCCTTACCACTCCTGGTCACGTAGCCTACCTTTACTTCGGTTCTCTTTTACCCTTCCTCTATTTCGCAATCAGGGTTCTTTGCGCATGCGCTCTGCCGCTTCAGAAACAGCGCCAATGAGAACAGCATCTCTCTCTTCATTCTGCCTTCCTGCCTTGCTATCTCTGGGCACACTATTGCTTCCTCGACGCTGTCCGCTCCCTGCCGACTGCCATTGTACTTTGTTGTCCGAAGCAGCGAACTTTTTGTGCAGTTTTCATCTCCTTTTCCTTCGCGCTACCGAGAGACAAGGCCAGGACCAACACTTTCGCGCGAGAGAACATAGCGTACGCCGAGGAGAGAGGGAAAGAACTGGAGCAGGGAGGGCGTTCGACGGAGGGACTTCTAGGGATGATCTAGGTACGAGCAGCAGGGAACGCGAGGCGCTACTATTGTCCCTAGCCTAGGGAGTTTTTGCGGTCATTGTTACCTGTGATGTGCGGGCGAGGAGACTTAGGGAACCCTCTCTTTTTCTTGTCTTTCAACCCGTTCCCTCTATCTTTTTGCTCTCTCTCTCTCCATTCTCCGTGAAGTTTGGCGAGGCAGTGCTAAGAGGGGCATGCGTGCGGAATATGCGTGCGGGAGCCACTATGTGGCTATGTTGCAATCGGCGGCGGAGGAGTTTCTCCGCCAGTTGCTTCTACTGAAAAACCAAAAAGACGCGTACCATCAAGGAAAAAGTAAGGACAGGACAGATGGTACGCGTCTTTTTGGGTTTTCAGTAAGCATGTACCAACTAGCCCAACAAAAAGTTCTATTAAGTTGCTTCTACTTTACGTCGCTCGTTCCGTCTTCGTCCGGCTCTTCGGAAGCGCCGCGAGAAGGCCTCGAGCGGGACTTTCGCAAACGAAACGAGCAACAACAAATCCCGCTGGACTATGGCAAGGGTGACTGGCTATGCTGTTCTAGCTTCAATATGCCGAAGTAGACCGACTAGGCCTCAGTAAATGGATGCCGAAACTTTGACAACGTTAAAGGGAAGCGTGCGAAGTTTGTATATGAACTACCTTAGTGTTCTTGCTTGCCCAAAGAACAAGGAACAGATCGAAACAATTAAGGCATTGTTTCTTTCTTACATCACTAAGTGAGAATATGTACTGGAGAAAAGTTTTAGTTCGGCAGCTCCCTGCCATATTCGGAACTGAATAGCAGGATACGCCATCGTAATTAAATATGTTTGCATACATTAATTATATTAACCAGCCTTAGCCGTTTGACTCAACTCGCCAGTGTCGCAGCATCCCCTGTCTACCCTCACCTCGTCTGATGACAGCCCATAACGCTATTTTGGAGCCCTGAAACGGGTGGCGGATGCGCATCAGTCTCTTTTGTTCTCTTTTCAGACATAATGTATGGACCTTGAACATATCTTATTTATAGCACAGCGTGTAATAACAAATGTTGGCCTAAGTCTCGCGCAGCCAGGCTTCTATGAACATAGACGTTCTTTGATGGCGTCACATCGTGGCATGGTCGTCTACAGAAAGGCTCAGTTTCGAACGCACACATTGGGTCAATTTGTGGCTCTCCTTTTGCCCGATTCTTGTGAAAGCAACCAATCACTTTCCTTTCCGCTCGTGGCGTTAGAAACACGGGCTTAACGAAAAATAAAAACAGCATATAAAGCTGTAAAAAAAGTCTGTAGTCTCGATGTCACCGGAAAACGAAGCTCGTCTTCTAGTTACGGAGCGCCATCTAATTCATTTATCGGCGAATTGATACGAGCTAGTTGGTACAAATCCATGGGGTAAAAGAGCGTGACGTAGACACAGACTAGGAAGTACACAGGACCAGCGCTGGTCCTGTGTACTTCCTAGTCTGTGTCTACGTCGCGCTCTTTTTAACACGAAAGTGTTTTATGCCGGGGTCCACCAAGACATCAGTGACGTATTTCCGTCACGGAAATGACGTAGAAAAAATTTACACGATCAGATGTCAAAGAAAAAAAGTTCCGTCAACGAGCATCGAACCCACGACCGCTCGGTCCGCAACAACAGATGCCGGGCACGCTATCCACTGCGCCACGGCCACAGACTCTAGAGGCTTTACAAACGCGCTTTTTATATCTACCACTCTCCCGGTCGGCGGGGTGTTGTTGCCTTCTGGGAGCGGTAACGTAAAGTAATTCGTCACCTGCAACGCGTTACACGTCCGTCCCATTCGGCGCGTTTTCAATAGAAGTTCAATTTTGTCAATGCCTTAACACACCGCGAGGTGGCGATCTTAGACCAAGCGTCGCAAAAGCGTCTGCCTCGCTCATAGCATCACGCTAATCCAAACCAAAAATAGCTCTGCAACGCACGCCTGCCTCACCTGGATGTAACACTGCGTTCACCGCTAACGCGCTCGCCCCGAGAAAAATCGCGGCCGGGCTACCGGGGCGGAAGGACGCGCTTTGCGTTTCCCCCTAGTCCGGCCGTGGTGTTCAATCACATTTTAACATGCCGCGGGATGGTGACCAAGTTCAGCGTCCAATATGCGACGCTCTTCTGGCTATCACACCTCGTTCTCTGATTACGCCTTCACCGTCAACTACTACAGCTACCACAAGTGTTTGTTTATTCATTTAACATGGACTTTAGTCGTCGGGATGGAGATGTACCACCACTCATCGAAGTGGGTGCATCCACGTTAAACGCCCCGCCACGGTGGTCTAGTGGTTATGGCGCTCGACTGCTGACCCGAAGGTCGCGGGATCAAATCCCGGCCGTGGCGGCTGCATTTTCGATGGAGGCGAAAATGTTTGAGGCCCGTGTACTTAGATTTAGGTGCACGTTAAAGAACCCCAGGTGGTCGAAATTTCCGGAGCCCTCCACTACGGCGTCTCTCATAATCATATCTTGGTTTTGGGACGTTAAACCCCAGATATTATTATTATCCACGTTAAACGGTGTTATAAAAATAATAATATCTGGAGTTTAACGTCCCAAATCCACGATGTGGTTATGAGGGACGCCGTAGTGGAGGGCTCCGGAAATTTCGACCACTTGGTGTTCATTAACGTGCACCTAAAGCTAACCCCACGGTAAGCGGTGCTATAGCTGCCAGACATCAATATACATTGTGCAAACTCTCCTGTATCAATTCAGTTACTTCTGTAAACATTCAATTACTTCTGTAAGGGCACGCTTTACTTTCGTGTTATTCCGATTCCTATGAAGGAGGGATCAACCACCTTTTTTACCATGGATCTGAATCATGAGCAAAGTTATACGGGGAAGACAGACGCGCACATTTCCTGGCGACTGGCTTCGGCTGGAAATAAGGAGGTGTTCTGCTGCACCGTCGTAAATCTGTGTGGAGGGCATCGAGTGCCCCTCAACATCCCGCCGAAAGATAAGCGCTGTTTTTATCTTCATTAGCCCCCATTACGATTCGATCTGCATTCCGCATATTTCACGTTCTCCATAGGTCTCCTCGCTCGCTCTACGGGTACCTCCCACTCCTGTGTCTATTACATCCGGTGCAGCTTTTCACCACTAGCTCATTCTATTCAGTTTGTCTATCAGCTTGCGTGTAGGAGCATGCTGTGCGTATGTTTGTTATGTTTGTGTGGCTTACGTGTGGTGCATATGTGTAAGACTTCATGTTTTCAAAACCTGTGGAGCAGATGCAACACGGAACTTTTTCCATTATTCATGTATTTGAAGTAAGCAACCCCTTTCGATGGAAGAAACGAGCGAGCAAAATGCGGCCCAAATGCTCAAGACATACATGTAAACTAAGCTAACCTGCCTCGCTGCGTACAGAGTCAGCCTGCTTTACATATTTGAACGAGAAAGGCCTTGAAAGCCCGCTTAACTTAGGAAGCAAATAGCGAAGTACAAAGGCTGCTTTGCGTCGAAGGCTGCACGTCCCAGAGTAACACTTGGCCTCAACGTATGTGTTCTAACTCTGGCCTACCATACAATTCGCATTTGGGTACGCCTGAAAGATCACTTGATGCTCACAGCAGGCACTCTCGCATATGTATTCATTCATTGTTCGGTCTAACTAGGCAGCGCTTCAACTTCTCTTGGGTCAAGAAGATTGGTTAATTGAAAGGAGATGCTTCGGTCATTATTTTGTATAATTAATCGTGTTACAATTGCTTCAACTACAAGAACGCTTACAAACTGACCCGTTACTTGTGGCAGGACCTCTCTCTAAAACTACTTGTGTTGCTTTCAGCATCTTTTGCGTAGTAATCTGTATTTCTACTGTTCCGGAAGAGAGTTTCAAACGTTAGCTGAAGGCTGCTTGTCACATGTGCTGGAAGGTTATTCTGAGTTTTCTTTCTTATTTATTTTTAGAAGTAGAATATAATGCCTTAGAAAATGCAGATTTCCATGACGTAAAAAACCTGTAAAGTCTAATGGCACTTATTATTTATAAATAAAATAATTAGAGCACTTGCTATGTGCTTATCCCACATTTACAATGTCCAAGCTTTGAAAAAAAGGAAGCAGGTAGGGCTTACTTTCTCTATATGAATAACAAACATTTCGAATAAATAAAATACATATACGGTACGAAGAACTTTATTTAAGGATCCGGAGAAGTGCCACCCCTTAGGGTGACACCGCGGGCCGCTCCCACGTGGGGACAGTTAGACCTAGCCTAACCGCCGCATCGCAGGCTCTCTGGACAGCCCAAAGTTGATGCTGATATTCCGAGCTATTGAGGGCCGAGCTCCATTTCTGCTCTGTGAGGTCCTTATCCCCACGTAACGAGGGGCACCGCCAAAGCATGTGCTCTAAATCGCACGTTTCCCCGCAGCCAGGGCATTGCGAGCTGAAGTCACTTGGGAATAGACAGTGCATGAAAGCGAGATTCGGATAAGAATTAGTTTGTATGAGAAATAAAATCAAGCGATTGCTGCAAGATAAAATCAGAAGCAGAAAAGCATTACTGTTCCGAATAGTATGAAATGAAAGTAAATAATAAATAAATCGCCCTGAGATAAGCCCAAATTATTGCAAACGAGGTGTATTACACGTGTAACAACGTGTACTTTACGTAGAAGATAACAAAAAAATGTATGCAGTTTGCACTATGTCGCGCAAAGCATGGCACAGCGAAGCACAGGCCCGTCGCCGCTCGCACTCCCCGTCGACCGACACGTCTAGCTTCAAGATGCGCGGCTTCCGCCTCGGGAGTACGCACTTTCTTAGGGCGCCCCATGGCTCTGGACACAATTGGGCGCATCAAGGCTCTGCACTATAGAGCGAAGGATACGCACTATAGAGGTTGCGCGGGATGTCTCCGTCAGTAGGCGTGGCTTAGCAAGGTGGTGAGGTACCTGGTCGCTAGACGATAGGATGCTTGCTTCCTCTTTCTCTCTATCTTTTATTGCGATAGAAATTATATGGACACTCTCGGCTGGTTTTGTCGTTGCCGTCGCCGTAATGTCCCAGATATGTATATGTATGTATAATAAATAAAAGCCACAAAGAAAAATAAATCGGAAGAAAAGCATTTCCCAAATGCACCACCGCGATTCGAACCTGCGACCTGTCGCTCCCTAGCGCGCCGCTTTAAACAACTCGGCCATGCCCGACCGGCAGTTTAGCATAACAACGTCGAGATATATATGTACACCATTTAACAACTAATGGCATCCAGACTCGAAGGTGCTTCAGCGTGTGCAATATCATCCGTGAAGTTGCCCGAAGGGGGCGCTTTAAAGCAACGGTCCTACACATTTCTTGAGTTTGAAAGCTGCCCTTGAGACGCGCACTAAAAAGTGGCCCATTTCTGTACCCACTCACGATGTGGAACGCCGAGTAAACACCACGTCGGATGCCACCGCGCGGCAGGAGACGCGGGAGGTCACACCACGCGCTGCAGTTTTCAAGAAAAAGAAATCTAAGAGCGTTGGGCTGCTCAAACACGAAGGAGTAACAACCGTAACAGTTAATTCGTGCTCGTTCTATGCATAAATGTGCGTTCTTTTCGAATGTCTTTTCATGTGTTTGAGCAGCGCGCTGTAAGTGTCAATCCGTGACTGTTGTTAGTTCGCGGCCGTCCTGTTCATGTTCTTTTCCTGCTTCCTTTGCATTCCACCGGCGCGCTGCAATTATCGAGCTGCTTGCCGTTCTTCGTGTGGCATTCTGATTTGTCGCTATCGCCTTCACTGCTTCGCCGTTGCGGTGAAACTGACTTTTAACACGAAAGTGTTTTATGCCGGGGTCTACCAAGACTTTAGTGACCTATTTCCGTCACGGAAATGACGTCTAAAAAATTTACACGATCAGATGGCAGAGAAAAAAAAGTTTCGTCAACGGGAATCGAACCCACGACTGCTCAATTCGCAACATCAGATGCGCCATGGTCACAGACTCCAAAGGCTTTACAAACGCGCATTTTATATCTACCACTCTCCCGGTCAGCGAGGTGTTGTTGCCCTCTGGGAGCGGTAAAGTAATTCGTCATTACTGTGGCCTCCGCGATTAGGACCTGCAACGCGTTTTCAATAGAAGTTAAATTTTGTCAATGCCTTAACACACCGCGAGGTGGCGATCTTAGCCCAAGCGTCGTAAAAGCGTCAGCCTGGCTCATAGCATCACGCTACTCCAAACCAAAAATAGCTCTGCGACGCGCGCCTGCCTCACCTGGCTGTAACACCGCGTTCTCCGCTCACGCGCTCGCCCCGAGAAAAATCGCGACCGGGCTACCGGGGCTATGGGCGGCACGACGCGCTTTGCGTTTCCCTCTAGTCCGGCCGTGGTGTTCAATCACAGTTTAACATGCCGCGGAATGGCGACCAAGTTCTGTGTCTAATATGCGACGCTGCTCTGGCTATCACACCTCGTTCTCTGATTACGCTTTCGCCGTTGACTACTACAGCTATCACAATGGTTTGTTTAATCGTTTAACATGGACGTTATTCGCCGGGATGGAGATGTACCACCAATCATCAAAGTGTGGGCATCCACGTTAAACCGTGCTATAGCTGCCAGACATCAATATACATTGTACAAACTCTCTTATATCAATGTACAGTAAACATTCAGTTACGTCTGCAAGAGCACGCTTTGCTTTCGTGTTATTCCGATTCCTATGACGGAGGGATCAACCATCTTTTTTTCTGTCTCTATTTCTTTTTCTCTCTTTCGTTGATCTTCTCCCTTTCTCTCTTTTTCTTTCTCTCTTTTTTCATTCTTTCTGTTCTACGCTTTACTCTCTCCTCCCTCCTTTCCCCGCTCTCAACATCACATTTTTCCTCACCCGCACTTCCCTTTCCCACCCCCTTGCTACACTACACTATACAAGGCAATGCTATGCTCTGCTAGCTACAAAGTACATACAGAAACAATGCCTTAAAAGCTTGGTTAAGCAGCAAAGGCATATTTGTATCTTCAAATAATTGTCACCTCTGTGAAGATCGGGAAAGTATAGAACATTGTTTCATCAGCTCTAAAGACGCAATCGTCTTTTGGGACGTTCTGCAAAGTGTTTTAAAAACAACTTGATTTAATTTTTTATAGGATACTTTAGGTCATGCCGCCCAAAAGCAGTTATATCCCTGTTCACATGCTCTTCTTATTGGGTATGCACAGTCTATGGAAAACTCGCATGTTATGAAGGCTTGCTGAACAAATGGCATCATCGCAGTCGCTTTTTATAGAAATGACTGCGCAGCTAAAAACCTTTTATCAACAATTACAGTTTCAGCCAGAATGGTATCCACTGCTCATGAAATGCAATGCTCTAATACCCTTTTAGAACATAGTTTTATTTGAAAGTTCTTTCTGTGTAACGTTTGTTGTGCGCTTAAAGCGGCGGCTTTGAATATTTTGTACGCTATGTACATACATTAAACGCATTTGTAATACATATCATGTAAGAAAAAAATGCGCCTGGCTGGTTTCATGATGATGATAGTTTTCGGGCACGACGACACATTTTAGGCCGAGCTAGAATAGGTTCTCCGTTAAAAAGAAAGCGCTTCTTCTGCGTAAATATTTACACACGTTAAGCCAGATTCAAGGTTTTCTCACATTTAGACTGTAATTTACAGCGTTAAAATACATTATATCAGTTCTATTACCAAGCATCTTCTGTTTCCGTTCAGTCTTCTGATGATCTTTGCATCCGTTATTAAAAATTGGGGGACGCTTAAGCTTCGCCTTTAAGAGCTGAACGCGATAGCGATATTCTGTTCCTACTGCGCAGTTCGAACACTACGAGGGTTTAACAGAATGCGCCCACTAAGGCGTGTGCCTTATGTAATGGGTAGCATGCTTTAAACCAGGAGCAATTATGCGCGAGAAACTTCTTCGAAGTTGCGATGCACCCACTACGTGGTCTTAAGGGAATACGCGCACTAATGTGTGCGCCTTTTGTAATGGGTGGCTGTCTTTAAACCACGAAGACGTTATGATATTGGCATGGTGTGACGCCCTATGGCAATGTACACTTGTACCACGCAATATTACTTCGATATTACATCTCGTACTGTGACATCTGTATACAGGACGCGTATTTTTGGGAAGCATGAAAGTTACTTTCAGTGTAGCCCTAAGCAGAGGCGTGGCTGCGTGGTAGAACACCTGCTTGCCACGCAGACGGCCTGGGTTCGATTCTCATTCGGACCCAACATTTTTATTATTTATTTTATTTGCAGCTTTTTCGATTTTTCGGTCACGGACATGATGATGATTTTTCGCTCACAACCAATGGCCCCGACGCCGACAGCGCAATTTCTGCGATACGAGCTCTTTAACGCTATCGCGTTAATACAAACTAAACTTGCTACATCACTTTCTCAGTTTGAACTTATCTTTACCCCCATCATGATCGCTAATTTCAGGCATACCGCAGAGTGAAATACCGGGATGCGTAGGTAGCACATTGCACACGCGCAAAAAGTACACTGCAGAAACATCCCAAAACAAGGCACACAGAATATGTGAGCCATCCGCATATTCGCTGTGCTAGCGCTTGTGCCTACATGCTGTGAGTGGCGTGAGTATTCCTGAAACCAGCAGGAGCCTTAAAAAGCGCAAGTTGTTTTTAGTTGAAAAGAACCGCTTATTTTGAAGCAGTGTTTGAAAGCTTCCAACCCATTAGTTTGGGCTCTTCAATAGTTTATGATCGTCATGAGCCACAGCATCAACAAAATCAACTTATGTACACCTTATGCCTTAAAGACGTGTATTGGGTTTTGCATCATTACGTGATGGCATGTCTCTTCTTTCTTTAATCTCTTTCTTGTCTCAGTTTATTTCCATTTCTGTCTTTCTCACTCTGTATATTTTTTCTCTTTCGTACTGTTTCTTTCTTCCTTTTTTCCTTTCTCTTTTTTGTTCTCTCTCTTTCTGCCTGGCTATCTCCTTTTTATCCCTGCTTATTTCTATTTCTGTCTTTCTTTTCCTATCTATCTCCTTCTCGAACTTTCTATCTTCCTTTCTCTCTCCATTTCTGTCCCTATCGTTCTCTCTTTCGTTCTCATTCTGTCTCGCTATCTCTTTTTCCTATCTCTTTTTTGTGTCTGCTTCTTTCTATATGTTCCTTTCTCTGTCTGTCTATCCTTTTCTGTCGTCCCTTTCATTCTCTCTATTTCTCTCTTCCTCTTGATTTCTATCTGTTCCTTTCTCTCTCTCTTCCTGTACCCGTTATATCACCCCATAGTTACACAACATCCCACGCCGGAAAAGTGGACGCACGTGTTCTGGGAGCGTAGCAGGGGATGAAGAGGACGAAGAGAGCGCGTGCCAGTTCATGATGATGGTAGTTCTCTGTTCGCTCTGCGCGGACTCTGTTCCCTTTGCACGGCTTATAACGGTCGACTTCAACAGCTGCGCTGTTAGGATGCTGGGCTATCACTTTGCTTCTTTCGAACAAAATCTTCTTTCCAATACACATATGCGAAATCTTACTCAATACATGTTTTTTAGACCTTCACAATCACAAGTCACCTTCGAGTTCATTTTTATCGTCGATTTTCTTCTGTGCAAAAATAAAAGACTATGTGAAAACCCTAACGGAGCCATATATGTCACCTTAAGTGCACAAAGGCAAATATGAGCATTCTATTCCTACACCCCGTTGTATAGGGTCTCCCCGAGAAAACAAATACAAGTAAAGCGAAAAGGCGGGCTGGATATTTCGGGCATTCAGCGCGGGCGTATATCATGAGAAAGTAGCCTTGTGGCAGCGTGCCAGCGTCGGAGTTTGTATAAGTAATACACGATGCTTGCGAGCAATCCGTACAGGCTCCCAGTTTGTCTGGATAGTTGCGTCTAGGGTATATGTTGTTCTCGCATGTCTGCAGTGCTTTACAGGAAACAAAATGAAAACAAACAAAAGCGAAAGACAGCGCGCGTTTCTTCTGAATTCAAAAAATAATTCTGCTGGCGTAAATCAACCGCGATTCATTCCACAAAGTGGTCCCGGGAGCTGCTGAGAAAAATTGAACAATAATAATATTTACTGAGATCGTGCAGCGATAACTTGAAGCTGTGGGTGATTTGTTAACTCATATAATGTCAGCCGTAATATTGTATGGCAGTTACTGTACTAGGTAAACGAATTCATTTCTTTGCGTCAACTTTGCGCTTGTAGAAGTAAGAATATTGTATGGCAGAGTCGCAGATCAGGCGTAAGGACGCCAACGGTATGATTCATTCGCGGGAGTCACGGCACCAAGTCGCGCAGGCAGCCAAACATTCGCAGCTCACCACCTTATCTGGTCTTCCTGTTCTATCTTAGGTTTCCTTTTCGGTTTGGCTGCGAGCGTTTTTGAAAAATTGTTTGCTTAGCTGGCGCGCGACAAGTAAAAAAGGCGCGGAGCCTCCAAGTGGTTGTTTGTGTAGCTGAAGCTTCGCAAACTGAACGACGCGAATGACATGTGTGGGCACATTTACGATGATATATCGTCGTATATTACACTCTTGTACTAGCGTGTGAAGTGTTGGCAAAGAAAACGAGATTATTATTTCATACAATAATCTGCTTATGTCATTCGAATATACGGTAATGAGCTTACCATATTTCCTCTTGATATAACAAACACCGTAAAAGCTCGATCATTGTATACTGTATACCATATCAACACCCGATACCTGGATAGCAAGCCAAGCGATTCATTGAAAATGGATGTCTACCCTTCCAATACGAATACGGAAAGCTCAATCTTCAGACCGGGAAGCGACGGAGGCGCTGCTGAAGTTTCGGCTGGCGAGCCGCCTTGTTGAATGATTCTGTTACTTCCTCATGTGTGTGTGTGTGTATTTCCGCTTATCTCCTTCCGTCTCTCATTTTTCTTTATCTTACTCTTCTATCGCCTTGCCACCCCAGTGGAGGGTAGCAAGCCGGATATTTAAATTGTGCTTAACATCCGTGCCTTTCCTCATAACATACGTGTCTATCTCGTTCTAATACGGCGTCCATTTCATTTTCCTTCGTTTGAAGACAAAACGACATACCATTTTGCTGTATATGGCACACTCTGTCAATGAAGAAAACGTATTCTTCGACAAAGTAAAACAAAAAAATACCGGCTTTTACCTGATAAAACCACAATCCGCCTTTTTCACGGCGCCCCCGCGCATGTGCTCTCCCCTAGCGGTAAAATTGCAAAATGTATCACCATCTCGGAGGCATTGCTTCTGGCAGTACCGGTTCTCACGATCTCTACCGAACCCCTACCAAAACGGCAGAGGGCAGCACAGGAAAATGACAGAGGCGGATTATTACGAGGCACGCCGCATTCGCGGGACTACGGTTAACTTTGACAAGCTGGGTTTCGTTCACGTGTGCGTAACCGTTAATACGCTGTCGTCTTTGAATTCAGTCCCGATCAAATTGCGCCCTCTGTATTTGGGAATGGAACCCTCGTTTTCGTTCTTAGCAACGCATTACCACAGCCGCGAAGGCGGCCTTAAGGAAGTTTTTGGCTTCGTTAACCTGCCACTAGATTGATGGCAGCGTATCACTTCGTGTTACTGCGCTATATCTCGATATCTTTAAAAGTTGAATTTTAGCTTCAATATAGAAAGTCATAATCAAGCAGTAAGTACATTTACAACATCTCGCTCTCTCTTCTGAAGCAACACAATTGTGCATGTGTGCGTTCATCCTTAGTCGATAATCCTTGGATAATTTATGCACTTAACATGTGTAAGCAATTAACTTTAGGTGACGCAGGGATTTATAGCCTATTTAGGGCACCTACACCGATAGTCGAAAGTTCAATTTACTAGTTAAGCCAACGGTATCTATGATAAATGTGTTTCCAGACGATTATTTGAGGATCATTTTCATACCGGTTATGTAACTGTACAGAAAAGTAATTGCCTTGCAGCTCCATGTTCCAGTGGGTCGCACCACCGTAACAGTCGCGATCCCCTCCACCAGAATAAGCATTAACTTCTAGCTAAGGTCGCCCTGTATGCATTACGCAAACCCTTGTAGACCTTGCCCTGAGGTTGTGCAATGTAGAGCTCGTGTTGCGCCAATCAGCACTCCTAATTTTCGACCTTGAAGATAAGCGCCAATAGTTGTGCATAACAGACTGCTTCTCGCCGAATACAAAATGAGCTGCATTCAGTACCGCTGCAGCTTCGCCAGCGGCGCATATTAAGATTCACTGACTGTTGCCACGCTCTCAGAGCACAAAGACGCACTTCTACGCTTTAGTTAACCTACATGGGACATCACATTCTCGGGAGATCGGCGTTTGCTGCTATAGTGGGCTTAATAAATCTCACTCTCTTAGAATCCGCGGTGGCGGTCACGATATCTGTCTGATGAGACGGACCTTTTCAGCTAAGAGAGTGTCACGACAGTGAGTCTTCGTCGGACTAGAGTTTTCTAGAACAGGGGAGTGCTGGGAACGAGTTTCAAAAAGTGAAACCCAAAGAGGGTCAATCCGCTTGCGGCGCTGGGATTGCTAGTCTGCATTGTGTCGTTTTAAAATTGCACCCGGCTCCACCGTAGTGGTGCAGGGGTAGAATACCCGTTTCGTACTCAAAAGACCTGGGTTGAAATCACAGCCCTATATGATGGGTTTTTACTCTTAGTGTCACATTTTATAGTTGTATTGGTTTTTCTTTGTTTCTTAAAACCAGCTCCAGTTGCAACTAGTTGCTTCAAAAATTAACGCAAAAAGTGTGGCTTTCGAGATTTTTGTGAATACGAGACTCGTAACGAAATTTCACATTTTACGTTACTTTTTGTAGCAATACGTAGCAGCATAAGCTAGTTCTAAGAAACAAAGGAAGACCAATTCAGCTATAAATGGTGACACTAAGAATAAAAACCCACCATCTACAGCTGCGATTAGAACCCGAGCGTGTCGAGTGGGAAGCGGGCATTTTACCCCGGCCCCACTTTGGCGGAGCCGAGCGAAACTCTTAAACGACGACACATTGCAGACTGCCGATCGCAGCGCCACAAGCGGATTGACCCTGTTTGGACTTCACTTTCTGTACGTTGGCGCCGCGGCCGTTCCGAGCACTCCCCTGTTCTGGCACACACTAGTCGGGCGTACTCAACAGTTTATTGCAGCCCGCGAGCGTTGTGTTGATGATGCATGGAGAAGGATACAGAAATGTATTTAAGTATGTACCAATATTGTTATTACATGCGAGATAATATCTCATGCCGCCATAGATGACGTCCTCAATCTACGGAAACTTGAGGAGCCACATGACCGAAACTCCACCAGATTTCTCTCGTGTTTCTAGGTCGAAGATGAAAGCGCCTCAGAGCGCTACGAACAGAGTGCTCTGAAAGAATGCGCCGAATACGTTCAGGGCGTTCACTTTCGACCAGCCGAATGTGACGCACATCACCGAAGCACATCATGTCCTTTAACTATTTGGTACCAAAGTTTCACTCGACAAATTTTGTTTCTCTTCGTATCTGTGGGCAGCCCACTTCGGTTGATGAGCTCAGTAACTGACGAACGACCATGAGAATTATATATATAACGCACTACTTTTTTCTGTATTCTTTCTAATTTGCTGATGGTTGTTATGGTGTAAGGGTCTCAAATTGGCACGGCATATTCGAGCATGGGACATTTAATTGACTGGTATGCAAGGAAGCGCCCAGAAGGGGTGGCTAATTTTAAGGATCGTCGCAAAAAAAGTAATTTACGTAACGCTCTATTTGTAACGACATCTATATGTTTTCACCATGATAGCTTATTTGTGAACTATAAACCCAGGTATCTATATTCAGCATCCTCCGAGAGACCTATTCCATTAGCTCCGTAGTGAAATAAAAGTGGCTTCTTTTTATGGGTTATTCGCATAAAGACCGTTTTGTCGTAATTAATAGTCATCTGCCACTGTTCACACCATGAAATGATTCTTTGGAAGTTTTCATTTAACCTATTCTGATCCTAAATTGAAAAAACTGTTTCATATATCACACAGTCGTCTGCGTAGAGTTTAATCTTTAGAATAATATTTGTGGTGATATCATTTATAAAAATCAAAAATAAAAAATAACACAGGCCCAAGTACGGAGCCTGAGGTACGCCAGAAACAACTTCAACTCGATTTGAGCAGGTGCTATTTTGGGAAATGTATTGATAACGGTTCGCCAAGTAAGCTTTAATCCATGTCAATATCGTATGATTTGTTACAATAAAGCCCAACTTCTGAAGTAGTTTATTATGCGACACTTTATCAAACGCCTTACTAAAATCCATCTAAATAGCGTCTGTTTGCTTTCCTTTGTTTATAGCTTCCGCGAAGTCATGCGTAATTCCAAGTAATTGCGTGTTAGTAGAATACGCGCGTCTGAAGCCGCGTTGTGCATCTGTTAGGACTTTATGCTTTTCGAGAAAATCTCTTATGTGCTTATAAATTATGTGCTCGAAGATTTTACATGAAGTGGATGTCAACGAAATGGGCCGATAGTTTGCGATGTTAGATTTATCACCACATTTAAACAGTGGTTTGACCCTGGCAGCTTTCCAGTCCTCTGGCAATGCGCCGTCACTCAGATATTTTTAAACAATACGAGTAAGTACTTTGCACACCATTCCGCATATCTTTTTAAGAAGGCGTTTCGGATATCGTCTGGGCCAGGGAATTTTTTAACATCTATATTAAGCAGAAGGTTGAAAATGCCCTGCTCGGAAATTTTTACATCCGGCATAGGTGGAAAAGACATGCTAAACATTGGAAGGAAATTATTATCTGTTGTAAACCCAGATTTAAAATGGTTACTGAAGGCAGTAGACGCTGCTGTGCCATCGCTTAGGACGTGTCCGTTAAGAGAAAACGAAATGGTGCTACATGAACTTGGTTAAATAGACCTCCAAAACTTTTCTGGTGAGGTCTTAATAAAAGGGGGAAGTGATATGCTATGATACTTTGCCTAGTCGTCCTGAGTTTGTAGTTTCAGTTTTGTTGCTAATGTAGCAATGGCTTCATCTAGTAAAGGGCAAACCGAATTTCTGGCTCTTTGCCTTTTTTGTCATCTAATTTTTTGTTATAGCTGGAGCGTTTGTCAAGTCATTCAAGCATTTTTACCAGCTGATTATTTAGTTATTAGTGGTACATAGCGTGCTATTTATTCCTGGACAATGTCTTTGAAAGTTAGCCATAGATCGTTTATATTGCTTGTGTTTTCTGAGAAAGCATTAAAAGAGAGGTCCAGAAAGTCGATGATTGACTCATCATCAGCGCGAGAAAAGTTTGGGTACTGGCGCTTGACAATGGGATCATCATACGAAGCATCAGTTAAAGTTAAAACAACAGCTTCATGATCAGATATTATTGGTACAACATCACACAGTACATGATTTCTCACACCACTGCTAACAAAGAAGAGATCTAGGATTGAAATTGCACTATGAATTCTAGTAGGTTGGGATACAATCTGTAGCAAATCATAATTAAAAATCATGTCTAGTATTTTAATGTCACTTAGATCTGAGGACCGTGTGGAGAAAATATTCCAATTTATACTCAGAAAATTGAAATCATGCCACGAGAATTATTCTGTCATTTGATTTTACATAAGAGCACATGTAATCATCAAGATTTTCGAGAACCGAGACAGAGGTGTCAGGGGGCCTATAAATAGCTCCGCGGATGTATCGCATTGTGTTGATATGTGTAGTGCAAAAAATGTTTTCAACACCTGGAATATCAGGCATTCTTACCATTTGTAAGTATGCCCTAAATAACATAGCAACCCCGCCACCTCTCCTGTCTCGGTCTTTTGCGAAAGCAGACGTAGTTTTTCGGAACAAATTCGCTGTAGGATATCTCATCGTTTAATCAAGTCTCTGTAAGCACAGCGATGTCTGGTTCATGAGGAAGAAACAGGGCTTCAAAAAGGACAGGTTTGTTGACAATGCTACGGCAATTTACATTAAAGATAGATAGATTTCTGATACTTGGTTTCTGGTGTCATTTGTTATGCTTTGAAATTTTATACCTTTTATTGTTGGTTTCATTCCAACCATACAAAATGTCGTCTACATACAACTTATCATATACCAGCTTGGCTTTTGAACCATTAGCCTTTTCATGCACTGCCGTTTGCCACAATTTCTTCCTTGTTTCTCTATTAGCTGTAGAAAAGTCCTCTGTGACCGAAACAGGAGAGCCCTTTAGCTTGAAACATGCCCTAAGTATTGACGTTTTTTCGCGAATGTGTCACTGAATAAGTACACCCTGCAGCAAAACGTTGATGATGAATGTAAAATCATCACTATAGGCATGAGCGCACAGTAGGAGGGGGGCTTCCTTAATAATCTAAGAGAGGCGCTCCGTTTGCTTCCTACCTTTACTTTGTCAGACCTGTCGCATGAGTCTTTAAAGTGCAGCGTTATGGCCATGCAGGGTTTTGACAACGGCAGCCGAGGGCACCTGATGCTGCATTCCAAGAACTGTCCACTACCCACCTTAATACCCGGAAAGGCGGGTACCAGATAGATTTAATTGACAACATCTTTATTTACATACAATCCAGCATGTGTATGTAGTGACTAGTCCGGCAGTCCACTAGTTGTTGCTGCCGCATTGGCCCTCTCCACCAGCCAGTACTGGCGGTCAGGGTCATCGCTGAGAATAGTGAATTGCCTCCCACTGCTCCTCCAAGGGCTTCGGGGTCGGATCAACGTTGGAGTTGAATTAGATGCCAACACCGTGTGGTACCTGTTGGAAACCTCTCCACAGTGCTTCGGAGAGTATACAGTGTGGACTGCAATTAGTGTAATGTAGGTGGTGCTGGGTATGTGCCTGTCTGCAATATGCTAAGAGTGTTCTCTTCTATCTTACTAGGGAGGTTAATGTTGCGTTAGGTAAGCTTGCCTGGTGTTTCCATGCGGCACGAGAAAGTTGGCGAATGTCAATGAAACTACGAAATCACAGTACCCTGCACAATCCTCTGATAGAGACGACCGGTATAGAAGGTAGGCTGTTTTGAGAAGCGCACCATCGCTTCATTTTTCAACTTATTGCAAAGCTTGTTTTCATTCGGACTCGACTAATGGGAAGGGGGTAGTGCGCTGCGATGAAACTTGGATTACCTTCATGGCCAACTGGGCGCATGCCTATGATCATCATTCTATTCTGCGAAGGGAAGAAGCAAACCTCATGCCTAGTAATTATCACACTTTAAAGTGTACCCTAACTAACCATTATTAAAAACGAACAGTTCGTCCATATTAAGCTAAAGTTCGCTTACCGAGATCCACATTTTCTCAAGCTGATTCCAATGTCAAAATCCGTCCAAAAAAATCAACGGTGACGGGCCGCACTACAAGGGTGCAGGTTCTGATGGCACACATTTTATAACTTTCTGATTACACTGCGATAATAAGGGGGGGGGGGGAGAGGTTATGCAAGCAACAACAAAAGAGCCCGTCCAAACTTGGTAATCATTGCACTTTCCGCCCAAACGAAGATTGCCTTAGAAGAGACAGAGGAAAAGAGAGAAACATGATAGAATAAGGGTCCCATCGACTTCATGTGTACTCCGCATTCCCGAAGAAAAGCTCACAACGCAGAAAAAAAAAACAAGCTCACACGCCCACACATTTTACGCCTAACGTGTAACTCGAGAGCGGCAACCGCAGCGTTTGCAGAAGTCCCTCAGCGCTATACAGTGCACACAGTTTCTTTTTTGCACCGGCTCGCGTGCCGTTGGAAGCGAGCGGGACAAGGTCCCCACGTGGGCATATGACATCCCCACGTGGGCATACCGCGGTACATTCGCAAATCGGACAAGAACAGGGTAGCGCGCCAGATTCATTCCGCGCGGAAGGGGAGACGACAATTGAATTTTCGTGCGAAAAAGTAGCACGGGGAAAGGGGTAAGCGAAAGAGTGAGCGTGGGGACAGACTGAGAACGCACGTTGAAATCTTGCTAGAAAGGCAATGTCGACGGTATTGGAAAGAAAGGTGCAGGGTAATAAAAAAAATGGAATAACCGGTATTGCTTGTATTTCGGACACTGACGAGGACAGAGGGATGCGATGTGGGCGTATGTAGGAAGAGCACTTCGAGACTACGACGCCAGCGGATGGATGCCACCCCTGCAAACCAGACGCCATTTCTCGCTCAACGAGGAGAGGAATGTCTTGGTGACCAAGAAGTACACGCTTTCGAAACCAAGCAAACAAGCATGCAAGGAACCAAATAAACACAAAGTTAGGTTGCAAAAAAAAAGAGAAAAGGAAGAAAGGAGCCAGGCGCAGGCAGACACGACAAGTTTGCCTCAGCGGCCTGCCAAAAGAAGCAGCGAGAAAATTGGTGTTGCCGCTTCGGCAGTTTCAACACCGGCGTTTTGATATCGCGTCGCATTCGCGCTCGTATACGACAGAATCGCTAGGGGAGCAATCTCGCTAAAACTTTTTTTGAGTGGCTCGGGAACCACGGGCGGCGATGCTGTTTTAGGAGGCGGCGACGAGACGCGCGGATTGTTTGTTGCGCGAAGTTGCAAGGTACGCTAATAGTCAAGCGCAGTTTGTATAGAGTTTTCCGCCTGGTGTGTAGTGGTGACACAGGGTCCCCCGCGGACTTTGGATAGTTCTGGAACGAGGCTCTGCATCTTCGGAATGTAGAATAGAGATGCTGTATACTAGACAAGGTCACCTTCCGTAGAATAGCTATAGCCATGTCGGCGAGTCTGAAGTGCGGCGTAGCAGACAATTGCTACGAACTTCTCGCTTGCGGGGCGGTGCACGCGGTATAACACTACAGATTCGCGCCGCCTGAAATTAGCGGCTGTACGATTTCTATAACGTGGCTGTTGCGTTAGCTTTCACGTTTTGTACCGGAATTTCTCCACAACTTAGAAGAAAGGATTTCGGCGCCACATTTCCTCGCACTGCCGGGGGTAAAGGGCCTGTGGAAGAGATAAGGCTGAGCAAGAAGCTGGAGAAAAGGGGGAAATAGCATCGAAGGCATGAAACTTCCTTAGTGAATTATATCCATCTATGCTCTATGCATAAAAGAGAACTCCCGATGTTTACAATTGCCTCGACAAGTTTAATATTGTCTGGTCTAAAAGTTCATTTGGAAACTTCAAACGCTGCTTGTTACAAGGGCTTGTTGCAAGGCTCGTCTGACACAAGCAGTCGCCGCAATCAGTATTTGTGGATACGTGCTTGCAGTCGAAGAACGCAAACGTTTTCCATAATTAAACGACCCGCCTGCAAGAGTGCTAGTTATTGTATTCCTACTCATAAATGGTACCATGCAGTGCAATTATGTATAGCAAGGCCTTGCGCAACTGTGGAGTTGAGAAAGAACTAAGGGCACTGAGAAACTCAATTATCTCAGTGAGGGCTCGCCCTAAGACTAAACACCTACACTAACGTTCCTTCCTGTCTTTCGTAACCACCCAAAATAATTAACGCAGACGTCGAATAGCGCATACCCTGATGACAAACTAAACTGTGTACTCGAACTTAGCATCGCTTACTTTCTAGATGTGCGACAGTCAGGCTAGATGCTGAAGACTGGGAAGTTGCGACAGCTGCTAGCGTGTCTCTTACAGGCAATTTTGCACTCACTTATAAAACAGACGTTTCTGCCTCGTAAGATGGGGCAATTGTTCGGGGGGCTCGTTTTCTTTGTTACGCACAACTAAATCAATCGAACAGACACGGAAAGCCCAGGGTATTTTATTTCTTGCTTTTTAGTTATATTGTAGTAATTATGCATACTTTTAGGTGAAATTAAGTGGACGAGAAATTCCCTTTCCGTAGATGGGACCCGCTTAACTGGCCTAGATTCTGCCTAGACGGGTAATTGCACATTGTGACGTGCTCACGCGTCATTGGTATTCTAATAGGTTACTGCTGAATACCTTTAAAGGAGAAATACGCCTACAGTGAATGAAGCAAAAAACGATTGCGTGAGAGGTGATTGGAATGAAGTCATCTTTCTTAGCGCATCAGTAAATGCACAAAGCATTCGGCCACCCGCTTGTTCATGCTTCGCTCATGCAAAAGCTTTTCGTTGAAACTTATGTAGCGCCTGTGGCACTTGCAAGTGTCTGGCTTTAAGACGTTGTATTAAACTGCTGTGAATTCCGCTTCGGCATATGTTTTTCGTCAGACTAAAACCTAAGCGTGCACTCCGCCAGTAACTAACTGATCAGAAAGAAGTCACAGTTTCGCCGCAAGGGCGTAGCAATGAATGCGATAGCAAAAAATTGGAATGTCACACGAAGAACGAGAAGCTCGATACTCCCAGCACCTATCAGAGTTGTTTGTGCTTGAGCAACGCGCTGCAAGTGTCGACAATGGCGAATGAGATGCTCTTCGATATTTCTTTTTCTTTAAACTGCGGCGCGTAGAGTGAGCATCTGTATTTCTTGCCACACGGGGGCGTCTGATGCAAGGTGTGCCTAAATAAAGTCCCTGAAAAATAACTTTAGGTGTGCCCGGTGTTCTTTGTTTTTTGCTTCTTCCGCATCACGAGTGGGTACAGAAAAGGGTCACTTTGTCGTGCGCGTCTCAAGTGCAGCTTCCAAATTAAAAGAAAATTAGGAGCATTTCGTTCGCACGTGTCGACATGGAGTATCAGATGCTCTCAGATATTTATTTTATTGCGATAGCAATTATATGGACAGGTCTCGGCTGATGTTTGCCATCGCCGTCATGATCCAGATATATATATATATATATATGTATATATATATATATATATATATATATATATATATATATATATATATATATATATATATATAATATAGGCCCCAAATAAAAATAATTCAGAAGAAAAGAATTACAGTCTATCCACGGGTGAATGATGAAGAGCTTGGGCGAAGCTCCTGAAGCAATCATGTGTACGCCTTTAAATGTTCAGTGGTTTCAACCAGCACTAATCAAAGCGATACGCCGCTTTGATTATTTTTCCTTTTTCCGTTTTTCCTTCTTTATTTTCATATTATATTAATTTTTTATATTTTCATATTTTTATTTTTTAAACTTTTTATTTTTATTTTCTTATGTTTTATTTATTTCATTTCTTTTTTTTTAATTTTTTTTTCTATCTCTATGGGACAGCACCATCTAGTATATCGTCACCCAACTACAGTTTGCATGCATCTCTATGGGACAGCGCCATCTATTATACTGCTCTGGAGATACTGCCGCGGTTACGCCTGACATGGGATAAGGTTAGACTAAGAGGAGCTACGCCCCTAAAAAACTGCGAAGCGCTCGACCAGGGTTTCGAACCTGCTACCCCTCGCTCCGCAGTTCGCTGCCATAGACAATTACGCCATGCTACATTCGTTCTCCAGGATACTAACGGCGCAATACAAACGCACGCGGCGTTGGATGAAACTCACAGGAGGCCACACGCGGCGAAATTAAAATTATGCGAGACGCGGGCCATGCTGCATGGTCGTCCGCGCTGCATTTGCGTCGTATTGCTGGCGAACCACGCTAGTTTTCCATTTTGGGGTTGTAGCGATACGCCACTCGTGGCTAGTGGACACGGTGTAAGATATATAGAGTATATATCTTACACCGTGCTAGTGGGCCAGGGAAAAACAACAGCGTCCCGTGGCTCGTGGAAGCGCGAGCTAGTGGGAACCAAGGAGGTGGTGGGAACGCTTTGGCTCTTCTAGACATATGCCACAGGAGGGAAGAAACGAGACGGCTGACCCAGAATCGCAGTATATATGTTACACCGCGACCAGACTCATGAGGCTAAAAA
Source organism: Rhipicephalus sanguineus (assembly GCF_013339695.2). NCBI lineage: Eukaryota > Metazoa > Arthropoda > Arachnida > Ixodida > Ixodidae > Rhipicephalus > Rhipicephalus sanguineus. The sequence continues at coordinate 131,665,875 of NC_051180.1, read as the reverse complement.
GTACAGCGCGAACGAACAAGACACCCACGAAGAAAAAAAACGTACGACGCAAGCGCTGCTTAATAATTGCTTTATTCTTTCATAACCAACGCATATATAAGCCCAAGGCAATCTTACCGTCCATGCGCACACAACTAGCTCTAAAACCAAAACATGTAACAAGGATGATAGTGTATTAGACACGCGAAGACATGACATTATATTCAGATGACTGCAGGGACAAAGAAGTAAAGAAGAAAAAAATCACAGCATATCCACGGAGTGAATGATGATGAGTGGGCGAAGCTGCGGAGGTTCATCGGTAAACCGTGAATCTTCCGTGAATTCTGCCCAGTACATCATCACCGACGTGAGATCGGGAGCGTTTATACTAAAGGTTCGATGACAGTTATGACGACTTGCAGCTCACTTTAATTTTACATGTACGCTGTGAATTTTCATTGTTTAGAAAACCATTGCTTTAGAAAACATCTGGCGTCTTTCGTTAAGCAGCTGGCGTCTTTTCGTTTTGCTTTAGAAACATCTGGCGTTCTTTCGTTTTGCTTTTACAAAACATCTGGCGTCTTTCGTTGGTTTATTTCATCAATCAACGGCGTTTTGAACAAAATTTTTATTGTTTAATCACGCACAGGAGAAATCTCACCAGGCACTACCTTGGAGGTAAACAATGGCTGCTGATGGTTATGAGAGACAGAAGAAGTCGGCTTTTAGCTAACACTTCCACTTCTACTTCTACTAACGTTTCCTACTGGAACATGCCAATGGCTGCTAATGGGGAATGAGAGACAGAAGGATTCGGCTTTTAGTTAACGCGCACGCTGCGAATTTTTTATTGTTCAACAACGCACAGGAAAAATCTCCCACCGGCACCACCTTGGAGGTCAAGGTCTGCTACCAGCGTTACGACTGGTTACGCACTACGACTACGACGGACGAACGGGTGCCGCTTTAAGGAGCTTCGCCCCTAATAAGAAGGATAAAGAAGTGCCTTTGCGCTGTTGTATTTTTAGCCTCAGGAATATGTACGAACTAGAGCCAAATGAATATTTATCTTAGTGACCAGAATCGGCTCCCGCAGGGAACGCGAGCCGTGGCTTCACGTGCCACGGCCAAGCGCCGTCTTTGTTTTCTTTTCTTGAGGTCGTGCGCTCTGCGGTTTCGTTTCCCGCTCAAAGGAAGGCGCTGCAGGGTCTTGGGGCAACGTGAGCACAAGAGCCTGAGAGTGGATTGCGTTCTGCGCATGCGTCCTGGCGGCTCGCAAATTTCTTGGGTTCCCAACTCTAAATCTGTCTAGCGTTTCGCCGTAGTTGGGCCGTGGTCCGACCGTGCTCGCGCGATTATCTCTTGAGGGGGAGGTTTGTATGTATTGTGCTTTCACCGCAAAGTTTGCGCTGAAGCTATAGATCACACGAAGGTCACATTGCTCGCTGCAACGGCCGCGTTTGCCAAAGGAGTGATCTGATAGCTAGAAGAGCCAAAGTGAGGGTTACTTGAGATAACAACTGTGACAGTTCGCGCTCGTCCTCTGTATACCTGTGCGTTCTTTTCGTGCCTCCTTCTTTGTGCTTGAGCAGCGCGCAGGAAGTTTATAGCTGCTTGCCTCTATATTTGTGACATTCCAATTTCTTGCTATCGCATTCATTGCTTCGCTTTTGAGACGAAATTGTAGATAGAGAGAAGAAACTTTATTAGCACTTGGCCGGCAGTTTGGTCTTGGTGGCCTCAGATGGCGGCGCTGAGTCCCTGAACTCGGGCGGCATCTTCGGCCTGCCGGACGGCCCAGAGCTGGTCGTTGAGCTCCGAGCTTCTGAGCGCCGCCTCCCAGCGGCGGCGGCGCCGACGGAGAAGGTCCCTCGCGGCTCCCGCAGCCGGGACGGCGGCGGGAACGAGTGAGCTCGAGGCTTCCTGTTGCCTGGTATTGGCAGCAGCCGTAGGCGCATCGCGAACGGCGGGCGTTTCTCGACTGTTGTTGCCGGCGCATTCCCAGAGCATGTGGCGCAGCGTTGCTCTGTCTAGCTATTTTCTTTTAAACTGGGGCGCATGCAGTGACCCCCTGCGTTTGTTGCCACACGGGGGCGTCTGATGCAAGGTGTGCCCGGTGTTCTTTGTTTTTACAGCGAAAGCTGTTATGAGATCATTTCACTGGCCGTTTTTGGTGCCGTAGTTGTCCGCCGCCGCCGCCGGTGTCAGTAACCAGTATCGCTCAAAATAAGAAAAAAAAACGAAATAGGAAAAAATTCCAGAATGGAACGAGGTTCGAACCTCGGCCCTCTGCGTGGGAGCCCAGTATTCAACCTCTGAGCCATGCCGGTGCTTGAAAGTGCCTTACAAAAAGGTCCTATACAGGCTTCATGTCGGGTAGGAACCTCATTAGCATATGCAATATAGCGTGGTAGAAGAGTAAAATAAGCACCAAGCGTCGCACAACGCCAATTCTGTAACCAGGCGTCAAACAATGCGAATTGCGCAACGAGTAGGTTGTTCAATGCTTCTAACCCATTACAAAGGGTTCTGCCATAATTCTTCATCGTCATCAGACACAGCATAAACAAAGTGCGCGTAATGCCTTACAGGCATTTAGCAGGTACCACGGCTCTCTGTAGAATGACGAAAAATGGCACAGTGCCTGCTGCCCTACTTCTCAAAAATTACAATGATTTATAGCGTAGTGGGTTCCTCGCACGTGCACTTGTTTTCGTTGCCAAAGAAGCCCATAAGCGCATGATCCATTTCCTCGGGGTCTCAGTAAAATTACAATGATTTATAGCGTAGTGGGTTCCTCGCAAGTGCACTTGTATTGGTTGCCAAGGAAGCCCATAAGCGCATGATCCGTTTGCTCGGGGTCTCAGTAAATTTACAATGGTTTATAGTGTAGTGGATTCTTCGCAAGCGCACTTGCATTGGTTGCCAGAGAAGCCCATAAGCGCATGATTCATTTCCTAGGGGTCTCAGTAAAGTTCTTCGCCCCCCCCCCCCCGTCTCTCGCCCACGTCAACGTATGTTATACAGCATCACGGGAGAGGGAAATAGCGACCGGGCGTCACCCAATGCAAATTGCGTAACTAGTGGGCCGTTTACAGCTTCCAACCCATTACAAAGGGCTGAGCCATAATTCTTCATCGTCATCAGTCGTCGCGTCAACAAGGTGCACATAATGCCTTACAGACCTGTAGGTGGTGCCTCGCTTCTCCGCCGAATGAAGAATAATGGCTTAGTAGGTGCTTCCCAACTTCACAAAAATTGTGCTTTATGGCGTAGTGGGTACCTTTCTAGTGTGCTTGTGTTAGCCCCAAGAGAGCTTACAACGGCCTCTAGAAACGCCGCTCTTCCAGCTTTTGCTGTGACTGTGCTGCGGTTTCAGCGCAGGCCTGGCGTTTTTTTTTCTTCTTCCACATCACGAGTAGGTACAGAAAAGGGCCACTTTGTCGTGCTCGTCTCAAGAGCAGTTTTCAAATTGAAAGAAAATTAGGAGCGTTGCGTGATAAAAAACACGCTCAAGCTCCTCCGAGATTTGCTTACCACCAGCCGTAAATGGTGCATATAAATAGCTCGCCGTTAGTTAGCCGGCGCATGCATGGGGCATGGTTGAGTTGTCTAATGCAGCGAGCTGGTGAGCGAGGGGTTGACGGTTCGAATCCCCGGTTGGGTGCGTCGGAATTTCTTTATTCTGCTTTATTTTTCTTGGTCTTTTTATACATATACATATCCGGGGCATGACGGCGACGACAAAAATCAGCCGAGAGTGTCCAGATAATTGCTATCGCAATAAACAAAATGCGGGAAGCTTGCACTGAGTCGCACAAAGCTTTGTACAGCGAAGCTGTTCGATCCTCAAGTCTTTTGGCAAACGCCGGTCGCTGCTATGCTGTAGCTGATTGTTGCTAGGTTTTGCTATGTTGTAACTAGGTTTTGCTTGAGGATCGACCATCCTCTCTGTGCCAAGCTTTGCGCGACAGAAAAGAGTCTGATTTTCTTCTGCAGGTAGGGGTCTTGGTGGGGGGGGGGGGGTGTGCTTTCGTCACGCGGTGATGAATGTTATTGCGCACGCAAATTGTTCGAGGAGGGAAGTATATGTGATTTCAATCAATCGTTCGTTAGTCTGTGTTCGTCCTGTCTGCTTCTATTCTGAGTGTCTCGTCTTTAGCGCAGTTTAAGTTTTCATCATATCTCCCTATTTCTTTCTCTTTCTTGCTCTTTTTTACCTGTCTTGCTCTTTCATCCGTTTCTTTCACTCTACCTGTCACTATCTTTCTGTATTTCTTTTTCTTTATATCTCTGTTTGTCATTATTTCTGTGCTACGCTTTACTCGCTCCCCTCCTTTCCATCCTGGTCACCATCACAGCTCCTCACACTCACTTCTCCTTATGTTCTACAGGACAATGTAGCTGCGGCAGACCATTTGTACGTCGAAATGGGAACCCGTCTCCCAATAATTTTTTTCGTTGTTTAAGGGCAAAAGAAAGGTATATGTTTCGCTGCTAAAGAGGATGTTACCAAAATGTTGTAACGACAAATAACAATCACAGAAATAACAGGAAAGCGGGACGATTCACCATTACACTCTTTAAAATATACAAAACCTATTCGTTTCCTGCTATGAAGCCGAAAAAAGCTACCCATTTGATTCCCGTTGAAATAATACTGGTGTTACAGTACTGAATACATGAACAGTTGAATTAGGCGTTGATATGAATCTCACGTGTGGGTGCAGCACATAACGACCTACTTTTACCGGCATCGGCGAGACAAGGTGCCATTTATTTAGTAATACACATCTCTGTGAGGGATATCTCTACTTTCTTCCTGTGGCAGAAGCGGAGACTATGAAAAATCAAACACAACTGTCCTCAATAAAACTTGTTCCGGGCGGAGATGATTCATAAAATAGCAGAAAAGAAAATGCGCAGCTACTAGGTATGTCCCTGTTGTGCCCTCATTTTTGTCTATGAGTTGCGCATTCTATTTCCAAAAATATGATAGTTTGACATAGGTAAGCAGAACTCATTGACTGTACCATAATTAATCGTAATTGGGCACAAGGGAGGTACATTATACGCACAGTGACCTCCGTGGCGGTTTAGTGGTTGACGTATGGCACCACTGAGAATCAGGACATGGGTTCGCATCGAAGCCATGACAGCCACATTTAGATCGGAGCGAATTTCGGTGGCCGTTAAAGAACACCCAGAACGTCATAATTAATACGGAGTCAACACTGCGGCGTGCTCCTAAGCGCGTCGGGAGTTTGGCGGGTAAACCACACATACTTAACCACATAGCCTTGATGGTGAACCCTATCGAAAAATAGCACTCATCTGTTTCCGTGAGAAAATGATGCATGCGCAGACAGAAATGTTGCGATAGATCGATTTGGCGAGGGCCTAACACTTGAGCTACAGAACTCGCGAATCGAAACGTGAAAATTTAGGTCAAGGCAACACACGTACTTCTGTTTCCAGCCTCTACATATCATGTCATATCAGCCTAATTTTGCCTCGAACACTCCCATCAAAGCAAACATTATTTTAATAATCATATATACAGCGACACGATGCAGCTATCACGACCGATTGTTCATGCAACAGTCCCTGTACTAAAAATTGTAGTTTGACTTTCTGAATCCTGAACGTGTAGAAACTGCCGAGCGCCCAAGGCGCATGTGTGGAAGCTGGCAACGTGGTATAAAGAGGCAGTGAGACACAATGTAGAACACACTGCACAGCCAGGTGCACGCAGTCAAGTCTAGCAGCGAGTCACGCCAACTGTAAAAAGCCTTCAACATTTCGGCCTCCTTATTTCCGGTGCGCTTGATTTTATCGTTGTATATTTCACACGAAAAGCCTTCATTTTTTCCACAACCACAGTGCGTGATACTTTCACACATTATTATAATTTTCCTTAGCTGTAATCACACTGCTGTGTTGAATTGTTTTCACTTGGTACATGCCTGCTTCACTGGAGGGAGGGGAGGACCAGTCATTTACCTGTGCTTTTTTTCTGTCAGCTTCTGTTACAAACCAAGCCAACCTAACAATAAACTACTGTAGTAAATACTACATAACATCGTAACTAAACTAAAGCTCCTTCAGTCCGTACGCTCACGCTAAAATTCGCACCGCACACTACATTGCCGCCTTTTTGGCTTCAATTTGCATAGGGAGCGAGAACCGCGATCTCAAAAACCGAAGCAGAATATACAACGTGGCGTCTTTGAAGCTGTGGAACACTTTGTCTCGTACATAGTTGCAAACGATTAACAAACCGTAACCTTCGGCCAACCGTAGCATAAAATGCTTGCCGGAAGACGTCGTTTTCGCGTCGCACCATATACCGAAACTATAACAAAGCCAAACGCCAATCAGCAGCGAGGCGTGCGAGCATAGAACCCTGGCACCGCGTGTAACTGTCGCAGTGCTGTCACTGTCCACGAAGAGCAAGCAAAATCCTTCGCCAGGCGTCTGTATTTAGGAAACACGCCAGCTGCTAACGCTTCATTAGCCACGCACGCTTTAGGTGAGAGCGGGGGGCGTGGCTGGGAGCTCATCTAGCCAAGTGCGCTAATGGTTTTTATCTGCCCATCAAGAGATGTTGCGCGAAGAACCTAAAACAGGGCGGTGAAGCAACCTTGTGGGTGGGCACAGGCAGGGGTGAATGTTGTTCACACAGGACACGCTCAGCACGTTCTCTCGTTATGGCACCGAGTGTACGGTTTCACGCAAAAACCTATTTCTCGCAAAACATATAAGCGACATCTATCGTGGGCAAGAAGCAGAGGTCACGCGTGTCGGACAAGTTTCAGTTTCGCCGCGGTGGGACCGAGGTTGAACCCTCCGTGTGGAGGTGGCGTAATCACCGTTCAACACCGGCGCGCTTGTATAGCCCAGGACTCGAGTATCGCTAACGCACGAACGTGTAGCAGGGAAGGATTCCTTTGAATAGAAATACGTTTTTCTGCGAGGCATGATTTTCCTTCACGTTTCGTGAAAATAGCAGGCACAAAATCTAGTGCCCCATCGGTGTCAGTTTTAGTACTTTCTCCTCACCACTCAAGATTCCTCCCAAAAATCATCGCCCTCTTTTTTTCCTGTTGAGAGGGGACGAAAAAAAAAGGGAATGCGTTAACTGGTTCCCTGTTCCTTCAGAAAAAAACCGTACGTGAACAGGTTGAATGGGTTACGCACAGACTTCCACCTGCACTTTGAGCAGCATGTTCGCGCTATTAACGGTAACTGTCCCGCTAATTGCAAGGTTTCGAAGTCCTGTAACAAAATGGCAAGTTGGGCTAGTTGGTGCTTGTTGATATTTGAAGAAAAACAGCGCTCAAAAAGAGGTAGACAAAAGAGAGAGGGAACACACACAGCGTGTTGAAGTCGTGGGTGCAACTGTTTGTATAAGAGAGCAGTCACACGCTGACCCGTGGCCATACAAATTGAAAAGGCAAATTGACTACCATTCTCTTAAAGTTAATTTAAATCGTGAGCAGGATGAAAAACGTCGACTAAATTAATCTGGAAGGGAAGAGTCACAATGATAAAAATCCGGCAGTTCCCACGAACTGTGTGAATTGATGCAATACGAAGCAGTCAGCGAGTAACGGCATCTACCGCAATGTTTGGCTTTCAGACAAATCAAGGCATTCATGTCATGGCACGCCGCTAACTATCGCATGTTTGTCATGCAAGCATACATGAATGTTCTGGTAAATACCATGGTGAACCACAGTGTAACTGCCGAGAGGCGGACGAAAAGGAGAAGGACGAACATTGCACTGTGGTCCTTATTGTCCTCGTCTCGGTAGTTGCGCTGTGGCTCACCATGCTACACCAACTCGCCCATGTTTTCACGTTGCTGCTATATACCATGCTAATGTAACGCATACACGCAGCCATTGACTAGTCATTAATTTTTGTCATGCAGTCACGTCATGCTATTCCAATATACGTCATGTCAATCAGGCAGTACGTATAATGCATCTCACAGTTTTCATATTACAACCTATCATTTATGTTCCGTATGCTCCCATGGCACACCACAAAATCTTCGTATGTGTCCAGTCAACCAAACGGCCACAACAGCACAACGTCGCAGCCGGATTGATCGAGGTATATGCAGCTAGGGGGCATGCGGAAAAGATACCAAGCAAATTATTTTAGCGGAATCAAAACAGTTATAGTTTCGCCGCAACAGCGAAGCAATGAATGCGATAGCAACAAATTGGAATGGCACACGAAGAATGGCAAGCAGCTCGAAACCCGCTGCGCGCTGCTCAAGCACAAAGGACGCACGAAAAGAACACATACAGGGCGAGCGCGAACTAACAAGCGTCACAGGTCGAAACTTGCAGCGCCCTGCTCAAGCACAAAACAGCAAGCATAAAAATAATCACAGGTATACATGACGAGCGCTAACAACTGTCGCAGTTGTTACTTCAACTAGCTCCTACTTTGGCTCGTCTGGCTAGCAGCTCATTCATTTCGCAAACGCAGCAGCTGCAGCGAGCGAAGTGATCTTCGTGTGGTCGATAACTTGAATTTGACATTGGGGAAAGAAGAAGAAATAAAAAAAACGGACGCTATCGTCTGCCTCACGTTGTGGGGGCGAATCAATGAAAGCTTTGTGGAGGACGCACAACACGTACAAACCTTCCCCTGAAGAGATAAACGCGCGAGCACGGGCGACCACTCCAGTACAAAGTACATCAAAGTACAAGTCGAGGTGCACATACCGACACCGGAGAAACACTAGAGCGTTTAGAATTCGGTGCCAGAGGAGCTTGGGGACCCAAGAAATTTTCGAGCCCCCAGGGCGCATGCGCAGAACCCAAGACACATTTGGGCTCTTGCTTTCTCGTTGTCCCAAGACACATAAAATTCGAAAACTAGCGCGGGACACCAGCGAGACGACGCTAACGCTGCGCGGGCAACGACGCAGAATGGCTCGCGTCTTGCAGAATTTTAATTTTCCCCGCGTTGCGTCTCGTGCAGTTCACCCAGCGCCGCCTGCATTTTATCTAACTCTCAAACGCTGCTGCTCCTCCCAGCACAAGAGCAACCTACCCAACGCAGCTACTAGCAGGACGGCGGCCTCTAAAGCGCGCCCTTCGCGCCATCTCGCAGATGGTAATAAACACGCTGAAGCACATCCGATCTCTGGTTACCGCCAGCGGTAACTGGCGCATATAAATAGCTAGCCGTTAATACGCTGGAGGATGTACACTGCGTGGCGGAATTGTCTAACGCATTGCGCTGCGAAGCAAGCGGCCGTACATTCGAATCCTCGGTTGCGAGCTTCAACTTTTTTTATTTTTATTTGGTGCTTATATATATATATATATATATATATATATATATAATATATATATATATATATATATATATATATATATATATATATATACGGCACATGGCGGTGATGGTAAAACCAGCCGAGAATGTCCATATAATTGCTATGGCAGTAAAACAAACTCGAACGCCAGGACCGTCGACAGTCTTATTTTACTCTTGCACTGCGCTTTCAATGCTGGTTTCGCAGGATTGTATATACCTATACTGACGCCGTCCCGGTTGTGCACCACGGCTTAAATTCAACGCATCTTTTCGTCGCATCGCACTTGTGCCTGCCTGCCATTACACTACAACTACGGGCCACAAAGTGACGAGCGAAGGAAGATCACAAACGAACGCGCAGTTGCGCCCATCACCGCTGTTGTGAGCCAGGAGATACGGCAAGCGCTTTGCCTGCGGAGCCCAACCCTGAGACGAGCAAGCCAAGCTGCGCAGCCACCTAACAACAACTGAGGACAGCGCCTAATAATACTAGCAACAACTGATGACAGTGCCCAGTAAATTGGCTTGTAGAATAGCGCGGAAAAGAAACGACTGCAAAAGATGATGTAACAGACGAACACGTTTGTTTTCCGGGCTATGCTAAAAGCTAACTTATGTTGAAGCAAGCTCATATTGTTACCCTTGTCGACAGCGCCTTGGTCATATACAGGGAAGAACACTCTCCCACGCAAGACGTTGCTCTCGTATGGACGCCCGCGCATGCGGGGCTGTGTGGCAATGAGGCGGCTCATGCCTGTGCTCGAGGAATGACAGGCCGGGCGCAGGCCACCGACGACGCCTTAGACCACGCGGCACCCTTCAGTGCGAGGGATCGTCTTTTGACCTTCCACGACATAACAAACCACTACCGCCTTCAGCGCACAGTATACCCCCCCTTACACCGGGGAGCTACTCGCCACCACGAAATACTTTGGCGCCAGTTACAGACCCGTACGTTCCCTACCCCCTCTTTTCGCCATCTTATACACCCTGCGATATATCCCTCCCCTTTATGCATTTTCTGCCAACAAAGAGCCAATCTCGATCATATCATGTGGGGTTGTACTCTGAACCCACCACCTAACTCACTAAACATTAGTAGTAAGGAGCTGTGGGAGGCTGCTATGTGCAGCTCGGCGCCCGAGGTCCAGGACCAGATCCTGGATTGGGCCAAGAGGGTAGCGGAGACCTACGCCGGGTAGGCTCCTCTGCTCCCTCCACCACCGCACCCTTCCCTCTTGGGATAAATAAAGTCTTTCTCCTCCTCCTCCTGCGTGGCGATCACTTCAATAAACCGATATTTGGCGCAGTTCTGACTGCAGAACTGTGCTACCATTGTGGGAAAGCCGGCCACATGTGTCGCGTGCTTCGATATCATAAAAAGCGCAGTAGGCGAACGTCCAGTTGCCACCGCATACGTGAGAGAAACATGACCTGAGCAGACACTTCACGCGTTATCATACCAGTGATAAGGGCTAAACGCTCACACTGGCAAAACAGCGATGCTTATTCAACTCCAGGCAGGACCTTCCTCTTTCATTCAAATTTTCGCGGTGTTGTCACGTCATATCATTCATTTCTGGTGATGTCACGTGACTGCCGCATGTGACGGCAACCGAAACTACCGCTACTGCGCTCTTTAGTGCATGGAAGAAGAACAACTTTACTGATGTATACATGGTGACTGGTGCATATAGGTGAAGCCCCTATTCCAGGGCCCCACTGGCTTCTGCGGCTGGAGGGGGCTGGTGGAGGGGAGAGTCGCGCCTCCCACGAACACTGTGCGAGTGAGTCCTTGACTGGCGGCGAGACGGCGTTTGGTAGGTGCGTATGGCATTCGTATTTGATGTGTTTTTGATGTGTATTGCATTCGTATTTGATGTGTATGTCATTCGATTTGATGACGCGCCATTGCCGTCATCACCCTCATCGCGTCGCGGGGCACTAAGAATTTCCGTCAACTCTCCCTCGTCGTCCTTCTAATGGTCGAGCTAATGGCGATGCGAATGTTACGACCTGGCGAGAAAATTCTCTTGGTTTCCCATCGCGCTCCCCCTCTCCTAGTCTTTATTCTCCATCTACTCAACGCAGTACCACTGGAGAGGCCAGAGACCAGCCACCACGTCGGGGAAACGCGAAGCATCTACCAGAAGGAGGAATGTTGTCAATAGTCTAAAAGCTGAGAATCCCCAAATAATATCAACGAATAGACGAATAAGTCCGATTTGACGAACGATGAAATTGTCAGCGTTACGGTTTATTTATTTTATTTATAAATACTGCTGTCTCGATTTCGAGACATAGCAGGAGTGGGTACATATATAAGTACAAACAGCAAATTAAAGAAACGCTAAGATTATACAAACAGATAAAGATACGATATGCTTACATAGCTGTACAACAAAATCTTTCATCAGGTGGGAGTACAAACGTTGATGGCAATACAGAAAAACACAACCGCTAGGACAATGCAAACAGATTAAAACTAGATGTGTATTCGTAGTTTCTCAACGAACTCATCATGAGTCAATGCGCGAAGCGAACCATCCAAGTTGTTCCAGATTTCAACAGTGAATGGAAAAAACGAAAATTTAAAACAGTCAATGTGTGTCCTGAAAGAAATAATGTTTAGTCTGTAGGTTTGCCTAGTGGCACGTGTATTAGCGGGTACAAAAGAGAAGGGTGCGTGAATACCTCATGGCGTGTGGACGATGTTGTGCAGTAAAATTACGCGTTCGCGTTTGCGCCTATGCTCCAAAGTCTGACGACAAGATGTGAGCATGTGATGAAGGTGAGAAGCTGCGATCATAGCGACCGAAGATGAATCTGATAGCTTTTTTCTGGATTGATTCTAGCTGCGTTATGTCACACGTGAGTCAGGAGACCATACACTTGAAGCGTAATCTAGTATCGGACGAACTAGTGATTTGTAGGCAGTCAGCTTACATTCCAACGTTGCATTTTTTAAAGTTCGCTTTAAGTAACCCAGTTTTCGAAGCGCTTTTGCAGAGATATGATTGATATGGGCGTGCCATTTGAGGTTATGTGAAAAAATGACACCCAAATATTGGTACTCACTAACTTGCGACAAGTAACTACCATTGGCATTGTAAGAGTAATTCAGCGTCTTCTTTTCGTTACCGAAAGTCATGGCGACTGTTTTGGTAAAATTCATTTTCATTTGCCTCCTATCACTCCATTCGCAGAACATTGAAAATACCTTGTTTACTTCTTGTTGATCACTAGCATCAGTAACAGTGCGGTAGAGGACACAGTCATCTGCATATAGACGCAACTTAACGTTGGTGTTATTAATAACACTTACTACATCATTAATGAAAATGACAAATAACAGAGGTGCGAGCACTGAACCCTGAGGTACTCCAGATGTGACTGTTACCGATGAAGAATGCGTGCGATTAAAAGTAACGAACTGAGATCTTAAGTGTAGATAGTCAGTGATCCAGTCTATTAATTTAGACCCTTTTAATATTGCTCGCAGTTTACATAGAAGCTTTTCGTGGCAGACCATGCCAAAAGCTTTCGAATAATCAATGAAGATAGCGTCTAGTTGATCGTGACTATTGAGTGACTCTCCTCGCTACGGCACTAGTGGACACTAGACCGGATTTCTCAATAATAAGCCAGACTAGCGCATACGCTTAGGAAGGTCAGAATGGAACTGACGGGACTACAGATTGGACGTGACAGCATGAATGACCTAGCTATCCATTAGATACAGTGATACGCTGCATCAAATGAATTCTATGGTCGCTATATCATGCACATTTAATCCCAAGAACTGATTCGTCATCCAAGAATATTCGGTAACGCAATGGCGCCGTTATAGAACTGCGCTGTCGAGCTTGCTCACCCAAACACTTCGCTTCATACGACCGCCACGTTTCGATGGGTTTGCACCTCCTTGCGCTCTTTCGAAATCCGCTCTCGAGGCCACGTGGTGATTAAAGGCGACGCAGGCGCGCAAAGTTTCGAAACGAAGATGCAAACCAAGGAGAATTCTAGAAAATGGCGCCTCCGGTGGTTTTGAGCTGTGCCCGCACAAGTGGGAATAAGCCAGCGACACATTCCAAGATTAAGGCGGTCTTTAGGACAAACATGTGTTCAGCCACCTAGCGCTAACGTATACGGCGTTAAAGGCCGCTGCATATGCTTTAAAAGGCAGCGCTACCCTTGCTTATAGCGTATATAGCAGGTGATATGCGATCCACGGCTGGCATCTTTCTCCAAGGCCCGACCCGGCGAGAACCGACGAAGCGCCGCGTTATGCTGCGAACACTTGCTTACCCTTTGGTGTCGCCGTGGTTGCGCGAGGCGCTCGATGCAAATGACCCTCGCTCAACCAGTACCTGGGTGCTGTGGTTCCACCTGCCACTCTCGGCGCACCCTCAGCCTGTAAATTCGCCAGCATATAGGTGAAGCGTTACCCCGCTTCGGACTCTTCGTGCAAGCCGCTAAACGATATTTGCTTTGACGCTTCGCGTGGTAATCCCGGAAAATCATCACGATGATGAATTGCGCCTTTGCACAGCACACCAGGCTCAAGACAGTTCACTTTTGCAGAGTCGATATCACACTTCTCTGGAGCGGCCGAGCAGCCGCCTACAAGCTGCGCCAGCGCCGCTTAACGGTAGCCTCTTCGAGATACCTTTTCGGGGGTTCGAGATATCTTGGACACGAGCACCATGAGTACGCGAACGGCTCGAAGCATTACCGCGGCGTCAGCCGTTAGGTTTTCTCGTGGGCGGTGACAGTCGTTACTTGTGCTTTCTGTTTGCGTGCTCCACACGTGAGAGGCGCATCTGCACCGGTTTGTGGTTGCGAGCAGCAAACGCCTGTGCTAAACAAGCGCACATGCTTTTCTTTAACTGATTAGGGCGGAAGTCCATATCAGTTTTGCGGGATACCACCGTAACGCGAAGCTGGAGGTGTGCTGAAGACCGAGTTGGGAGTTTTTCTTCATCCTACAGCAGTAATGGGCATTTGGCTTACCTGCGTTTTCTTTCTTGAAAACATTGCGTTCAACAATTTCCTACCGCAACTGACTAGTCAAGATGACGGCGAGGGTGCTGTTCATGGTCAGAGAGTACCGGGCACATATCATAAGTATACGTAGCACCGGCGACGATTGTTCTTGGTGTACGAAAATACACCCCAAATGATGTCGTTCAAAAGTGGTAAAGGCGGCCTAGTTGGTGTGAATGCAGAGTGGAAACGTTTGCGCATACCACACGAAGACGCAATGAAAGTCCTCGTGTAATTTTTTCGCTGTGCCTTCGTGTGGTGTGCGCGAAATGTTCCAGTATGGTGTCTTTCAACGGTGCAAAAGCACTTAAGGCACCTTCGCACTAGAGGTGCGAAGCCGGGAGAAAGTGCGGAGCTGGGGGGCCTGCCTTGTTTCTCTGTATTTTTCTCTTTCTTTCTCCTCTTTTCTTTCTCTCTATTTTTATGTTTTTTCACCTCTGTTTATTTCTGTTTCCTTCTTCCTCTCTATCTATGTGTTTCTATTTCTTTCCTTTTTTTCTCTCTATTTCTCGCTTCCTCTTTCTTTGTATCTTTTTTTGTCTCTATATTTGTTTCTCTCTCTTTCTTTGATTATTTCTCGTTATCTCTCTCTCTTTCTTGCTTAAGACAGCTGTCTCTTTCTCTGTTTCCTTATCTTTCCGTCTTGCTTAAGCACAATATTAATGAGAAATAACAGACGATAATGCCAAGGAAGGTATAGGGGGTGTTATTCGTAGTGATTAGAATATAAATGTGAAGAAAGCAAAGTGGACGAAAAGATAACTTGCCGCCGGCAGGGACCGAACCTGCGACCTTAGAATAACGCGTCCGATGCTCTACCACTGAGCTACGGCAGCGGTCATGCTCTCGTCCACTTTATGAAGTATATATCTACATTTAAACCTAGGAGTGTTAGTCAGCGCCGATAGCAGCCATGACGGCGAGTGTGGAACACTCTTATTCTGCCTGTTGGCGTCACGTAGCACGTGACCCTTAAAAGTCAACGTCTCGCTTAAGGCAGCTCGCGGTCTTTCTCTTTCTGTTTTGCTCTCTCTTTGTTGTATATCTGTCTGCCTTTATCTTTATTTCTTTCCTTTCTATCTCTCTCTTTCTTTTTCTTTCTAATGTAGATGTGTTTACTGGACAGCACTCGGCGACAGTGCGCAATGGCGATAGCCGAGGCGAAGCACGGACTCCCAGCGCGAGCGGCGTTCTTTCAGAAAGGACTCGAAGAGGATGACCGACTATAATGCGCTGGAGAGGATGATCCAGCACAGAGTTCCAGGGCTTTGCCACCCCAACTATTTCTCTGTCTCAGCTCGGTCTCTCGCCCATCAGGTTTATTACATCTCACGCCGGACCAATCTGCGCAAGTGCTCTGGGACCGAAGCAGAAACACGCCTTATATATGTCGCACCTTCTCATTCTCACAGTGATCTTGGTTGGCGGGGGCGGCTTCCCGCCTCGGAGTAATCAAGCACTTCGTCATGATACTAACGAGCGCTAACAGGGAAAGCATCCTAGTTTCAATGCAGCGGTAGCTTTCGGTGCATACTTTGTCGGGTGATGACGCAGTGCGTGCTTTGTCATTCGTGTCGGGTTCACGTGTAGTGCAGCCTTGTCGCCAGTGTAGTGCAGCTTCTGCATGCACCAACGGTGTTTTTCTACCGGCTACTGCTTAGAGTGCGATAGCATCGACTAAAAAAACGCCAGGCCTGCGCTGAAACCGCAGCACAGTCACAGCGAAAGCTGGAAGAGCGGCGTTTCTAGAGCCCGTTGTAAGCTCTCTTGGGGCTACAATACAAGTACACTAGAAAGGTACCCACTACGCCATAAATCACAATTTTGGTGAAGTTGGGAAGCACCTACTAAGCCATTATTTGTCATTCTGCGGAGAAGCGAGGCACCAGCTACACGTCTGTAGGCATTATGTGCACTTTGTTGACGCGACGACTGACGACAATGAAGAATTATGGCTCAGCCCTATGTAATGGGTTGGAAGCTTTAAACGGCCCACCATTAAGTAATTTGCATTAGGTGACGCCCGGTCGCTATTTCCCTCTCCCGTCATGCTGTATAACATACGTTGACGTGGGAGAGAGACGGGGGGGGGGGAGCGAAGAACTTTACTGAGACCCCGAGGAAATGGATCATGCGCTTATGGGCTTATGGGCAACCAATACAAGTGCACTTGCGAGGAACCCACTACGCTAGAAATCATTGTAATTTTACTGAGACCCCGAGGAAATGGATCATGCGCTTATGGGCTTCCTTGGCAACCAATACAAGTGTACTTGCGAGGAACCCACTACGCTCTAAATAATTGTAATTTTACTGAGACCCCGAGGAAATGGATCATGCGCTTATGGGCTTCCTTGGCAACCAATACAAGTGCACTTGCGAGGAACCCACTACGCTATAAATTATTGTAATTTTTGAGAAGTAGGGCAGCAGGCACTGTGCCATTTTTCGTCATTCTACGGAGAGCCGCGGTACCTGCTAAACGCATGTAAGGCATGATGCGCACTTTGTTGATGCTGTGCCTGATGACGACGAATAATTATGGCAGAGCCCTGTAATGGGTTGGAAGCAAGGAGGTTTAAACCTCCTTGGTTGGAAGCATTCAACAACCTACTCGTTGCGCAATTCGCATTGTGTGACGCCTGGTTACAGAATTCGCGTTGTGCGACGCTTGGTGCTTATTTTACTCTTCTACCACGCTATATTGCATATGCTAATGTGGTTCCTTCCCGACATGAAGCCTGTATAGGACCTTTTTGCAAAGCAGTTTCAAGCACCGGCATGGCTCAGAGGTTGAATACTGGGCTCCCACGCAGAGGGCCCAGGTTCGAACCTCGTTCCATCCTGGAAATTTTTTCTTATTTCGCTTTTTTTTCTTATTTCGAGCGATACTGGTTACGGACACTGGCGGCGGCGGCGGCGGACAACTACGGCGCCAAAAACGGCCGGTGAAATGATCTCATAAGAGCTTTCGCTGTAATAAATATGCTGAAATAAGCGACACAGAACAGCAATGACGTCGACGGGCGCATGTCGCGCATTGAGTGTATTGAGCAGAGCTCAAAAGATCATACATCGCCCGTTTGAGCTCGGCTTTAACATGCCCGCTGAAACACGCTGGTGTAAGGGGATACGGCCACTCCAGGGAGAGAAGCGGTTTTCGTGCAGTATGTTGTCTTAACGCGTAGCGGTTGGAGAACAGCACGTAAAGAGTATACGAGCTGTTTGGTGATGTTTGCCGAGATAGCACCCCATTTCTTCCCTTTCGTATGCTCGTGTGTGTCTGTGTGTGTGTGTGTGTGCGTGTGTGTGTTTCGGTGTGTGTGCCGCAATTTACGAGCAAGAAGACCTTGCGAACGTGAAAAAGCGAGGAAGACTGAGACCGTATAATTAGCCACAACTAGGTAAAGGTTTCAGTAACACGTGAGAAGTGCACATAAAAACTGCAGACATCGACGAATAAGCTTCACGCGAACGCTAATGCAATTACTATATTATCGACCGAAAAACGCGTCCGTGGCTGCTGTAACCGATGCACCATACGTTTAACGGGTTCGTATACGTTCCGCGGACACAACGATAACCAAAGCAAACCATTTCTTTTTTCGTTTTTTTTTATTTCAATCGAGAGAAATGTTACCGGCCCCAATAAATAAGAGATATAAGACACTATTTTTCACACACTTGTTTTCGTGACTTATATTGAATTTGTATATCCTTATAAATAAGAAGGAAAGAAGTGTTAATTTCAAGGGCTCGTTTCCTTTGTTATACACAATATTAATGAGAACTAACAGACAATAATGCCAAGCAAAGTATAGGGGATGTTTTTAGTAGTAAGTGTAAGGTAAATGTGAAGAAAGAAAAGTGGACGAAAAGATAGCTTGCAGCGGGCAGGGACCGAACCTGCGACCTTCGAATAACGCGTCCGATGCTCTACCAACTGAGCTACCGCGGCGGCCATCCCCCCGTCCACTTTATAGGGTATATATGTACATTTAAACGTGGGAGCGTCAGTCAGCGCCGCCAGTAGCCATGACGGCGAGTGTGGAACACTCTTTTTCTGCCTGTTGGCGTCACGTAGCACGTGAACTTATACGAGCTGGCAGCTGACCAATAATCCCTCGCATACCACCTGAAAGCATCAAGTCTGCCAGAACGAGGCCCTCGCTATGAATGAAGGAAAGAAGTGTTAATTTCAAGGGCTCGTTTCCTTTGTTATACACAATATTAATGAGAACTAACAGACAATAATGCCAAGCAAAGTATAGGCAGTATTCTTATAAATAAGAAGGAAGTTAAGTTGTTCTGCAAATGAAGCATATTGTGCTAAAGCGTAAAAGTATTTGGACCATCGCGTTTTAAACTGACTGTGTTATGTTTGTAAGAGTCACAAAATCCACAGTGACACAATTAGTTCGTATTCATGAAAAGAGTTCGACGTCTCTATGTTATCTGCACCCTATACCGCATAAACTGAGAAACTGATGACGCAACAGATCACAGTTGGTGACCTCTTAGGATCATAAGTGAAATCGTTTTAAAATACGGCTGTATACTTACTGTGTCATAGCCATTTTAGGTGCCACAACGGTGCATGGATTTGGCGGCTACGTCGCGCGCACTTCAGCGCAGACATCGATGCGCAATTAAAGAAAGGAAAGAGAATAGAGAAACACCAAGGCAAGAAAGAGGCTGGAAGAGTCAAACGAGTAAGAAAAACAATGCGATGAGAGTTCAACGAAACAAAAGTCACAGTTTCGCCTCAAGGACGAAGCAATGAATGCGATTGCAAGAAATCGGAATGTCAAAGGAAGAAGGGCAAAGAGCTAGAAACTTGCTGCGCGCTGCTCACGCGCAAAGAACATAGGAAAAGAAAATACACAAGGCGAGTGCGAACAGCTGTCACAGCTCGACACTTGAAGCGCGAAAGGAGGCACGAAAAGAACGCACAGGTATACATAGGACGAGCGCGAAATGTCCCAGTTGTTATTTCGACTAACCCCTACTTTGGCTCTTCTAGCTGGCAGATTAATCCTTTCGCAAACGCGGCCGCTGCAACGAGCAATATGACTTAAGAGTATACGTTGTTGGGCTAGTTGGTTCATAGTCTTCAAAATTGGCTAGCGCGAAAATGGACAAGGACTGAGAAGGAACACTGATGTACAGGACAGGCGCTACTCGCAACTAAACTTTATTCAGAAACGTCTTCCTACATATATACACAGCCGAGTGGCGCGCGCAGGCGCAATGCACATGACAGTCGACATGCTAATCAGGACCGGGAAACCAAAACATATTCGCATTACAACCAAGTGTCTAAGAACAGTCTTTCCTTACTGCGCAGAACAACAGAAGTGTCACTGATACATTCACGGTCTTTCTTTTTAATATGATAAGCCTCCATTAGTTCTCTGGCCAGCGCATTCCCACTTCTGCCCAGAATTCGAATGCTAGACAGCACTGGCTCACAGGCACAGGTCCTACAATGCGTAGGCAGATGAAAAGTCAAATTATTCTTAACAGAGCGCTCGTGTTCCCGTGCTCGATCGTTGATGCAACGACCAGTTTGTCCGATATAAACCTTGCCACAAGTGAGTGGGATTTCGTACACGACGCCTACGGCGCATGTGACGTAGGGCCAGACGTGCTTTTTTCCGCACGTCGGTTTTTTAAGTGGTCCCGAAATGCGAGGGCATAGCCCAGCCAGTTTATGCGGCGCTGAAAAAACTATAGGTACATTGTACCTATTTGCCACATTTTTTAAATTGTGTGCCACTTTGTGCACATACGGCACCACTTCCGGCCTTTTTTCTGCACGAGCAGAGCCAGGCCTCTTCTTCCCCTTCAGTTTCTGAAGGAGGGTTTCGGACACAGCAATCAAGTTCGAGCAGGGGAACCCAGCCGCCTGTAGGCGCTCAATCTGGCTATTAAAACTATCCTGAGTCAAGTGAACGCAGGACTTTGCCAGCACCTATTCAAGGCATTGTGAGGCAATAGCTCGTTTTACAACCTTACTATGAGCAGAATCAAAGGGTAAAAGCTCTTTTTGGGCTCGCGGAGAGTACTTCCAGCAAATATGCTGCCCCCTTAAAAGCCTATTAAGATCTAAAAATTGCAAGGTGTCATTGTTAGGAAGTACATCAGTGTTCCTTCTCAGTCCTTGTCCATTTTCGCGCTAGCCAATTTTGAAGAGCAATATGACCTTCAATGTGGCCTTCGTTCGGTCTCTGCCGGCGGCAGGTTATCTTTTCGTCCACTTCACTTTCTTCATATTTATATTCTAATTACTACAAATACCATCCCCTATACATGGCATCATTAATATTGTGTATAGCGTGTGGTCTATATCTTCAACTCAAACTTTGCGGCGAAAGCATGCCAAGACGTACAAAACTCCCCCTCAAGAGATAATCGCGCGAACACGGTCGACCACACCATGTATGTCAAAGTACAAGGCTAAGGCGCACATCCCACCTCTGGCAAAACAATAGACAGCTTTAGAATTGGGGACCCAAAAAATTTACGAGTCGCCAGAACGCATGCGCAGAGCGCAAGGCACTCTCAAACTTCTGCGCTTGCGTTGTCCCAAGACACTGCAGCGCCTACCTTTGAACGGCAAAGCAAACCGCAGCAAGCATGACCTTAAGAGAAGAAAAGGAAGACGGCGGTTGGCAGTGGCACGTGAACACACGGCTCGCGTGTCCATTCTGGCCACTTCATTTGGCTCTAGTTGGTACGTAATCCTTCCGGACGTGTACAGGAACATATGTGACTCGCAGTGGACTGGCCGACCTCAGCTCATTTTTGGTACCAGTGTATATGATGATGCCACCCACAAGGTGCCGAAATGTGTATGTAATTTTGTCATATTTTTATTGCGTTAGGTCGGACTAAATCTTTTAGAATCATGGTCTATAACCCCCCTGCCCAAGTATGTGGTCTTCAGGAATTTTAACAGTGCCTTCGTCGTCTTAATCCGCGATGACTTCTCAGGACGACATTCTAAAATTGTTGCTGCCGTCATTGGTCTGTGGTGAACGCGAGATAGATTGAATGGGAGTGATTGTCTGTGTACATTGTAGTGATGACACCAGCAGAAGATGTGTTGTAATGTCTCCTCGCTACCAGATTTGTCACAAAGAGTGTTGTCGGTAATTCCGATGCGAAAGGAAAATGACTTGCTGAAAGCATTGCTTAAGCATAACCGGCAAAGCAGAGTGACCACTTTTGGGTGGAGACCAGTGGGTATCACAGGCCGAATAGAGACGATATATCTACCAAGGTGTGATGCTGCTAGCATACTTCCAGTGATCGCGTAAGATATTACGCACTTCCCATGGCATAAAGCAATTAAGAAGGACAACCATCACCACCACCTGCTATGCAAAAGAGCTCAAAAAGCGACCAGTAAGATTAGCGTAGTGACACCTTGAGTGTGCATAGCGTTATAACTGCGACGCCACTGCACTATTCTCCATTTCTGTAGCCGCATGTATATTCCGACAATACATAGTACAGGTTTTTGCGCAGACAGATATCTTAATATATAATTAATTGACAGTTTAAAACCTACTTAATAAAATGAACCAATTTACATATCGATTCAGAATTAGAATGTTTGTTAAAGTATTAACGAAGTAAGGTGCGCAATAAAGGTCGATAAAAACGTTATGTCGTAAATTAAGTCTACCAGTGCTAAAAGAAGTACAAGAAGAAGAAAAAATACACTCAAGTAATGGCGGCGGCATCTGCACAATACTGCACGAATGAAAATTTGAAATTAATGCATACACGGCAAGAAAGTTGCTTGGACACACATCTGAAATATGAGCACATATCTGAAAAGATATAAAGAACAGCTTAGCCCAGCGAAATGAAGTTTGCGATGTTTTATTGAGACATCCGAACGCGGATAGCCAAATGAAAGTGCTGTATCTTTCATTGTTCAGATAGTATGCCGGTGCCAACGGCCTGGTGGACGAACAACGCGAGACATTCAAGCCGTGTGCGGGCTGTGCTTTGCAAAGCTAGGCACCTACTGGCGGAATCTCCCCCCCCCCCCTGTCCTCCCCCCCGCGCGCCAAACGCACACAGGATCTGATATCAGCGATATTTTTTTTCTTTATTGCTGCTGTTTGCAGTGGAAGGCGAAGAAAAACAAAATTGGTCGATGAGAACATAAAGCCAAACTCTCTTCTTCACGCTTAAACTGACCGCGCCTTCACGCTCCGCAGACTGCACTATGCGTTTCCTGTGGGACGGCTCCGTGAATCGAACTTCACACGACTGGAGCCACACCACCGGAAAGCGGAAAACAGCCGGAGCCTGTGCGTGACACGCGTAAAAGATGGCGTGAGATCGAGCAATGTCGGAGTGCGAGGTTGCGGTACTCTCCTTTATTTCGTTCTTGCTTTTGGAGTGAACTCCGGGCTGAAACAGCAGCGTCGCCGACCTGTTCACGGCTTTTCGGTACTCCTATTCTGTGAATTTGTACGCGCACGCATTACAGTGTAACCAGACTCCGAAAGAAGAAGGCGAACCATCGTCGAATGAACGAAAGTGTTCAAGCGCTGAGGTAACACACTCCGACAGACTCTCCGTTGAAAAGAGAGAGAGAGAAAAAAAAATCAGGAATGCGCAAGCTATGCGTTCTGGAACGTTGGGAATGCGAAACTCCAGGCCCAATTTCTTTGTCTCTTCCAAAGGCGAAAGAACAGCAAAATAAATGGGCAAAGGTTATAGAGTGGTTATGGAGTAACGGCGCGCAACCAGCATGCCCGTAACGGATGGCGTGCAAAAGGTTGTCGGATGGCCAAATGTGCGCTTCTTGCTCCGCTGAGGTTTGCGAAAGACGTATTTCATTTGCACAAGGTAAACATTCTTACGGACTTGTTATACACGCTAATACACTCTAAGTAATGCCGAAGAAATGTTGCAATTCATTCTGTGGAAGAAACTGAAAACTAAAATGAAATACGCAATACGAGAAGGAAATCCATACATATATTATAGAGATGACTTAATACTTAATCCTATTTTTAAGAAGCGATGGTTCTGCGGTGAACGTTAGTGTGCAAAGCGATGGGTATGGTGCATAGAAAGATTGCTTTCGGACGTAATCCACCTTTTACATCTTCCTGCGCTGCCCTCTGCCGTTATGGTATGGTTTTGTTAAGGGCCGGGACAACTGGTAGCGCCAGAACGAAAGCCTCCGAGATCAAGAGGCGTTTCGTGACTTTTCGGCTACAGGAATGGCGCATGCGCCGTGAGATGCACCCTGCCCCCAGCGGCATGGGGGATTGCATGATTTGTGTATGTCACCGATTGGAAGGGAAGATTTCTTATCAAGCATATGTACGGCCGCCTCGATTGTTGCTTTTACACAGACTACTTTAAAAATACATGGTTGACACCTCCGTCATAGGAATCGGTATAACACGAAAGTGAACAGTGTGTTCGCAGAAGTATAGTTGGCTGTCTATTGTACATTTATGTAACGGAGCTTGCACAATGCCTATTGGTATTTGGCAGCTATAGCACCGTTTGCGTTGATGCACCCACGTTGACGCCTGGTGGCACATCTCCATCTGGATGACTAACTCAAAGGATATCGTTTTAACCCTTATGGTAGCTGAAGTAGTTAACATACACCAGGAGTCAGGACACAGCGTATGTTGAATCCCGTGCAAAGATGGTATCAACATACACATAGCACTGGTACTCAATATGCGCTCATTCAAAGCGTCGTCATTTGAGGAGCGAAACGCGAAGGTGTGCGCCCCCCAGTAAAATGGTAACCTACGCTCAGGCGTATACCACACGGCGCTTAGGAATGCGAGAGGCAGAGTTCGCACAACGCCTCTTCTTAGCTTGAGCCGTGAAAGCAGGAAGGCGTTCCGATTCCCGCTGGCGTGTCCCCCTCTGCACCGAAAGCTGAAACTACCGAACCTGTCAGTTAGGAACCGGTCAGCTCCGCTGCGCCTTTAGCCTTGTGCCACTAAGGCAAGCTACACCCTGCTTTTCTTTTCTCTCAGCTGTTCGTGTGCATTTTACCGACGTCGCATCCGTGACGGAAATTATGTCAGTGAGGTCTTGGTGGATCCGGGCATAAAACACTTTCGTGTTAAAATAAAGGAACGCAAAGCGATAGTTACTGGGCGACGAAGGCTGGTGTAACCGTAAACGCCGGCCGGCAACCTTATGAATAACGCGCTATACAGATCAAGAAGCTCGAAATGTCTCTTACGTGACTGAGGGTCTGTGCAGTCACATCGAGCTAGCTTTTTCTCTTTCTCCTTTTTTTTTCATCTTCAATGCACGGCACATTACGTTCGCGCTCTAATCAATCAGTCAGAGACGCCGCACGATCAACTAATACTGAGCCATAGGTTTAGCTCGAGGAAGTTTAAAAAGAATTGCCGTTTAGCTGCACTTCAAGGAATGGAGCCTTCTTTGTGCGTGTACCTGCCGAATATTTCCAAGGTTTCACGAAGTATTAGAAAGAAGAAAAATATTGAACTTATACTTCAATTAAATTCAAATGTTTACGTGCTACAAAATTATGAAGGCTGGTGGGTTAATTAATGAAATCTCTTAGGAGTAATTGAAACCAATATTCCTGCTCCAATTATATGGGTCTTATTAGACATCGTGAAATAATTAAAACAAAGAATGACAAAAATGTCCGGACACAATTTCCCGCCTACACGTTAATGACGAAAAGAAAAGTTGGACATGTTGCTATGATTCAAGAAAATCACTCACTGTACTTTTACTGTAAGTTTTAATTATTCTGCGAAAGAAACGTTCATACGTTAAAAGAGGTCGAGCGGAGTTTTGTGCTCTTTACGCAGTAACAATTTCTCTCGTTATGATTTAAACTATCGGGTGTTCTGCACGTTGAGACAGTTTCTCTTTTTATCTATGTTCTCGTGGTTTATTCTCACTGTTTTTACAGCGCCGTCGAATATTAAATCAATGTAGCATGTGCCAACATCTTGCGGGAACATTTTGCAGAAGCTTTAGTCATATGCACATAAGGCTGATAACTTGTATAAGTGAACGGCCAATATACCTCATATTGTTTAATATACCTACGTCAGAAGAAATAACAAGGTTTTATACACCGTGAGAGGTTATTTCTTATTTCTGTAGCTATTAAGTCCGATGCGCAGGATCTTTGGTAAAATCCACCCGAACCATGTTTGGTAATCAGGTTTATTCCTCTCCTATAAACTATTTGCTTAAGAACACGAAGAGGTCGCGCGGACAGCAGATACTTCAGCTCTGTGCGAGCTAGCGAAACGAGCCGAGGAACTTCAACCGCAAAACACGCGTACTGCCTAGCCTGCGATGATATGCGCAACCATCGTGTGTGAGTGCTGAAACGATGTTGTGTAGCTACAGAGAGACCCCTTCCTTGTGTAACGAACGAGGTTATCAAAGCAAAATTACAATTCCTTAATGAGTTCCTTCTGCTAACACCGGCGGCAACGGTCGTGGAAACATTGTTATATAAGCAAAGCAGGCCAGCGTGCTTTAACTGCGAAGGTGTTTAATGGGCCAAGGAGAGATCTGCCGGGTTTATTCGCAGAGGAGATGCCGAGGCCGTCACGCGCGCTCTCGCAATAGTTAACTTCGCTCCGCTCATTCCTTAGCCGCTATATCATATTTAAATACAGCGAATCGGCAAGGTAGGCAGGATAATGAAGCTAATGAACATAAACGTGCATGCACAGCGCAGGCTGTAGAGTCCCTACGAAGTTAAAAATCCTGTAGAAACACCTTTCCATTCTCCTACTCCTTTAGCTTTCCACATCTCCCTCTCCCTCTGTGATCCGGCACTTTTTTAGCACATAGTTGGCGGGACCAACCACGTCGTCAGCTGCCCTTTCGCGAGACGTTGCCACCTCCTCCATCCCTCCCTCCCACCTCCCTCACGCTGTTAACCCCCCGACAATGGATGTATGCTATCGTTAGGCTTATGTGCACCGCTCTACTGGTGGCAGACAATGGTGCAGTGAAGGCGTGCGCGATCGCGGTTTCATTGCCCAGGAACAACCTCATCAGTCAAAGATATACAAGGATAACGCGGTGGACGCTCAGGTACTATGCTAATAGCATGTTAGCGGCGGCGACACGCTCAAGTTTGCGGCGCGACGACAGCGCCGCGCCAGTCGCGCTGCGGCTCTGTCGGAAAGCTCTGAACCTTCGCGCGGCCGACTCAGCCCCTTTCACGGTAGCGGTAGCGCACGTGCGCACGCGTTCTTCTCTCGGTGCGGGTAACTGGGAGGCCGTCAGCTGGGTACGTTGAACCGAGAGGCTTGCTGTGCGAAGCTGCGCACTTCCACGATGGCAGAAGCGACCCCGCGGAAGCGCAAGCGTGGTCCGAAGTATTGCGGTTTAGTGGCCAGCCACAACAGTGCAGACAAGGCACACGATTCACGTGTTAAACTGTGTCGGTTCCCGGGCGTGTCGCACGAGAAATAAAGGCGGCAAGCGTGGATAGCTGACAGCGCTGTCTCGCCTTCTATTTTGGCTGTCTGAGTTCATCGCTTTCGTTCGTTCCGACTACCTGAATCGGTAAGTAACGGGGCGCATGCACGCAGCGACTACAGTAATGATTACTCGCTGTCTTCTCGCATTGTTAAAGTCCAGTTACGGTTGTAGGTGAAGCAACTTTGTGTTTTGATTCCCCGTGCTCGTGAGACCTACCCGTCGTTGTTGAACGTTCACATTCGCGTTATACCGTTAGCGTTGCGCGGTTGGTTGAATTCAACTGAACTCCGCACATTGTCAGAAGTTCGGCGCCTGCATTTCACACGTCGGGAAGGCTGCTTTATCACGCCGGAACGGACGTCTGTGCATTTTCAGCAAGCTTTGACATCGTTCTGCAGGTTTGCTTTGTTTTTGTCACTTTATTAGTGTGATATATATTTAAGCCGCTAAATACAACTGGCACTTAATACATGCTTTGCAATTGCAACCTTGAAGTAACCTTCTGACTTTGTGCGATTGTGTAGCCGCGTTCGCGCAGCAATTTTTATACCCCTGTCAAGTCGATATCATAAAAAGAGACTGCAAGCATGACACGAGAGCCGAAAAAACGAGGCGAGCAGTTCATCTTGCTTCACAGTGGTTAAAGCTCAGCTAGCTGCCTCGCGTCTTAATCGGCGGGTGATTCTCCAGCGGCACGGAGGACTTGACTCTAACCTTCTCAGAAAGCAGTGCCATGGCCGTATAATCTTTTGTTCGCACGCCGCAAACGTTTGTTCACGAAAGTACACGGCTGCTACTGTAAGCATGCCATATCAAAACAACAATCATATGATTCGTAGTCCACGCCGCAGAACATCGATAGCGTGTACGGCTTCATTTCGCAGTGCATGTGGACCATTATTCATCTTTAACATGACAGAATGAGACTTACCTCGAGGTATACGTCCTACACGGTGTAATCGCGACTTGGGAAATGCATTTCGCTTTGAGTCGGGCGTGGTTGTCGTCGATCGTCTGCTCTTCACCGTTAACGTGATTGACGAGCCTTTCTGATTTTATCAAGTTCGCTTTTCGGAAGTGCCAGTCAAGCTTGAAAATCCTTTTGAAGCCGCACTGCAAGCGGTACATTGCGAGGCGCCGAAAGTGCACCGCGAGAGCTCTGCACGTGCACAGAAGCGAGCAGCAACGCGGTGGAGAGAAGGGAAAACGCGCGCTGCTAACACCGCAGTTTCTGTTTTTCTGCCAGAGATGGCGCTGCCTGTCAAGAGCAGCAGCGCCGCTAAGCGTTGCTTGGGAAGCCTATGCCCTTATGTGATAGCAGGTTGTAGATGCGCACAAGGTTGCGTAGAATCGTCGAGCTGTTCCGTACCGAGAGATTTTGACACCGCTGAAGATCGAATCAATGCTTTTGCGAAGTGTTCGCAGACGAAGTTTACGTATGCGCTTGCGTCAGCATGACGAAGCTACGACTGCGCATGTCCGAACGCTGGAATACTCTCCGGCACCGAAGAAGGCATTGATTTATCAGCAGTGAAAGTCTGCGATCATTAATTAGGCTTACGCGCACCGATTTGCTGGCCGCAGACAATGGTGCAGTGAAGCAAGACAATTTTGATTGCGTAGTGGACATCCAAAACTCCATCCCACATTATGAGCTCTATCCTAGTTTCCTTTTTTTCTCTCTTTTTTTGCGGGAGTGTGCAATACGATTTTCGCAATATTTAAATAAAGATATATCACTGTGCATGATAATGATTAGCAGATGCTCGATTTCTTGTTTAGGTGTATGCGTAAAACAATCTTACCATAGTTGTACCACTATATCGAAGGGCATTTTTTGCAGAAATTGGCTGACTGCGCCCGAAATTTTCTTGAGCTATCTTTAGAGCAATGCTAGGGCCACTGCCCTAGTATAAAAAAGGCGTAGAATTTCGCTCCGCACTGCAAGACGAAAGTGAAGCATCGCTATAATTACTGAGTATAAACTGAAACATAAAGTGTGCGCCAGGTTTCGATGTCACTAATCGCACATAGTAGAAACGCGTTGAGTGAAAGAACACAAGTAAAAAATTAGACTCAGCAAGTACGGCTTCTGTAACGTCTCGGGGTGGAAAATTACTCAAACAACTGCGCAGCCACTGGGCGGCCGAATAACTTTAATGGAGGGAGCACTGCCTGGTATAGCAACAGGGCAGCGTTGTAGTAAGGCTCCGTATAGGGCGTCGACGGGAAAGCTTCCGTCAGAGGCCGTTTGTGAATCTCGGGTAATGATAGCGTTCTCCCGTAAATATATCACTAATAAAGCGCAGGTAATACGTTCTAGCTGGCTAGTTAGTTCATTGCAGGTACACGTTGTTAAACTTTGCGAAAAGACCAGGACACAAGCAAGAAAACACAGAGAACACCACGAGCGCACACTGCGCTCGTGGTGTTCTCTGTGTTTTCGTGCTTGTGTCCTGGTCTTTTCGCGAAGTTTAACAACGTCTAAAGTGCCAAGGCAGCTTTGAATCGTTCATGTCGCCTTTTTCTTTCGTGGTGAATCACACCGGAAGAAGTGAACACAATACCGGTATCGGTGAACTACTGATTGTCTATTAAATCAATGATCCACTGATAAATGCCGAAGATGTCAGGTCGGACACCTCCGAGGGAAGCCAGAGAGCGCGGCGCAAAATAAAAGCAATATTTGTGGTTTTGCGCGCGAATTCACTATGTCATTATGTGGTAAGCAACAGTATGAGACTCCGCGTTAGATGTTATATGTTCTTTAATGTTCACCTAACTGCACGAGCATGCGTGCATCGCGTCCAACGTCGTCAGAACACCTCGATCGTGTTCGAACTGACGAATTCGAGATAAGCATCGCGACGCCATAGCCACAAGTCTAGCCCGTTTAGTCACAGTGAAAGAGGACCGCGAAGAACTTATCACGTGGCCTGAAAAATACATCAGCTTATCTATGACCTATATGCATGAATGACTGGGACGCTAACGACATGTCAATGCGCTACGGATTACGATACAGAAAGCTAATTACATAGCGAACAGCACACGGAATAAAAATGAAAGAAGAAAGCTCGTGGATGAGATAGGACACCCTTGTGCGTAGAGCGATCGCAATTACAAGTGCCTGGAATGCCTGGTAGCATTTATCTATGGGTGCCGCCACCTAACTTAAAGGCCACTCAATGTGCAAGTAAATATTGCATCAAGAAGCACACTGCTTTTCCGGAGTGTCATGGTAACTAACATCAACGCGACACGAATCAAATTAGTGACTTTCATCAGACGAAGACCGCACATGCAAAGAAAGGACAAATTATCTATAGAAACGTGAGAGAACATGTCGACATTACGAGAATGTCAAGCGCCTCGTGCGTGTCTGTACGATGAATGTCAGAGAACAGACGCATGCTACATTTTTCTTTCTTAATGACGAATTCGATTTCGCGAGTACTGAGGCACGGTAAATAAATCCTGGTCTTTAGCCAATAAACAAGCGCAGCACGTACTCTTGCCTACATATCTCAATCATATGGCACCTTACCACTTACGCGTGCCATATGTTGCGCCTGTCGGTATGGCATGATGAACTTTATTCGGGTCCTGAAGATCAACCCTAGGTTGATGCAGGCGGTGCTGCATAGAAATAAAAAAAACGAGGAGTTACAGAGTGGGTAGCCAAACCACAATCACTCCCATTTGAAATAATGCGCACTCTCCGAAAACACGGATATTAATTCTTCCGCTGCGTGAGTAACATATGAAGGCGAAGACTTCGGCCAGCTTAAATTTTGTTTCGGTTTCGACCGATTTGTGGTAGATGAACTCTACGCGATGCGGAATAATACGCACAAAGCTCAAGCTGCTGTGCCATCTGAAGAAACCGTCCTGCAGAGTCTGGGGTTCTGAAGACAACATTTTCAAAAAAAGAAAAATGACCTGCCAAGGGAGAGCGCGGTAAATGTGTCAACCGCGAGAGTGACAAGCGCACTGGCTTGGCGATGATGGATGTGACATATTCAGAACGGAAGGGGTGCGTGCCGAGAGCTCCGACGTTATTATCGAGCTGGAAGGGAGAACTGGAGGCGCACGCCGGGCATACCTTCAAATAACAGCCCAATGGAACGGCTCTTCGCAAAAAGTGTCACCGCGACGTCGCGTGCAGTGTTCATCACTGTCCTAGACAACTAAAAGCGGTACTGCGATAAACGTTGCTGACAAGATATGAGAAAATGCGCAAGTACTTCGGGGGGGGGGGGGGGGGGGTATGCAACATGTGACATGGGACAGACTGCACGGGAAGCTTTCTTGGAGAATAGAGAGAGAGAGAGAGAGAGAGGGAGGGAGGCACAGACGTTTGTAATGGCCCATGTCGCAGCAGAAGCGCAAGTGAAGCAGGGACGCTCAGCAGGGACGCTGAGCCGTTCTTCCAAGAAGGGCTGCAGAAATAGCGTCTCTTCCTCTCGTCCACCTCTCCTCCTCCTCGTACTCAAAAGGACGGTAGCACGCAGTGCCATGGGAAGTGACCGAGAATGTAAACACTTTTGCATAAAAGAAACGGTCCAAAGTGGCACGACCGCGCAAACGTTACAGCCAGTGCACAGAACTCGAATTATTTTTCGCTCTTTTTTTTATAAGGAATTGTCATACGCCGGCACAATTCTGCAGTCACACAGAGTAATGCGCTAAAGCTATTAGCATTGTGTTGCTTCTTCTTTTCTTTGGTGGCGTTTCTGCATAGCGAAAGCGCATTCATTTAGCTATGTCGATAATATTCATATAGTATAGCCTTGTTCATACATTTCTGAAAACATAGCGGGAATGAACGAATCATCCGGTGAAACTCACAATCCAAATTGCGCAGTTCCGCTTTATAATGATATCGCGAATGGTACGAAACGAGAACGTATTAAAGGGGTTACGTTGTATTTAAGCGCAGGCTGCTTGCCTGATCTTTACATATGTGCAACGTGTGAAATTATGTGTGAAACAGCATATATACGTATACCATGTTTGTATGAGGCAGATTTCTCGTGCGCACCGATATTCGCGCACGGTTGCCTTCGCCAGCTACATTGCAGAGTAAAGGCTCATTCACACCGAAGGCGGGGCGGCCAAAGCGGCAAAGCGGTGAGGCGGAAAGCGGGAAAACCTCCTCTCCAGGCGGCGAAAGCGGGGCGGAAAACGAGGCGGCAGGTCCGATCGCTCTCGGACCAATTTTTTGCCGCTCGCCGCTACTCGCCGCTTTGCCGCAGCCAATCAGAACGCGCTGCGGCGGTGGCGCGGCGGTGGTGCTGGTGTCTCTTTGGGAGAAGCCGTGCCACGTGATAGCGACACGTGAGCTAAAGCGCGAGAGGCCCCGCCTCCTAGGCCGCGCGGGCAGCCAAGAAAGCCATGCGGTCTGAACAGGTACGCGCGCTCGCCGCCTCGCCGCCTTGAAAAGCCCGCTCGGCCGCTTTGCCGCCCCGCCTTCGGTGTGAATGTACTTTAACCGTCTTCGGTTGTTCAACTTCTGCTGAATGTATGCTGTCGCGTAGCGAACGTAAGACTAAACCGTCAATTTTCGACCACTTGATGTTAAGGCCAACTGGTTTCGTTAACCGTATATACGTCGGTGACATACATATGATCCATACTGGAATGCAGAACGTCATGTTTTAAGAGGTATGCAAAAAGATAAAATTCTCGCTTAAGTGTTGCATAAAAAATTTCATTCAGCTTCGCACTAGTGGTACCGAGCCTGAAGGAAATGCGGACCGGGGCGGCCTTGTTTGTTTCTCTTTATTTTTATTATTTGTTCGATTTCTATCTTCTCTCTATTTTTTCCACGGTTTCCGTGTCTCTGTTTGTTTTTATTTATTTATTTCTCTCCATATGCACACTTCTTTCTTTTTCTCGCTTCATCTTTCTTTCTATCTCTTTCTGTCTATATATTTCTCCCTCTTTCTTTGATTTGCTCTATTTCTTTCTATGGTATGCTTTACTCTCTCCCCTCCTCATTTCCTTCCTCCTGACCCTCACATCTCATCCTCTTCACCCTCGCTTCTACTTCCCACCCCCTTGGTATACTATACTTTACAATGCTATGTCATGTTCTACTAGCGTGCCTGGATAGCCAAGTGGTTTCGACGCTCGTCTTCGGATTGTGGGTACGCGGGCTCAAGCCCCACCTCTTCAAGACATTTTTTCGCCAAGAATTTCTCTCTTTCTATGTGTTTATTTCTCCTTCCCTGTACTCGGTCTCTCACCGATCTGAGTTATTCCATACCACGCGCATGTGTTCTAAAAGCGAAGCAGAAGATGCAGAAGAGGAAGAAGATAGCGCGTGCAGGTTCATGATGATGATAGTTTTCTGTTCGCGGCTCAGAAATGACGGCTCGCATAAACGGCTCCGCTGTTAAAATACAAGTCGTATTGTAATTAAGTTTATATTAATTGATGAATTTCAAGCATGCATCTAAAATGTTCCTTTCGCTCTCATTGGTCAGGTAAGTCAGCTCCAAGAGGTCGGCCACACCAGCCTTCCCTCCTCAACCCCCTATTGTTTTTTTTTTTGAGCTGGACAACGTGTGGTTCCATTAAATTTAGGTTATGTAAATTTCAATCGCGAAGCGTCCGTTGCTGTGGTCACGCACGTGGTTCGGGAACGCGATGGTTAGGGAATGCGACGGTTCTGCTGCTTTTGGAAGAGAAATACGAATCATATACTGAATGTATGCAGCTGCGACCCATGCGGTTACTGTGTCGTTGTTCTGTGCAACTACAGGTGAAGAAAAAGAAAAGTCAAATAAACATACTCAGAGAAAAAGTGAGCAGCAATTTGCCTGCTGATGTGACAGCGCAGGCCTGCTTAGAACATAATGTGCTACGGCTGCTCACAGAGGACAGTTGAAATATAAAATAGGCATGCAAAAAGAAACACGTGAAAGAATTTTGCTTTATAGAGCCATAGCGACAGTGTGCGTCTCGCACACTTGGAAGCGCGCAATGTTTCAAACCTGAGCGCCGCAGAAATACTTGAAAAACGATCTTCCAAGGATCTTCTATCGGCGGCCGCGTTTACTGACCTCCGCTATGCGATGTGCGGGCACAGCAACCGCAAATACAAAGCAATGACAGTATTGAAGGTCCAGACACCTTTGCCGAAAACAAAAAAGAAATTATTTCTTTGTTGGTTGTTTTTATCATTTCGCCGACTCACTCGTGTTGATAAATAGACGAATTGTGTTTGTGTTTTGTTTTGTTTCTTGTTCATCTACACCGGAACAAGAGCGATGTCGACACCATGTACGCCGAAACGTAAGCCGCCAGATGTAAAAGCAATAGTGTGCAAGCTTCAGAAAAACTCTGCAACTGGGGCTCCTGATGTGAGTCGCGCTGTTGTGAGGATAGAGATACAGTAAATGATGACAAACGTGTTGGGTGATACTCGTATTGGTGGAATTCAGCTGCATGATCTTTATTTTCTTTTTATTTATTTATTTACTTTTTTATAATTGCAATACATTGATAAAATGCATGTGTTATATACAAATACAGAAGGATGTCTCAAAGTCGCGAGACTGTGAGTAAGACCTCCTATAAAATAATTCATCAGAGATACAACGTAATTGTAAACAGTGGTAAGGATAGAAAAATTAAGATATACAAAATATACAGATAAGTACGAAATAGGGAATATAAGTTATAGAAAATGTGCAGATAAGCACGAAAAAACTAACACAAAATGCAATAACATTCACTCTGTATAATATCAATCATTATGACGGTAAGGATAGAAAAAAATTAAGACACACAAATTGTACAGATGAGCACGAAACAGCGAACATAAGTTATACAAAATCTGCAGATAAGCACGAAAAAACTAACACAAAAATGCGATAACATTCACTCTATATAATATCAAGCATTGTGAATTTATAAGTGCGAACGCAAGCCTTTTTTAAAGATTTCGAGGGATCTATTTTTGATCCCCAAAGGTAAAACCTAAGAGTGCAGGAGCCTTCAGATCACCGATCGAAATCGAGAAGCTTGTCCTGCTCGATGGAGTTACGATGACAACAGGAAGGCATGCGAAAGCTGAAGCTGCACGTGTGGCTTTATTGCGACTCATGCAAAGGCCCATGTGCGCTGAATCAGAATGGCGAGTTGGGCAAGTTGGTTGATAGAAGTAATTACACTCAGCGATGTCCGCATTTAACCCTGCCGTCGCGCCGAATATTATTTCCACGATGAAAGCGGTATATGCGTGTACATAGCCTAGACGGCCAGTCAGAGGCAATGGGCCGATTCGTCTTCTCGAATAGTCACCCCGGGCGAGGCAGGAAGAAGCACAGCCACACACAGACGGGAAGCGCTCCGTCTAAAGGACGCGCCTCCGGATATAGCCACAGCTAATGACGCAGAAGAGGGAATTGGTCGCACTATACAGCGCGCGCCGCTGTCGCGTCAGGCTCATTTAAGAGATCGCCAGAGTAAAGATTGTCAGAGCGTGGCGCAAATATACAGAGCAGATAGCGTTCATCTACAGGAAGAAGAGCTGCACACTGTATCACGGATTTAAAAAGAGGGATAAAGAATGGCAGTGGCAGCGAGTAAAAATTAAACAAAACGTAAACGTTGCCTCTTCTGTAGAGAAGTGAACATGATCGTGCGTCATGTGAACCACAAGGCAACAAAGTGTGAATGACGCAAAGAAAACGACGCGGATGCGTCAACTATTTGTTATCGCAAAACACATGTGTATACCGAGAACATTCCAGAAAACGAATGTCCCATCAGAGTTTACAATGATAGACTTAAGTGTTAAGGGAATTATAGGAGACGTTTGCCTCAGTGCGGACATGATTACCTTGATTCTAAATTGTTCTAATGTAACCAGTATCGAGGGAACGCTAATGCATTCAGTCATTAACGCCATAATGAGCTGTTAGTATAAAAAAAAAGTCCGATATGTATATCAACACGTTGGTGTCCTGAATAAGCTAGGTGGGTCCCCGGATTTCCTGTCAAAACGGCGACGGACGTGCTACAGTCATAACTAGTGTTTATTTTTGCATTGTAATGGACAATCTAATTTCTTCTCAGAGCTCCGTCTGTCATGTGGCAGGGCAATCAAGGGCGACCTTATTCTGGTATAGGATGTAAAACACTTTGGCAAATAGGGCCTCGAAGGTTGTACTGACCATTTAAGTAAGAATTCGGCATATCGTGGCACAGGAGGAGTTAGCATATGACTAAATATGGAAAAAACCAAAGACAAAGGAAAATTGGTCTTTAGAAAAAATCCATTTCAAAGTATTTTTTACATAAGAAAAAAAAAATATCAAGCTGAAGCAGCCTAATGCCACGGGGTACATGCACTGGTCGATGGTCTCGGTGAATGCATTCGTTTATAATTTATTGATCGAGACTTGGCCGTTGAAACTTATGAAATCCCTCTTTCTCTCTCGCATTCATTCATTTATTCATTCATTCAGTCACACACGTACTCACGCACACATACACGGGCGCGTGCGCCATAAAATTATGATGCGCCACTTGCTTTATGAAAAACAGCGTTATCGTTCAGCAAGGAGATGCACAAACACATGTGCTCTATACATTCAAGACGTGCGAACACCACCGGCCAGTCCAAGTGCTGATACATGTAAATACAAAACGAGTTAGCAATCACACGGCCGAATAGATAGTAATAATAAAATTAATAAACAGGAGTCCAGCGGACCGCATTAAGGCTTTATACCCCCTTGACATATGAACCCGACAGGTTGCGTCAACCAGACGAACGACGCTCTAGCGAAAGCGCTTGCTGCAAAGTGACGCCTGTCTACATCGCATTCTATATGGTAGCATATTCATCACCCAGTGGCGCAAACACCGTCGTGTTTAATCTCTCTCAAAGGGCAAAAAACAGTATCAGTCATTGCAAACCGAGCGGGAGACGAACGTGCTGGGAGGCGGTAGTGCGGCGCGCAAACAAAGAGGAACTGGCTAGGGAAATGCAACGGGCGGACCGCGATGCATTGGAACGCTTTTATTAGCCGGACGCTGCAATGTATAAGGCAGCGCTTACTCTTTAGCCCGTGTAGCGATCCAAATCACTGTGATCAGAGGATCACGCAGTCACCGCCACCGCTGGCAGTTCTTAAGGGGAAACGCAAATGAATTAGTCAGAAGGTATCGGATCAACGCGCCCACTACCAATCAGTACATAGGAAGTAGTTTCCGCGTCTGCCCACGGTGCCACCGTATTTGTGCGCGTGCATTCATCGCATCTTTTCGCATCGCTTCACTTCAAGGGTGCTGCTCCTCGCTTCTTCGTATGCTTCGTTTCCATTCTCTCTTGCTTTTTTGCACGCATTGTGCGAGTTCCAAACGCTTCTCTCAATTCCTCGCGAACGCTCTCCACAAGTCGACGTGCTGTTGATCGGCACCCCGAAGGAAAAGGTTGTCTACGCGCGCATCGAGAGCATAGCACTCGGCAAAGACAGCAAATAAAACAGATATGATGGAGGGTTGTCGCACTGGAAAAGAGCACATATCTTACACAAGATGCCGGTGGTGCTATAAGGTCTTTGTCGACGCAAACACCACTCCTGTAACATCAGTATCCATATATCTATCAATTATTTATGCCCGAACACACTGCAGCTGGAAGAGAATACGAAGCGCAATGCGCGAATCGTCCACTCTTGTATGGCGTAGGTTGTGCCAGCGTCCGTGAGGATCGTGCCTTTCATCGTTCGCTGGGATAGTGCGAGTAAATGTATACATTCACGGACGACCGAGAATATATAGCAAAATAACGACAATGCTTGGTTACAGTGCATGCTCTTGGTATAAGAACTTGCTAGAGCACATGCGTGTGAGACCCATAATCCGTTACTTCGTGCATACTGGTCGCCTCAGCCTATTTTGTGTAGGTGATGGTCTTACTAGCAGCCTTTTATCCAACACGTTGCTGGGAACGTCGCTTGTTAAATGCAGCTTACGATTGCGCCAATATACCCGTACGGCTTGTGTTTCCTTCATCTTTTTTCGCGGATGATCGAGCTCGTGATTCGCGCACAAGACCGCTTTCAAAAAACAAGCTCTGAAGTCGCTCCCACCTACGTCACGTATGAACGAAAAGGGTAACCAGAGTACCGAGCTCATTAATTTTTCTGACGACCATATACTGTTGATACGCGCTGCTATGATATTGAAAGGGTGTGTCGAGGTGATCAATCGTATCCAATATTCCTGTCGCAGTGTTCTATTTCTCTTTCAAAAAGAAATAAGTTAAAGGCAGCTTCGGAAACGTAAATTACTTATTGGCGGAGCAAGGTTAAGGCACCATGGTAACACTGCGGCAGTATGTGATTGGCTCTGGAATGCTGTAGTTTTCTGTCCTTTTTTAATATCTTCTTTGCGAAAAGGGTTTTTGGGCGAGGCGAGATTCGAACACATCTACCCACGATCCGAAGGCGAGTGTCGTAACCACTCGGCTATCCAGGCACGCTAGCAGAGCACAGCCTAACCTTGTATAGTATAGTATAGCAAGGAGGTGGGAAAGGGTAGTGAAGGTGAGGAGGAGAGAATGAGCAGAGAGAGAGAAAGAGACAAACAAATAGAAAGAAACGGAAGAAAGAAAGAAAAAGATAGAAGCCGAGAGAACGACTACATAGAGAAAGAGAGAGAATGAAAGACCTAGAAAGAGAAAGAAAAAATAGAGCAAGAAAGAAATGCACAGACAGAGAGAGAGAGCTGTGAAGAAACAGACACAAGAAAGATAGAAATAAAACAGGGCAAACAAAGCCATGTATAGTATAGTATAGAAGGGGTGGGAGAGAGGGGGGAGAGGGTGAAAGCCCAGCCAAGCCAGCACCAGCTAGATTACCACCAGCTCTGCTGCGACCCAGCCTTGCGCGACTTGGTGCAAGGTGCGCTAATTTTTCTTTTCCCAAATGATATACCAGAAATATGAAGACGCGCAAAATATATTTCTCTGACCCAGCACAATCATGTCCCTCCCTAAACTAAAAGCGAAGCTGTGGGCTAGCTTGGGATGATGACTTTTTAAATGCGAAGCATTTCTTAGTGAACCCACGCCACTTTGAGCGTTTCTATCTACGCATCCATCTGTATATCAGTCTATCTATCTAGCCGCCTACACCTGGGTGCTCTCGTGATCGCCTTCTTAACTTGGTGTAAAGGAGAATTGGCATAAGATGCTAAAAGGACTTGACGAATGTGTCTGTCCGATCATGACACTAATAATGGGAAAAATCCTGTCGCGTACGTCTTGAAACCCTTTCCTCCAGACACGTGTGGCACATACCCGTTTACCACGGCCCCCGGTGTACGCTTATGCGCCACAGGTGACCGACAGTTTATATCTACCCAGAAACGGTGAGAACACACATTGATAATTTAAATGCGATAGTGTTAAGAAAAACCGACATCGGCAGCGTTGACACGACAAATGGAAAGAATATAAATTAGAATCCCGGCAGGAATCGAACCCAACCATTCTGCATGGCAGTCAGGCATTCTACCACATAGCCACGGCAGGTCTAGAAACTGCTTTGTAAAAACACCATATGCAGGCGTAATGTCGGCGGAACGTCAATTGTGGTTGTGGTGCTGGCTATTTAATATTGTAATGCTCGTATCGTCAGTTCCTTATTCTTCTATGTTCGTCTGTGTGCGCTGTGTTAAGATTATTGTAACAAAGCAATAAACACTACATATTGCCACGGCAAACCGCCATCGCTCAGCACAACGCAGGCGTTGCAAACCAAGAGAAACGCTCAAGGCATCGTTACGACAGATGAAGCCAGCCGCAGTCCGCCGGCCGGTCCTGCATACGCACGAGCTCCGAGCGAGTGGCCAACGCGCGTGGGGAAGAGAAAGACGACGATCGAAGAGGTGGCTCGCGAGAACTACGGACTCTCGGTTCTTTTTACTGAACTGCTGTGATTCTTTTAGGGGCGAAGCTCCTGAAAGCGGCACCCGTTCGTCCCTCGTAGTAGTGCGTAACCAGTCGTAACGCTAGTACCAGATCTTGACCTCCAAGGTGGTGCCGGTTGGAGATTTTTCCTGTGCGTTGTTGAACAATAAAAAATTCGCAGCGTGCGCGTTAACTAAAAGCCGAATTCTTCTGTCTCTCATTCCCCATTAGCAGCCATTGGCATGTTCCAGTAGGAAACGTTAGTAGAAGTAGAAGTGTAAGTGTTAGCTAAAAGCCGACTTCTTCTGTCTCTCATTCCCATTAGCAGCCATTGTTTACCTCCAAGGTAGCGCCTGGTGAGATTTCTCCTGTGCGTGAATAAACAATAAAAATTTTGTTCAAGACGCCGTTGATTGAAGAAATAAACCAACGGAAGACGCCAGATGTTTTCTAAAAGCAAAACGAAAGAACGCAGATGTTTCTAAAGCAAAACGAAAAGACGCCAGCTGGTTAACGAAAGACGCCAGATGTTTTCTAAAGCAATGGTTTTCTAAACAATGAAAATTCACAGCGTACATCTAAAATTATAGTGAGCTGCAAGTCGTCATAACTCTCATCGAACCTTTAGTATAAACGCGCCCGATCTCACGTCGGTGATGATGTACTGAGCAGAATTCACGGAAGATTCACGGGTTACTGATGAACCTCCGCAGCTTCGCCCACTCATCATCATTCACTCCCTGGATATGCTGTGATTTTTTTGCTTTGGGCACAAGTTTGCCCTTAATAAATGGTGTAAATAGCAAGTCCTTGTATTTAGCTTTGTTACAATATTTACTCATTCTCATAAATAGCATTCTAATAAACATTACACTTGTATTCATTTGATACAGAAAGCTACACCGAAGCGTTGCTCGACCCCGGCGGAATACGCTAACAAAAGCCACGTATGATTTTCACATCATCGCACCGTAATGTGCACTTCAATTCGATGATATTCATGTATGTGCTCTAACGGGAGTGCTCGCATTACGTCAGACCATAAGTTAATTTTTAAACGCCAGTGTTGCTGACGTGTCTGGCAAGCCCACGATGTGCACACAACTACTAGACTTACAGAATCACGTCGATGCACCTCGTTGCGCTTGACGCAAAGCCAAAAAAATGCAACATAGAACTACTAGCTGACTGCTTCGCATGAAACCGATTCCCACAAAGCGTGGGACCTGCCGAAGTTTTTTTTCTTGCAAATAACTTGCAAATAAGCGCGGGGTTGGGCAATACGTTTCGTCATATTAATTACGTCAACTTTTCAGGCGCGTGAGCTGAAAGCAAAATAATTTATCATAGTCAACTGAAAATTACAATGGCAGCGCCTTCAAAATAAACTGGAAAAACGGTTACGGACTAAAATTTGTGATACAGGGTAGTACACAATAGCAGTGGTATACAACACAGCGATAGTTGCCGTGTAGGTACTAATACGAACGTTACTCCCATACTAGCGGCA
The DNA here is from genome assembly GCF_013339695.2 of Rhipicephalus sanguineus. Lineage (NCBI taxonomy): Eukaryota > Metazoa > Arthropoda > Arachnida > Ixodida > Ixodidae > Rhipicephalus > Rhipicephalus sanguineus. Next base: position 131,624,554 of record NC_051180.1, on the reverse strand, counting down.
GCAGCAGTTGATGTAATGTTGGAATGTTGGTGCTTTTTCCGATATAGTGGGTATGCTTCTGTGTAAAATGTAATGTGACAACATTCCAGCCTGTATTCTTCAAAAGTTAACGCTAGGGCAATTCCCATCGCAACACGTTCAAACAACAAAAGGTATCAGAAAGTACGTGTGGCCGCTTTCGGTCAACTCGCAAACAATGACAGCAAAGCCACTACCAAGGAGTATCTTGCCGTCCAGGTGACTATGACGTCATATACAGGCAATGAGCCACTGCGTTCTATCTTTCCGCGATATCGGTTAAGGTATATACGCTGATCAAGATGATAGATGGCTACCGTGTCTCATTATAAGTAACGAAGTGACCAGAAACATCTGCATCATTGATTAAGAATGGTTGCTTGCCAAAAAGCGAACAAGCACGCAAGATTCACATGAGCAGTCGCGAACTGTGTTGCAGGTATAAAAGGTAAAAGCCACAGAGAAAACATGTCGATGAAAGGGGGACTGAGTAAAACGAATCCGCTTGAAATTTATTGATTAAATGAAAGCACCTCCGCTTAAAGCGAAAAACGTTTTTAATGATGCTTCCACGCAACTAACATTTCTCTAAACAGATGTTGAAATGCAACACAGTGTGTGCGGGAAAAAAATAACTATTACACTTTGAAAGTGGCCCCAAAAATCGTAGGACACTGTAAATTCCGAAGTGTGTTCGGCGAAAACCTGTGGCCATTCGACTGTCTATGCCATGGTATCGCGGGCAATCCACATTCTTGGTGCGCTTCGCCGAACCGCTTGCCGTGGAATCATCACCGGGCCGCTTGGGAAGCATCCAACTCGACTACTGCAACGAGACGTCTGACGAAGGAGCGTTGCCACGCGCTCCACTATGCCATCACGTGATTGCTAAGAAAGTGTGAGGAGGAGAGGCCGCAGCTGGCACCGTTCCACGGACCGACGGTCGGTCGCCGCGAGTATGAGACATTAAAGGCCTTCGCCTTAATAGGCCGTCGAATGTACATACATGACAAGAAGAAATAACTGTTCTGGTGTACAATCAGAGTGGCCAGTATGTAGGCCGGATAAATGGATGTGTAATGTGGCGACACGCTGTTCCCTCTGTACAAAAGTATCATAGCCCGCGTAGATAACCCCATAGGCAGCCTTCAGCATAACGAAGAGACTGACATGTCCGATCTTTCGCGTTCCAAAGCTGCATTTGTATTATAAAATACGCCTCTGCGGAGATTTTACCAGGTATAAGAAAGCACCCACAGCTCTTGCGAGTGTTCCCATGCTCCACACCAATCAAAATTCGGCTGACTCCTCCGCCAATCCCACACGAAAAGCCGTGTGCTCAACAATACAAAAATGTCAGACATACGACCTCACCTCAATGTGTTGAAAACAAAATTATCTCAACACCACACTCATTCTTTTCTCATGGCTACGTTTTCAGATGCACTACGTATATGCCTGTCTTCAATCCACGTTTGTTTTTAATAAGGCAAGCTAATTATTTCCAGAGTGTGTTCACGTGATCTCGCAGAGGCAGGGTTGGGGGTTAGGTGCGCATGACTGCGCGTATTCTGGAAACCCGAGAGTTTTCTCCATTCCTCATCTCTCTAGAGAAAGCAGTAAACCAAAATAAAATGTCTTAAATGCAAACAAAAATAAAAAATAAGACAGCTTCGCATATTAAGCATCCATTTCGCCGACTTCCATACTGGCCACTCGGATTGTACACCGGAGCCGAGTTATTTCTTCTGGTCAAGCCCATTCGACGGCTTATTTCAAAGTGTAATGGTTATTTTTTCCTGCACGCACTTTTTTTGCTTCTGAAGTACGAAACTGTGCGGCCCTCTTTGTTGCTCTTTATTTCAACGCGATGGCGTTACAGAACTCGTTTCGCAGAAATTCCGGTGTCGGTGTCGGCGTCGGCGTCATCGGCTGTGAACGAAAAATCGGCGTTGTCCGTGAGCGAAAATTCGAGAAAAAAAAGGTATGGCTCGAGTGGGAATGGAACCCCGGCCTTCTGCTTGACAAGCTGGTGTTCTAGCACCTTGCCACGGCATTGCTCGGTAGAGCTTTTGAGAAAAATCCCATAGGAATATCATGTAATGCGGAGAATCTCGATAAGGCATGCAGTGTTGTGTGGCAGAAGCGTAGGTTTGCTCCAGGCGTCAAGACAGATGAATTGCACAACGAACGAGGAGTTTAAAGGCCCACCCATTACAAAGCCCTGAGATATTCAATCGTCATAATCACCAAACGCATCAACAAAGTCAGCAGCTACGTAGTAGGTTCGCGTGTTGCCTTGCCGACGTGTAGTGGGTACTTGTCGGATTCCCAGAAAGAAGAATTATGGCGTAGTGGCCGCTTCACAACTGCACCCGCAGTAGGCATTCTAGGATAGTTTTAAATGACCAATGTTTCTCGCACAGACGTTCCTTTACTTGCGGCGTGGGTGAGGTGTACGCCGAGAAGCGAAGCGAGGCTACCGATTGAGAAGGCGATGCGAACAGGGCCCGATTACGCTGTCGCGTTCTACTCACGAGGCGAAGCTTAAGCATCCTCCAACATTTTCTTTTTATTAATTCCTCTATTTCTTTTTCTCATCTCTCCGTTTTTTTCTATGTGATTTTTGTCTCTGTTTATTTCTATTTCATTCTCTCTCTCTCTGTCCACGCACTTCTTTCTCTCGGTCACTCTCTCTATTGCTCGCTTCCTCTTTCTTTCTAGTCTTTTCTCTCTCTCTCTCTCTTTTTATTCCTTTCTTTCATTTGTTTAGTTCTCTGTCTTTCTTTCTTTCTATCTATTTCTGTCTCTCTTTCCTCCTCATTTTCCCCCTCACCCTCCCTTTTCTCCCCCCCCATGCTATACTATACTATACAAGGCAATTCTCTGCTCTGCTAGGGTGCCTGGATAGCCGAGTGGTTACGACGCTCGAATTTGCATTGTGGTTACGCGTGTTCCAATCCCGCTTCGACGAACATTTTTTTTTTCGCCAAGAATTTCTCTCTTGTCTTTCTTTATACCTTTCATTTCGCTCTCTATCTCTCTTTCTTTCTCTCTTTAACGCTCTCTGAGCTCGTTCCCTCGCCTATCAGGTATCCCTCGCTGCAGCAATTGGCGCATCTGTTCCGGGAGCGAAGTAGACGATTGAAAGGACGTAACTTAGGTGCATGTGAATGCGAGCCAGGTGGTACGTAAAGACAACTTAAGGTAAGCACGGACAAGATGCAGTCTGTGTGCAGCGCTATTCCTGTGTGCACTGTGTCCGTGCTTACCTTGCGTTGTTTTTAGTTATGCAGAAGAGCAAGAAGAGGACGAATAGGGCACGTGATGGTTCATGATTGTGATAGTTTAACAGTCGTGCTAACAGTCGGCTTAAAGAGCTCAGCTGTTTTTTAATAGCACTGAATTCGATAGCAACAAAATGAAATATTATACGAAGTAAGGCTAGCAGCTAACTCTCTTAGATCATGACCGGATGCTGCCCAAACAAAATGCTGGCGTAATCCAAGCAAAGCGCCGACTTAAGGAAACGCGGCCGCTGCAGCCAGCTGTGACCTTCGAGCTGTCTAGGGCTTGAACGCAAATTTTTTGTGATGAGAGCACAACACGTACAAAGGTATGATCCATCGGTTGATTCCTTGTAAAGATAAGGCACACACGATCGCGGTCGCCCATGCCATCCAAGTCAAAGTACGCACTTGCTGCTGGAGCCAGGCAGCTCGGCCTCCAGAAGCCCTTTATGCGCTTTTCGCGTGGTGGAGATGGCCGGCTCGTTGCACCTCTGTGTCGTCGGCAGTAGTCGCCGCTGATCACTGGCACTTCGAACGTACAAAACGCGGGGTAATGTTATTGATTTGGACTTTACACGGAACATGATGGCAATGCCGACGCCAGCCAGGTCCCCGGAATGCCCACATGGTTGCTATCGCAATAAGATTAAGTCGACGCTTGTTCATACGACTGCTTCGAGAGCCGTGATCATGAAAATGGGGCGGTACCCGCGGAATGTGCAGGGACGTTACAGACGCTCTCTCTACCCGAAGACTTTGTATAACTTCGTACGACCATCTTCGTTTCGTGAGATAGCAAAGCACACCATGTGTATGTATACAGATGTAATGCTACATGTATCTCGCAAGATTGGGCTCATTAGACGTCGCCCGCACGAAACAATCCTACATGAATAATATCTAGTTTCGTTTTTTACTTAGCTTTCTGTTGCGCGACTCATTTGGTTACTGTTGGTCGTTTCGCTGCCTGCTTGGTAAGCAGGTTGTCCGGCAAATCGCCAAGCCTCCGAGAAAACGCGTTTCTGATGGCTTCGCTCAGCCCGTGAGCACCGTTCGTAGAACTCTCTCTCTCTCTCACACTCTCTGTCTAGAGAAATGGATCGAGCGCGGGCCATCACGCATCCTTTATTTCCTGCAGGCAGACCTACACTGATCCGCCTGCACTTATATTGAGACTCCGGTCGCAAAGGGGCGAGAAGGGCTAGTGGAGAGGGTGGAGCATTATCGAAAACCAAAGCATAGAAAGGAAGGCAGACAAAAAAATATAACGCTAAAACGAGTTTTCTCACCAAAAAAGCCAGCTGAACTCGTTCATTTCTTTTTCTTTGCTGGCAGACTATCTGACATAAAGATATTGGTGAAAAGAAGACGCGCTCTGAAAAATTGAGGATGAAAATTAAAGAACATGAAACAAATCGTACTCCTTGAACACAATAGCACTTTCGCTATCACTGAGAGAAACTCAAACTTTCTAGTCGTTTGATAAAGCGAGATCGAGAGACTTGGAAACCATAGCCTACTTTTGAAAATATATGTATATATATGAGCAGTAGGAAGGCTTGAAGAATCTTTTTCTTCAACGGAAGTCGAGCAAATATAGATCCTGATCGACGGAGCACGCGATCTCTGTTCCGTTCGAAGTATTATTTTTTTACGAATCTCGTATAGTGACGGCGGCGAGCTACCCTTGATGTTTTGACATTAAGGGGATGTATAGCTGCCAGAAGCTCAGATCAGAGGAATCAAAAGGCTGTACCCCAACCTTCAGTTCGGCGCACGTCAAGGCTCATTCACACGTGAAGGAGCGATGCTGTAAAAAAGGGACGGGAAGCGTGGATTTAATTACATTACGTCTTCGGCAGTAAAAACAAAGAAAAAACAAAAAAGAGCAGCAGGAAACGACGCTGCTATGTAAGTCTGAGCAAAAATAATATTCTCTAAAGAAAATCGTCGCACGGCAACGGGAATTTCGGTAGTAGGCACAATACAAAACAGTTGCTACAGTCGAGTCGACTCTGGTGTCGGTAAATCCGTAGCTCCACTTTCATAATGTCAGGAGTATGTGCCCTGCTTAACACGTAGGATGAATTCGCAGGATAAAGATCTGTTTAACGCCCCATAAGGCTGTTACGACTATTGTGCGTACTGACAGTGGGTGGGAGAGAAAGCAACAAGCGCCACTCTCGATTGGTGAATTGCTTTACCTTGATACGTGATGATCGATCTCTTCGTTGAACATTCATACACCGTGGACGCGATATGCCTATTACAAATTGCACTTGGGGACAAAACGCGCAGTTGTTATATTAATATTGCTGCAATAACGATGGCATATTTACATGGTTAGGTCATTCTGCAAATAAGTTATTCATTTAACGCTTCTCGGTCTCGCGTCGTGACGTCTTTCAAATGGCACATTCATGCAGCATTCACGTTTTAAGAACAACAACAAAAAAAAACTGAGAGGACGCTTGAGCTTCGCCTTCAAGAGTAGAACGCGATAGCGTAAGCGGGCCCCTTGCCCGTCGCCTTCTCAATTGCTAGCCAGGCTTCGGTTCTCGGTGCATGCCTCAACCGAGCCGTAAGGAAACCAACATCTGTGCGCGTAACATGGGCCGTTTCAAGCTATCCTTGCCTGCTGCAAGTACAGTTGTTAAGCGCCACTACGCCATAATTCGTCCTTTTGTGAATCAGCGAAGGGCCCACTACGCACCCTAAGGCAACACGCGAGCCTATGCAGCTGCTCCCTTTGTTGATGCTATTGCAGCTCATGACGAATAAATATGTCTCAGCGCTTTGTAATGGGTGGGCATTTAAAACACCAACTTCTTGCGCAATTTCCATTCTTTGACGCCTGGCGAGATTCTACGCTTCTGCCACGCAATATTACATGCGTTAAGGAGACTCCTTCCACTAAATCACATTCATATAGTGTTTCTTTCCGGAGCTGTTTCAAGCAACAGCGTGCCTCTGAAGAACCATTTGAATGAAATACAACCGCGATGATACCATGGGTTCCGCATGCCTGTCTAACTTGCGAGTTATCCATAAACTGTGCATACCCATTAGTGAGACAATGTCAACAGGCATAGAACTGCTTTTCGGTGGCACGAGATAAATGGCTCTTCAGCTAAAAAACTATAATCGACAATTACAGTTTCAACTGGACTGGCATCCACTCTTTATGAAATGTACTGCTTTAATACCCTTTGAGGACACATAGTTACTTTATACTTCTTTCTGTGTAACGCTTGTTGTACGCTTGTAGAGGCCGCTTTGAGTACTTTGTTCGCTATGTATGGTAATTACGCACTTTTGTAATAAATATCATCAAAATAAAATCGACATCGTGGCTCTGGGGTAGAACGCCTGCATGCCACGCAGACGGCCTGAGCTCGATTCTCACTGGAACCAAATATTTCTTTATTATTTATTTTATTTGCATATTTCTCGATCTTTCGGTCACGGACAATATCATGATTTTTATTTTGTATGACCAGCGACAACGACGCCGACACCGAAATTTCTGCGAAACAAGCTCTTTTACGCTGTCGCGTTAAAACACTGATAGGGTGACATCTTTTGCTCCAGTGACCTTCTAATCATCGTCTGGTCACATTTATTTACAAATGTTGTGTGCGCCACAAATTTTACTATACCGATACGAAATCCTCAGATGCATGAAACAATGTGCTTTCAATTCATAGATGAAAGTGTGAACTGTTCGACGCAATACGGAAATTTTTAATTATGCGCGTCAAGATTCTCCGTCATAAGACAAACCTGCTGTCTGTTACCCGTTCTTCAGCTTTACGAAATCAAACCTTGTGCCGCAAGTATTAACGAACTAGCATGACTGTTGCCATGTAAACGACGAAGGGGAGGGCACGCACTCATTCGGAAAAATTGAAGAGAATACCCGACGTAGATACTGCGGTTGCTGATATCGTGTCATTCGCATGGTTAATTTCCTTGACGAACAGGATCTAACGCAAGCCTATATGCAACAAAAGGAATGCCAGATCTTTAACGCCTCGCGATGGTTTCAAGGCAAATAAACATCCATCTGTTCATCAAGACTCTTTGCACCACGCGGTTGTCTCATTCTCATGCTTAAGTTATTCCCTTGGGCATGCAACTGCGACTGTTCCACGGGAGCACAACGACGTCGTATCTGAAGCCACGCTTGTATTGAGTTACCGGTCGAGTACAATGATGGCAAATGCAAACTACAGATACGTGTTTCTCACGCACGAATAGTGACGTGTGGATCGGCTTACGCGGGAAAAATTCTCGCAACGTGTGGGTCTTCTACGCAACAATATACAGACGTCATCGAATGGCATCTCCGATGGGAAAATATTCGGCATCGACGCTATCCGACCGTTGTACAGCGCAGAAAAAACATATCCACTCGCCCTTTTGTCGGCCCCGCTTTAAGAAAACAGCTTCTGCTTTTGTGTCTGCATAGACGGCGTCGTCTCGTAGAACTCGTTCGACGTGTTCTATAAAGTCCCAACGAGCACATGACTGTTGTTCCTGCGAGAGACGACGCAGATGGCGTCATGATAAGGCTAACTTTAATGCACTAAGAAAAACAAACTAACAATAAAATAAGTGAGCGAGACAGAAAGAGAGTGAGAAGCGAGGTCATACGCGAAGTGGCCTCGTTAAAAACAGCGCCTATAGTTAAATTCTATCTAGAGTAGCTCGCTATAGCTATCACCGAGACAAAGCCTTAAGTGCTGGAGACGTACGTGGGAGTACAATGGGCGATAAGCGATATGGAGTCTGAAACGGCATCTTCAATTGTGTGAGTAATTATTTGCGAATCTTTTTTCTTTTCTCCTCGCAGGCACAACAGAAGGAATGCACGGATCACGGCGATCTAGTGGGACCATATACAAGTAAACGACGTTCTAGCGGTCGCCGTGGGAACGAAATCTCATAATAAAAGGGAATCGTGAACACACCGTCCAGGCATCTTCTCAGTGATTTCAACGGAGGAAGACAAGTGCTAATCTCACATCCTTGTCTATTTAACATCGGAAAAAAATTGTATTGTTTGCACTAAATCGCACAAAGCTTGACAAAGCGAAGAAGCGACCCGTCTTCGCTCAGACTCCCCGTCGGCCGTCACGTCTAGCTTCGAGATGCGCGGCTTCCTCCACAGGAGTACGCACTCTCTTATGACGCCCCATCACTCTCTAGGCCTGCTCGCATGCTCTACTAGCGTGCCTTGATAGCAGAGTGGTTAGGACGCTTGCCTTGGAGCGAGGGTACGCGGGTTCAAATCTCGCCTCTTGAAGAATTTTTTTTTCGGCAAGTATTTTTCTCTTTCCTTGTATCTTTCTTTCTCTCTCTCTCTATTTATTTCTCTATCTTTCGTTGATGTTCTCTCTGTCTCTCTTTCTTTTTGTTTTTGCATTTCTTTCTCTCTATTTATCTTTCTGATTCTTTCTGTGCTGCGCTTCGCTCTCTTCCGTCCTCCTTTCCCTCCTGCTCGCCATTACATCTCTCCTTTTCACGCTGACTTCCCTTTCCCACCCTTTTGGTACACTATAATATACAAGGCTATGCTATACTCTGCTCGCGTTCCTGAAGGGCCGAGTTGGCCACTCAGCTGCAGGCGGTAAGCCTTCGCCTTGAGGGGAGGCGGGTTCGAATCCCGCCTCGGTGAAGAATTTTTCTTTCTCTTTTTTTACATCTTTATTTCCGTATCTCTGTTTGTTTCTGTCTTTCTCTCTCTCTCTCTCTCTCACTCTGTACTTGTTCTTTCACCCATCAGGGTTATAACAGGCCACACCGTTGCAGTGAGTAGTGGCACTTGCCCAAATTCTGTGGCACATACCCCTTCATGGTAATGATAGTTTTGCGGCAGGGTCGACATTACGGCCTGCTTAAGCAGCTTAGCTGTTAAAAAGTACCCACCTGTGGCTCGTCATAAGTAATGCCCTATGGCAAAGACGTTTCCTCACCTCCAAGGCAAGTTTTTCTTTAGTGCAATTTCAGGTACTGTTCTTTACCTGCGTGTGTCCAGGTAACAAGGATATGGGAATCAATTTCAGGCTTGATGCTGGAGCTTGTTGAAAATACGCCGTGAAGCCTAGTGCGGCACGCCAATCGTTCACGGACAGCAACGTCTGAATGCGCGAAATCAGTTTCTTCTGAGATCACATTAATGAGCCTCGCTTTTATTATCGACGAGTGTTTATGCCAGCTATGTTGTTGACGTAAATTCCGCAAAGGATTTTAGGGGAAGAAGCGTTTAGTGTAACAGTGTTTCGTGATATCGCAGAGGCCCAGATGCACAACTAGAGCCGATCCACTTAAGAAAGAGAACGCACAAGCCGCTTCTAAGTTGCCTCAATGTATTTATTTATATATTTATTTGAGCTCCATGAATTCCGTCTCTCACTCCGAATAGCAGAAAAGGCGTTAAAGATCTTAGTTCGTTATTTTATATCGTCTGGGCCCCATGCAAATGGCTAAATGGCTATTCTTTATTATTATTATTATTATTATTATTATTATTATTATTATTATTATTATTATTATTATTATTATTATTATTATTATTATTATTATTACATGGCGTCTTTAAGCGTGTATCATCATAGTGATGGCGCATAAACGTGACCGGTATAGCAATATGGCCTTTGGTTGCAATTCCGAATTTGGTTTCAGAAAATGTCAGCTGCTGGAAAGCGCCCGGAGGCATTCAACAATGAGATCATACGACTTTGTTCAGGTCGCTGCAGTTATGCAGTTTGACATCAGCAGACAAGACGGAAAAATAATTTCTAATAGCTGCAAGGACGACATTGAAAAAAAAAAAGGCATGTCAGTCAGGCAAATATCGATGTGCTGTACAGCTCTGAAGTAGACAGCAACAAATAGTTCACACAATTTCGCATACATCGGCCACTCTGAATTAATATTCTATCGTTCTATCGCCATGGCTTATGGAAAGGGCCTCACGAAAGGGCTAAAACATTGTCACTTATTCGCTGAGTAGCATAACCTAAGCGTCTGCGAAAACGCTTGTCGCTGGGCGTATGAAATCAAAACAAAGACGCTGAACAAATGCGAGATATTAAACTGCTGCAGCTGTTTGTTCGAAGCCCACAAAATACAGTGAAGTGGCTACCATACATTATTCATGTGACGTGCGCTTGTAGCATTCAATGACACTTGGTTAAAGAAAGAAAACCAAGGCGGACGTCAAACATCCCAGCGTAAATCATCTGAACAGCTACGCGAGTACGCGGGTTTCTCACAGACACGGCCGTTTCGGCAAGTCACCGAGATGCTCACGCTCTGACAGGCAAAGGTGGCGACACAAATTGCACAGTCTCATTTTCTGCGCCAGTACTTAGGCAGTGCTGACAAGAATAAATAGTTGATGTAAACGAAGGTTGTTTTTTTTTCTTTCTCTTTGCGGTATCTAGACAGAACCGAAGATGTAAATCTATTTCCGTCTAGACGTATATGTATTTTCTTCCGACAACAATAAATGTTTGTGGCACGCGCAGGGCTTTGGTGCGAGGCAATGTAATGTGTCTGATTTTTTATTGGCCGTGAGGGCTTCCACTGGAAAGGTTGGCGCTGCGACCGTTTTGACGTCACAGATAGGATGCTCCTGTGCGCCTTGATGCGTAGTTGTTGTGGAACGCGAAGGTGTGGTGAAATTGCGGTGCACGACGTTAAACTCTCAACGTGTGAAGCTTAATTTGACCAGGTGGAGATATCATCGCCGCATAAGCGTGCTAGGTTGCGTGCAAACAGCTACAGCTTGTTGGTGTGCTGTTCGGTGCCGCAGTTCCAGACGTATGCGACAAATCCCGCTGAAAGTTTTCATCATTACCCCAAACGTAACAAAAAACATGCACGACACTTGGATGGTAAAGCCGAAAACGGGAAAAGACGCCAACGCTAACTCGCGGGTTTGCACCAAGCACTTTTGTGACGAGGATTTTG